>NC_132911.1:41039064-41370314 GCF_047675955.1 Chlorocebus sabaeus | reverse complement strand
GGTGTGGATGGAACAGGAATAGCCACAGTTAAGTGGCTGAGGAGGCCAGACCAAGTACAAAGTACATGCTGGTTCCCTATTCCATCTATTTTTCTGTGTCTGAAATTCTCCAAAATACAAAGTTAAAAGAAAAAAAAAAAAAAGCACATCTCTTTCAAAGAGAAAGAAGTATACTCGATTGGCATTATTACAGGATTTTGTCTGCAGACTTTAGTATGGTATAACTGCTCTTCACACCATTTCCCTTGGATTGAAATAGAATCTACAAGACATGAAACTAATCAGAACTCCTCAAAGCTCAGCCAAAATTAAGGAAAACGGACCAGAACCAAAATTCCTCAAATAACCTCAAGGTTATCAATGAGAAGATTCATGGTGATACTTGGCAGAGGATGGAACTCATTTCCATTGTGCTACACCGTATGTCTCCTATAAGCTATTTTCCGCACTTCTGAAGAGCTAAACTTCAGCCTTCTGTGACATGGAAAGCGAGGAAATAAACAAGCCCCAGTGAGAGGAGGATGCCTCGGAGGGCGCTGAAATAAAAAAGGAAAGACAAGGGATTTCGGGAGTTAAGAAATCCTAAAGAAAGAAAAATGGAAGCATGCATTTGGAGAAAGAGAGGGGAAAGACAAGCATCTCAGGGCAACCAGAGAACACAGGAAGGGGAATGACAGGGGAAGGCGCTTCCTGGCGCTCCAACGCCCTGCAGCCCTCGCCACCCACATCCCCGGACTCCCGGGGCGGGAGGGCTGCGGACACCTGGGACTCGGGGGAGGCGCGGGGCTCCGAGGAAACGGGCTCGGAGGGCAGGGGAGCGGAGAGGCGGGCAGCCGGGGCTCGGGGCGGGCGCGGACCGTTCCATCGGGGACGGGGGGCACCCGCTCCACCCGCCGGGGATCCCCGGGGCGCGGCGATGGTGCCTCCTGACGCCTGCGCGGCGTCGCCGGGGCGTCCCAGACCGCAGGCCCCGCGCGGCCGCCCAAGCCCGGCCTCCTCGTCCCGCTCTCGGCTCCCCGGAGGCCGGGGACTTTGAAGGAAGGGGCCAGCTCTCTCCTACTTACCGACCGCCAAGCTCAGCAGCTCCAAATCCCGCCGCGACCGCTCCCTCCCGCCCTTGCCAACGCCGCGGGCCCAAGCTGCGTCAGGACGTGCGCGCGCCCGCCTTTGTCTACGCCGCCCAACGTGACCTTGCGCCCACCGCCCCGCGCGCTCCCGCCGGGCGCGCGCGGGCCGGCAGGGCGGGGGCCTAGGAGGAGGCGGGTGCCGCGTGGCCGGGCCCGCGGGGTGGGCGCGCCCGGGAAGCGAGGAGTCGCCCCCTGGCGGACGAGGGGCCACTGCCCCGGGCGGGGCGGGAGCGGGAGAGGCCGGGCCCTGGCCGCCCCTCCGCTGGCGCGTCCCTGTCAGATAAGCGGAGCGCTTCCCTGCGTCAGGACCCGATACTGGCTCCCTACCCGGAGGTTCGCACGTGCGTTCCGGAGAGGGTGAAATCAACCCTGCACCGCGGGAAGAGGCTAGAGTCACGAAATCACATTGTCTTCTTGGGGCTGCTGTCCGTGTGCAGCGACATTCTGCCCGTAGAGGACTCAGCTCAGGGCCTGGTACGCTCAAGATCTGTTAGCTGCCAGCACCATCACCACCATCATCACCACGACCACCGTCATCACCAGCAGCATCCCTCAATCTTGTCTGCCTTGCTTCTCAAGCAAGGTGCTCCAGGAGTGGGTGTGGGCCACCTTTGCCCTCCCTCGCAGATGCAACTTGCCAACTTCCACCTCCACTTGGACCTGTTGTCTCTACTCAAGTCTAGCTGGTGCCTGCTGGAGTTTCTTACCATATCTTCTGACTTCACACGCCTAACCCAAGCTTATTATCTCCCCTAAAATTGGACCTCTTTAAAATATATATTACCTTTCTCTTTCCTGTTCTGAAAAGACAGTTTGCCTTTAGTGCCAAGCCCTTTCCGCCGGTTTACGCTGTACACTGCTGTCAGATTGTCATTCCTTGCTAAATGCATAATCTGATAATGAAATCTTTAGGGTAAAGTCCACATTCTTAGACCTCAAAATCTCTGTAAGAATAATGGGCAGGGTATGGTAGTTCATGCCGGTAATCCCAGCGTTTTGGGGGGCCAAGGCAGGAGGATCTCTTGAGGCCAGGAGTTTGAGACTAGCCGGAGCGACATAACGAGACCCCCACTTCTACAAAAATTTTTAAAATTAAAAAAAAGAGTGGGGGGAGCGGGGCGCAGGTAGCTCACGCCTGTGATCCCAGCACTTTGGGAGGCAGAGGCGGGCAGATCACTTGAAGCCAGGAGTTTGAGACCAGCCTGGCCAACATGGTGAAACCCCGTCTCTACTAAAAATACAAAATTTAGCCGGGGCTGGTGGCTCGCACCTGTAATCCCGGCTACTACGGAGGCTGAGATAGGAGAATTGCATGAACCCAGGAGACAGATGTTGCAGTGAACTGAGATTGTGGCACTGTACTCTAGCCTGGGTGACAGAGCGAGACCCTATCTCAAAAAAAAAAAAAAAAAAAAGAAAAGAAAGAAAGAAAAGAATAACCACTTTGCTCCAAAACACTGGACTACTCATCTCCACCAAATATAACTAAATGTTACCCATTTGGAACTGATCACATATTTATTAACTCAATCACTTATCCATTCATTGAGCCCTTGTTACTTGCCCAGCTTTTTTGGGGATCCCAATTCAAGATTAAGTAATGCATGGCCATGTCTAATCTTCAACTACATTAAATTCCATAAGAGGGCCGGGCGCGGTGGCTCACGCCTGTAATCTCAGCACTTTGGGAGGCTGAGGTGGGCGAATCACGAGGTCAGGAGATCGAGACCACCGTAAAACCCCATCTCTACTGAAAATACAAAAAATTAGCCAGGCGCGGTGGTGGGTGCCTGTAGTCCCAGCTACTCAGGAGGCTGAGGCAGGAGAATGGCATGAACCCGGGAGGCAGAGCTTGCAGTGAGCCGGGATCGCGCCACTGCACTGCACTCCAGCCTGGGCGACAGAGCAAGACTCGTTTAAAAAAAAAAAAAAAAAAAAAAAAAAATCCGTAAGAGAAGAAACTGCCGGGCGCCGTGGCTCACGCCTGTAATCCCAGCACTTAGGGAGGCTGAGGCGGGCGGATCACGAGGTCAGGCATTCGAGATCAGCCTGACCAACTTGGTGAAACCCTGTCTTTACTAAAAATACAAAAATTAGCCGGGCGTGGTGGTGCACACCTGTAATCCCAGCTACTGGGGAGGCTGAGGCAGGAGAATCGCTTGAACCTGGGAGGCGGAAGTAGCAGTGAGCTGAGATCGCACCACTGCACTCCAGCCTGGGCGACAGAGGGAGAATCCATCTCAAAAAAAAAAAAAAAAAAAGAGAAACCAGACATCATACATTTTTGTGTTCTCCACAGTGCTAGGAATAGGGGTTTAAAGTGGCCACTAGGATCTCAACTGCTCTTTGGAGTCTTAAGCCTGGTCTCCTTTTCTGTCCCCAGAACCAGTCTTGGAAGTAGCCCACTCATCTGCTCTACTCTCTTTGTGTTCTCATGATATTTTGTCACAATTCTCACATCTACTAGTTCTTTGTACACAATATTGAAATCTTCAAATATTTCACACGTATTAGAAGCTCAAGAGAAAATGGTGTTGATTGATTCTTTGCCCAAGCAAATAGTAGGCTCAATTGTTGGGTATTGACACTGATACACACACACCTTGTGAGTGTGCACATTCACTGGCACATTCTCTAAACTTCTCAAGTGCAGGAAGGCAATCAGACTTCCCTCTGAGCGGGAAGCCAACATGAACTGGGTAAATATAGTTCCTGTAGGCACCAAAACTTTTATCACATTCGTTTCTAGGTACAAGGAATATAAATGGGGCAGATGAAACAAGCAAGCCATGCTTGAAATGCTTGACACAAAGCAGACCTAGCTTTAGGAGAAGGCCTCCTGCCTATAGCATGACCGAGCTTATAGCCAACACTGAACTTCTTGTCGCTGTGAATATGGGCTGTCCTTAGGTTATTGTTGGCAGTATTTTCACATTCTAGAATGAAAAAACTCATACTACAGAAACTATAGGAGTAATTTTTAAAACCTGATGAAAGGTAGTCCTTTAGAAGAAAGAGATCACAAGATTTAGATCCTACCCCATACTAACTTTGAATTCGTTCATAGTATGAGGGCATTTCCCCAAAATGCGTGTTTGCTCTGTACATGGTGCACAGTGCTGTGAGCCTAGGAAGGACTCCTTTCCCCAGGAGAATACCATGCCTGTGCTGTACAACTTATCGTTCTTCCAAAGTCAACCTTAACCTCTACAAAGACTTTGCCATTCATTAAGAGGTGAATCTATAACTGTTGACTGCACAATCAGCAACATCAATGCTCATTTCCAAGCACCAAAAGAAAAAGCCAAAGAAAGCAAAAGAAATATTATTTTTAAAAAATGTTTTAAATTACGGTAAAATCAGTAGAACCTAAAATTTATTATACCATCTTAATCAGTTCTTTTTTATTTTTTTATTTTTTGTTTTTTTTATTTTTTGACAGAGTTTCACTCTGTTGCCCAGACTGGAGTACAGTGGCGCAATCTCGGCTCACTGCAACCTCTGCCTCCTGGTTCAAGCGATTCTTCTGCCTCAGCCTCCCGAGTAGCTAGGACTACAGGTGCGCACCACCACACCCAGATAATTTTTGTATTTTTAGTGGAGATGGGGTTTCACCATATTGGCAGGCTGCTCTCGAACTCCTGACCTTACGTGATCCACCCACCTTGGCCTCCCAAAGTGCCGGGATTACAGACATAAGCCACTGGGCCTGGCCCATCTTAATCATTTCTAAGTGTACAGTGCAGTGGTGTTAAATATATTCGCATTATTGTGAATCTTCAGAAATTTTTCATCAAGGCTGGGGGTGGTATCTAATGCCTGTAATTCTGGTTATTTGGGAAGCTGAGGCAAGTGGATTGCTCGAGCCCAGGAGTTCAAGACCAAGCCTGGGAAACATGGGGGAACCCAATCTCTACAAAAATGAAAGAAAGAAATTTTTCATCTTAAAAAATTGACATTGTATACCCACACACACACACAAAATCATTTCTCTTCTCTCTAACCCCAATAAAAACCATTCTACCACTCTACGTTCTTCTAATGGGAGTTCGAGTACTATACCTCATATAAATAGTCAGAATTTACCTTTTTGTGGCTGGCTTATCTCACTTAGCATGGTGTCCTCCAGATTCATCCATGTTGTAGCATGTGTCAGAGTTTCCTTTTTTTTAGGGCTAATATTCCATTGTATGTATGTATGTATTTATTTTGAGATGAGTTTTTGCTCTTGTTTCCCAGGCTGGAGTGCAATGGCATGACCTTGGCTCACTGCAACCTCCGTCTCCCAGGTTCAAGAGACTCTCCTGTCTCAGCCTCCAAAATAGCTGGGATTACAGGTGTGCCCTACCATGCCTGGCTAATTTTTTGTTGCTGTTGTTTTATTTTTAGTAGAGATGGGGTTTCACCATGTTGATCAGGCTGGTCTCGAACTCCTGACCTCAAGTTATCCACCCACTTCAGCCTCCTAAAGTGCTGGGATTATAGGCATGAGCCACTGCGCCTGGCCCCATTGTATTTGTATACCACATTTTCTTTATCTGTTTGTCTGTTGATGGACATTTGGGATTGTTCTTGCTTTCAATTATTTTGTTTATCTACCCTGAAGCGGGATTGCCTAATTGCACGGTAATTCTACTTTCATTTTTTTTAAGTCTGGAGTTGGGAGGAGAGCTCTAGCTAGTGATATAAATTTGAGAGTCAGGCTGGGTGTAGGGGCTTATGCCTGTAATTCCAACACTTTGGGAAGCTGAGGCAGGCAGATCGCTCAAACCCAGGAGTTCCAGACCAGCCTGAACTCCTGGTGAAACCCTCTCTCTCTAAAAAAAACAAAAACAAAAACAAAAACAAACAAACAAAAAAAAATGTGCCAGCCATGGTGGCAGGAGCCTGTAGTCTCAGCTACTTTGGAGTCTGAGATAAGAGGATCACTTGAGTCCAGGAGGTCGAGGCTGCAGTGAGCTGAGATTGCTTCACTGCACTCCAGCCCGGGCTACCGGAGTCAAACCATGTCTCAAAAAAAAAAAAAAAAAAAAATTAAAAATAAATAAATTTGAGAGTTATCAGAATATGAACAGATGAATACAAGAAAGCCCAGACTTAAGGCGAGACTTGGCAGTTAAGAGCAAAGTGAAGAAGACAGGTTGTTTCAGTCCAGATCTATACCATAGTCTTCAATTTGAAAGTAACACGCTCTGCCGGGCGCAGTGGCTCATGCCTGTAATCCCAACACTTTGGGAGGCCAAGACAGGTGGATTAGCTGAGGCCAGGAGTTCAAGACTGAGGCCTGGCCAACATGGAGAAATCCTGTCTCTACTAAAAATACAAAAATTAGCCAGGTGTGGTGGCGGTTGCCTGTAATGCTGGCTACTGGGGAGGCTAGGGCAAGGGAATTGCTTGAACTGGGGAGGCAGAGGTTGCAGTGAGCTGAGATTGCGCCTTTGTTCTCCAGCCTGGGCGAAAAGAGCGAAACTCCGTCTCAACAACAACAACAACAACTAAAAACAAAAAAGAAAGAAACACACTCTATTTTGCCAATTTATAATGAATTGATTGCGACAAGTTGGTTCAGAGACTCAAACCAACAAAGGACACTGATACGAAAAGGTTTATTTATTATTTTGGGAGGATTGAAAATGCAAAATTAACTGGAATGATAGAATTAGTAGGTCAGCTCATACTTTGAGCAGTAGGAAAGTCTACATACTTGGAAAATCAAATCAATATCAGTTGATTGTTTACTATAAGGTTTTTTTTAAAAAAAGAAACGAGGAAATGTGTGGCTCTCAGGGCTCTGGCAATGGGCTCTACTCGCAAAGTTCTGCTTGCACCTGCCAAGCAGTGGATAAAAGCTGGCATAGCAGACCATCCTCTTGGATGACTATGATATACTATTTCTCTTAGCCCAACTCCCCACTTTCTGAAATTCACTCCCACCTACCATTACCACCTCCCGTGAGACTATAGTTCCCTTCCTGGGGTTCCCACGGAAAGAAAACAGGAGCTTGTACATTATTTTAACAATTCAAAAAGTCTAGTAGAAATCACACATTTACCTGAAATATGGATACTTAAATAGACTAAAATGTAATTTTTTGCGGATATCCGCTCATATTTTAGAGACTCACTTCAGACATCAACCCCAACAGAAAGTTTTCTCTGATTCTCCCAGGGGCCCATTCTCTCTCTTTGGGTGCCTCTAATATTGTTTACTTTCATTATTTATTCACAAGTCTGTTCCCCAACCAGACCATAAATTTTGATTTATTCATCCTTCTGTCACCAATTGGCATATATAGTAGTTGCTCAATAAATGTTTGTTGAATGAGTGAAAACTACATGATGACTACCAGAAACTACTAGACAAATTATGCATACATCTGATGAATAAAAGTATAAACTAAACTAGTACTTAATACGCAAAGTTTGATAGAAAATACTTTAGGTATGTGAGAAAATGAAGATGTGTTCCCTTTTTTTTTTTTTTTTTGAGATGAGTTCTTACTCTGTCACCCAGGCTGGAGTGTAGTGGTGCAATCTCAGCTCACTGCAACCTCTGCCTCCTGGGGCTCAGGTGATCCTCCCACCTCAGCCTCCCAAATAGCTGTAACCACAGGTGTGCATCACCACACCTGGCCTTTTTTTTTTTTTTTTTTTTTTAGAGACGGGGTTTCTCCATGTTGCCCAGGCTGGTCTTGAACTCTTGGACTCAAGTGATCTTCCCACCTTGGCCTCTCAAAGTGCTGGAATTACAGGCGTGAGCCACCTCAAGTGGCACAAAGGAATTCTTAACAGCAAAAATATTGAGCTTATTGAATTTTTTTTTTTTTTTTTTTTTTTTTTTTTTGCTACGGAGTCTCACTCTGTCGCCCAGACTGAGTGCAGTGGTGCAATCTCTACTCACTGCGAGCTCTGCCTCCCAGGTTCATGCCATTTTCCTGCCTTAGCCTCCCAAGTAGCTGGGACTATAGGTGCCCGCCACCACGCCTGGCTAATTTTTTTGTATGTTTTATTAGAGACGGGGTTTCACCGTGTTAGCCAGGATAGTCTCATCTCCTGACCTCGTGATCCGCCCGCCTCGGCCTCCTAAAGTGCTGGGATTACAGGCGTGAGCCACCATGCCCAGCCCTGCTTATTTAATATCCACTCATATTCATACATTTATACATATTATACATACATATTAAAACATTACCTAGATGGGAAAGGTTGTAATAAATCAGACCAGTTTATCTTCGTCTGGACCTTTCAGAGGTCAAGGGAGTCCTTGATCACTTTTTAGTTTTATTTTTTGAAATTATTCCTACATTAAAAAAAAAAAAGAATTACAGGATTACAATTGTGGCATATGGTATCTGTGTATATTTCCAAAACTGACAATTCACAGTTGTGCTGCTTACAAGATAAAGCTTTATAAAAATGTCAAATATTATTTCAAAGTGCAAAGCGGGCAACATGAGATACATCTCTGGCTATGAGATGCAAATGTGAAATTTGGAGGTGAATGATGAGCAGCATTCATCTTTCTTTTTTTCCTTCCTTCCTTCCTTCTTTCTTTTCTTTCCTTTTCTCTCTCTCTCTCTTTCTTTCTTCCTTCCTTTCTTTCCTCCTTCCTTCCTTTCTTTCCCTTCCTTCCTTCCTTCCTTCCTTCCTTCCTTCCTTCCTTCCTTCCTTCCTTCCTTCCTTCCTTCCTTCCTTTCTTTCTTTCCTTCTTTCTTTCTTTCTTTCTTTCTCTCTCTCTCTCTCTATCTTTCCTTTTCTTTTCTTTTCTTTTTCTTTCTTCCTTTCTTCCTTTCACAGAGTCTCACTCTGTCGCCCAGGTTGGAGTGCGATGGTGAGATATCAGCTCACCGCAACCTCCACCTCCTGGATTCAAGCGATTCTCCCACCTCAGCCTTCCAAGTAGCTAGGATTACAGGCACTTGCCATCATGCCCAGCTAATTTTTGTGTTTTTTAGTAGTCTGTAGTTGTATGTGTAACTTAATTTGGAGATAATATCAAAAGTCTAGGTCCCAGGCCCTCTCTAAATGTGACGCTTGGTCCACGTGGTCTCCCAGCACTTCCCCTTTCCAGTGCTAGGCCATGATGATGAGATGGATTTCAGAAACTCTAATGTCATTAGAAATACATTACCACACATCTTAGGAGTACGTCACTTCTACAGCTGGCTACTCATCTTTTCTGTTGATTTTCACTAACTTGAATTTGAAAGCAACCCCCAACTCTGACAGCATGCTCTGTAAGTCCACCTGCCCTATTCATGATCAACCCTTAATGGAGTCAGGCCTTCCAGAAGGCAAGGGGGAAACAGTAGCGATTGCAATAGCTCCCCTTATCAGATGAGGAAGCTGCAGCTGTGTCCACACTGTTCCTGGAAGCCTGTGTGTTTGGCTGCTTCTGTCTTTACCCTGTTATCCGCCTGGCAGGGCACCCTGTCTGTTTTGTTTCAGAGTCAGGCAGGACAGGCCCTTTAGGGAAAAAAATAAAGTGGCCAAGTGGGGCGCCTCACGCCTGTAATCCCAGCACTTTGGGAGGCCAAGGTCGGGTGGATCACTTGAGGTCAGGAGTTCATGACCAGCCTGGCCAACATGGTGAAACCCCGTCTCTACTAAAAATACAAAAATTAGCCGGGCATGGTGGCGGGCACCTGTAATCCCTGTTACTTGGGAGGCTGAGGCAGGAGAATCACTTACCCGTGAGGCAGAGGTTGCAGTGAGCCAAGATAGTGCCACTGCGCTCCAGCCTGGGCGACAGAGCAAGACTCTGTCTCAAAAAAAAAAAAAAAAAAAAAAAAAAAAAGAAAGGAAGAAAAAAGTGAATGTTGCTTGCTCAGCCTCAATACCTGCCATTGGCACAAACAAATGTAGTCCAAGTATCAGAAGAGATAAAAGTGTACACAAAGAAATTTTTTATTTAAAATTTGTCATCTATGAATAATAATTGAAGAATGAAGAGTCCCCAGAAAGATGTTAAAGCCTTCCAACATCTAAAGCTCTCAGAACATTGTAAATTGAAGCTAGAGGCACACTTGGCACACATCTGCATATATTATTCTAATCCATATGTTCTGAGCTCCAGTGGGGTGGCCAGCCTGGGGCTGGCTGTGTCGAAGGCTGACTTGTCCTTGCTTTCTCCCATCCTGGGGGAGGCAAACACTTCAGTGGACGCTTTGAATACTGGACCATCAATACATAACGGGGAGCCATGAAGGCTGTGGGAGCAAAAGTCAGGCTTCTGGGTCTAGGTAAATTGGACTCAAAAAAGTAGTAGCGGCCAGGTGTGGTGGCTCAGGCCTGTAATCTCAGCACTTTGGGAGGCCGAGGCAGGAGGATCACGAGGTCAGAAGTTCGAGACCAGCCTGGCCAACGTGATGAAACCCTGTCTCTACTAAAAATACAAAAAATAGCTGGGCATGGTGGCAGGCGCCTATAATCCCAGCTACTCGGGAGGCTGAGGCAGGAGAATCATTTGAACCCAGGAGGCGGAGGTTTCAGTGAGCCGATATCACACCATTGCACTCCAACCTGGGTGACAGGGTGAGACTCCATCTCAAAAAAAAAAAAAGGGAGTAGCCAGGCACCATGGCTCGCGCCTGTAATCCCAACACTCTGAGTGATCCTTAGACAGGATGACCATTTGAGCCCAGGAGTTCAAGACCAGCTTGGACAACATGGCGAGATCCTGTCTAAAAAATAATAATAATTAAAATTAAAAATTAAAGTGTTCTAAGCTACTGAAAATAAGTGTTTTTAAAAGTACCCGTATTTTGAAATGAACAGAGACAGAGTCTCCCCACACTCTTATATGATGAAGAGGGAGAAAAAGTGTTTATTATATCAACTATTGAAGATGCTTTAATGAACATTCCTTTTGGCAAAAGTTGAATAAGCTGGACTATTTCAAGTTACCAGGAAACTAGTCCTTCCCAGATGGAGAGGAGAGTAGAAGGGCAAAGTTCTGTGCTGCATCTCTCCCATCTTTAACGTAAAGAACCCCTCCCCAACCTCTGCAATACACACACAAACATACACACACGCACGCACGCACCGCGCACGCACACACACACCACCCGCGGTCCTTAGACACTCTCTGCTAAGCCTTTTCAATAATTACTTATAAGTGCTTTATTTACATTTCTTCCGTTTCCCCACTCCATTCCCAGAATCTTCCTAAAGAAAACCTCATCCCTTGTAGTCAGGAAGTGAGAGAAGAATGCGAGGCATTCGAGGCCTTCTGCAGGTACTAGGAGTTGATTCAGTCCTGTTTCCCCATTATGAATTCAGGAGCAAGAAAACAGACTGAGCAAAGTTCCCCGACATAGGAAACACGCACATCCTGGACGAGAAATCACGCTTTGCCCAGGTGGAAAAGGCAGGAGCAGAGGGCTCAACCCGTCTGTCTGTGCGCCCTCACAGAGCCTGGCTTCATTCTGATGAGCAGGACCGCGAACCCAGCACCCAGCTGTAGTTTTGCCTTTGATTACTGTCCCCGAAAGGCTGCTGAGCACGCTCTAAAGAGAAGCAGAACTGGACGATGGCCCGTGGGGCCAGGAGACTCGGCGGCAACATCACCTGGAAGGTGAAGCTGACCCTCTCACCTCCGCGGGGACCCGGCGTTCCAACACAGGGCTCTTGTTGGAAGGAGCCCCAGGCATCCAGGGGGTTCGAATCTGCATCGCCTGCTGGCCCTCACCTGCGCGCGCGGCGCCCCGCAGGAAGCCCCTACAGGGCGCACGGCTGCTCGCCCCCCAGAGTGCGGGCACGCCTGAATATCCCCTAGTCCGTCCCGGGGCGCAGCAGCCCGGGGCGTGGGGGGCGGCTCTGCAGCAGGAGGAGGCCAGGCCGGGGAGGCTGCACGCTGGACACCCGCCCTCTTCAGGCTCTGCCCGCATTGGCTTCAAACCAGTGCACCGATACCAACGACAGCCCCTTTACGTCTGCAAACACAACTTGCTTCCTGGGTCGCCTCAGTCAGGGGCGGGACAGCCGAGGCCGCGGCGCCCCTGGGGAGGCCGCTGGGGCTGCGGGAGAGGCGCGCTGCGGCAGAGGCAGAGGTGCATAGGGAGGCGCGCTGAAGGTGGCACGGGGACCTTGGCAAAAGGGAAGGAAGCTCTGATGAGGGCGCAGAAGGACCGTACATTCCCACCTGCAGCCCAATCCGCCCTTCGCTGCGCTCCCGCTGGCTCGCACACCCCACGGTGTCCCCTGAAACTGGAGAAGAGGAGGCACTGGCAAGAAGAGAAGTGCAAGAAGAACCATGTGGCACCGTGCTTACCCTACTCAGCTCCAGGCGGCAGGCGTGGCAGGGGTGTCGCTGCTCCTGTCTGAGAAACAGCTTTCCTGCGGGAATTATTTGCTCCCAACCCGCGGCGCTGAGGCACTAGTTCCAGGAGGCGGCCAATCAGAAGAGCCTTTCATGATTAACCAGTGAGCTGGAGAAAGGAAAAGGATGTGGCTGCAAGTGTGACTCAGTAGGTCCCAGCTACTCAGGAGGCCGAGGTGGGAGGCTCGCTTGAGCCCAGGAGTTAGGAGACCAGCCTGGGCAAGATAGTGAGATCCCGTCGAAGAAGAAGGAGAAGGAGAAGCAGAAGAGAAAGAAAAGGAAGAAGAGTGTGACTCAGACACTTTGCCTCAGGCCACCAGCACGTCACCCGAGGCAGCATTTGGGATCACTCTGGGGTGGTCAGTGATGGAGGTCTGGGATCAGGGCAGGAGGGACAACAGGGACAATGTTGAAACTGGAAATCTTCTCAGCTGTGGAACAGACGGGATTTGTGTTTGTTTGTTGTATTTATTTTATTATTATTATTATTAGAGACAGAGTCTCGCTCTGTCACCCAGGCTGGAGTGCAGTGGCCTGATCTCAGCTCACTGCAACCTCCGCCTCCCGGGTTCTAGCAGGTCCTGCCTCAGCCTCCCTAGTAGCTGGGACTGCAGGTGTGTGCCAGCACGCCCGGCTAATTTTTTGTATTCTAGTAGAGATGGGGTTTCACAGTGTTGCCCAGGCTGGTCTCGAACTGCTGAGCTCAGGCAATCCACCCACCTCGGCCTCCCAAAGAGCTAGGATTATAGGCATGAGCCACTGTGCCTAGCCTGTTTGTCGTATTTATTTACTTTAATTATTTTTCTTTTAATATAGAGACTTGGTCTCACTGTTGCCCAGGTCTTCAAATCCTGGGCTCAAGCGTTACTCCCACATCAGCCTCCTAAGGGCTGGGATTACAGGCATGAGCCACCGAGCCCAGTTCCACCAGTAGCCTTGAAAAGTTGCTCTTTTGGCCAGGAGCAGTGGCTCATGCCTGTAATCCCAGCACTTTGGGAGGCCGAGGCAGGTGGATCACTTGAGGTCAGGAGTTGGAGACCAGCCTGACAGCATGGTGAAACCCTGTCTCTACTAAAAATACAAAATTAGTCGGGTGTGGTGGTACACACCTGTAATCCCAGCTACTTGGGAGGCTGAGGCAGGAGAATTGCTTGAATCCAGGAGACAGAGGTTGCAGTGAGCCGAGATTGCACCATTGCACTCCAGCTTGGGGTACAAGAGCAAAACTCTGTCTCAAAAAAAAAAAAAAAAAAAGGGTTCCCCTTTTCCCATATCTTCACCATAATTAAAAACGATCAAACTTTAAGATATTTGTCAATATGACAGGTGTAAAAAAGCATCTCATGATTGTTTTGATTACATTTGTAAAAGAAAATGGCAAGTAGGATTTTTTTCATATATTATTGGCCATTTCCATTTCGTTCTCAGTGAATGACATATTCAAACCTTTTGCCAAGTTTTAAATTCAGCCATTTGTATATTTTCAATAATGTAGGTATTAGTAGCTCTTGGTTAATTAATGATATCCATTGGTTCAAACCTGTGCACCAATGCCAACAAGAGTCCCTGTGCATCTACAAACACAACTTGCTACTTGGGTCACTGGGGATCAGGAGGTCTTGCCAGGCAGGGGTTAATGATATCAACTAAGTGGATTATCTGTTTGGAAGAAAATAAGGGTGGACCCCAATCTCACAACAAAAATAATTGAAGAGCTTAAAAAAAAAAATAAAACTGGCCGTGTGCGGTGGCTCACACCTGTAATCCCAGCACTTTGGGAGCCGAGCCGGGTGGATCATGAGGTCAGGAGATCGAGACCATCCTGGATAACACGGTGAAACCCGGTCTCTGCTAAAATACAAAAAAAAAAAAGAAAAAAAAAAATTAGCCGGGTGTGGTGGCATGTGCCTGTAGTCCCAGCTACTCGGGAGGCTGAAGCAGGAGAATGGCCTGAACCGGGGAGGCGGAGCTTGCAGTGAGCTGAGATCAGGCCACTGCACTCCAGCCTGGGTGATAGAGCGAGACTCGGTCTCAAAAAAAAAATTAAATAAATAAAAATTAAACTGTAAATTATAAGGAAGAATTATAGGATAATATTTGCATAATTTGGGGGTGGGAGAAATTATATATGGCATGATAAACAAAATCAACAGGTAAACAAAAGACTGGGGAAATGTGTTTTCAAAACACCAACCAACCAAGATGATGTTACTTCTTCTTGAGTCTGTTTTGCTTATATTTTCTGAGAAAATCATCCATTTCGTTTAAATGTTAAATTTATTATTAAGTTAAGCACAGTGTTATTTTAGTTATTAAAAAGCCTTGGCTGGGTACAGTGGCTCACCTGTGCAATCTCAGCACTCTGGGAGGCCAAGGCCAGGGGATCACTTGGGCTCAGGAGTTTGAGACCAGTCTGAGCAACATGGTGAAACCCCATCTCTACAAAAAATACAATAATTAGCAAGATGTGGTTGTGCGTGCCAGTTATTCCCAGCTACTCAGGAGGCTGAGGTGGAGGATCGCTTGAGCCCAGGAGGTGGAGGCTGCAGTGAGCTGTGATTGTGTCATTGCACTCCAGCCTGGGTGACAGAGCCCTTTTATTATTCCTAATACGCTTTATCTGTGTTTTCTATATTTTTCATGATCAGACTTGAAGTTTTTTTACATATTTGTTTTTCAGTTTCTTAGGTATATTGATTTCCTTGTTGCCTAATTATTTTTTTTTCATTTTATGATTTCCCCTTTCGTTTTTCTACTGTTTCTCCCTTCTTCAGTGGAGTGCTCTGTTTCCTTTATTTTTAATCTTTTGTGTTTCCTAAGAAATGCTTTTGAGATTGTATATTTTCTACAAAAAAACCTATACATTTTAAGACAGAGTGCTTTACTGCTAAACAGGCTCTCATTTGCATATTTGTTTTCTCTTTGACACAAGAACTATTTTCAAGAGTGCTATAAAAATTTGTAAGATATCATATTGGGAGGAGGATATCTTTTTCATGTTGTCTTTAAGTTGTATTGAGAGCCTAACTTCCTTCCTTCCTTCCTATGTAAGAAATTCTTATGGATCCCTGCTTTTTGCTGAACAATGTGTTAGGTGCTGAAGCACGAAGGTAAACAAAACTGGTAAGATTGCTGACCACAACAGACTTGCTTTCTAGCATTCAGATAATGTGTTTTTGTTGTTGTTGTTGTTGTTGTTGTTTTTGAGACAGAGTCTTACTCTGTTGCCCAGGCTGAAGTGCAGTGGTGCGATCTCAGCCCACTGCAACCTCTGCCTCTGGGTTCAAGAGATTCTCCTGGCGGCTAATAGCTGGGATTAGCCGACACCACACCTGGCTAATTTTTGTATTTTTGGTAGAGATGGGATTTCACCACGTTGGCCAGACTGGTCTTGAACTTCTGACCTCAGGTGATCTGCCTGCCTCGGCCTCCCAAGTATTGGGATTACAGGCATGAGCCACCACACGCAGCTGAGAGTGTGATCTTTACAACCTATATTTTGGGGGAATTTATTGAAATTTTCTTTCATGGCTATAGGTGATCCAATTTTTTAAAAAAGTATTTTCTCAGTTTGCTAAAATGTTCTCTCACTTCCTAAATCCTGAGAAAGGAGTTTTCTGGTCTCCTATGATGGTTGGATTTTTCTCAAATTCTTGTGTTTCTGACAGTTTAGGGTTTATATATTGTAACACTTACGTTGTTTGGTATATGAAGGTTCACTACTATTATATCTTCTTGGTGATTTTGTCTTATATTAATGGTTGATAAATATTCTATTTAATGATTTTGCCTTTAAGTTTATATTGATTTTTCTATCTGACACCCCAATTTTGCTTTGCTAATATCAGTCTTTTTTTTTTTTTTTATTTTCTTGAGATGGAGTTTTACTTTTTTGCCCAGGCTGGAGTTCAATGGTGCATGGTGCAATCTTGGCTCACTGCAACCTCCGCCCCCGCCCACCCCCTACCCCAAATTCAAGTGATTCTCCTGCCTCAGCCTCCCAAGTAGCTGGGATTACAGGTGTGTGACACCATGCCTGGCTAATTTTTTTGTATTTTTAGTAGAGACGGGATTTCACCACGTTGGCCAGGCTGGTCTTGAACTAGGATTACAGGCGTGAGCCACCGTACCTGGCCGTTAATATCAATTTTTTATAGATTCATTGTTATTATTTATTTTTTATCCACTTTCTACTATTTGAGGTGTGTGATTATTTTGAAGGAAGAGAAAGTAGCTGGATTGTTTTTCCAGATTTCTTTTTCTCCTGTTCTTGGTACTTCCAATAAGCTCTAGGTTTTCAACTGACTCTCATTGCATAAGAGTTGTTTTTCTCTATTTACATTAGTTAATGCCAAGTATTTAACTCAGCGTGATCCTGGCATTGCTATCAAAGCAAATGTAGAGTAAAAGAGCAGTTGTTTAGACAGCTATTTAGATCTCTTTTTGTCAGGATTGTGTGCATTTATCTTGCACACTGAAACCCCCCAAATCTGGCTAAACACACAAACATATGTAAAAGTTTCAAGGATCCTAAAAACCTTTCACCCACAGAGACCTTGAGTTGGAAGAACATATTGAACCAAAGTTAGACCTGGAAATGATCTACCATGATCAAAGCAATCTCACTGCTTAACATAGTTGGAAACCAGGCAGTTGGGCAGGCATTGCCTCTGTAGGTGCCATGGGAACAGGTCAAGGTCAGAACTTATTTTTGCTGGACAAACAGTGTGGGGTCAGGGAAAGGTAACTGATTTTCTGAGTCAGAAGTGCTAGATTGCACAAGCTTGGTCATACTGCCTGCCAGTGACTACGGAAACACTGAAGCTTTTATATCAGCAAATGGGATAATGGTAACTGTCTATGTCAATGTATTGTTGTAAGATGAACACAACATTTTATACATCTTATATACGTGTGATACTTTGACTTCTCAAAACCTCTTTTTTTTTTGAGATGGGGTCTCTGACAACCAGGCTGGAGCACAGTGGTGCCATCTCAGTTCACTGCAACCTCCACCACCTCCTGGGTTCAAGTGATCCTCCTACCTCAGCTTCCTAAGTAGCTGGGACTACAGTCAAAAAACTTTTTTTTTTTTGAGATGGAGTCTCACTCTGTCACCCAGGCTGGAGTGCAGTGGTGCAATCTTGGCTCACCACAACCTCCGCCTCCCATGTTCAAGTGATTCTCACGTCTCAGCCTCCCAAGTAGCTGGGACTACAGGCGCGCATCACCACACCTGGCTAATTTTTGTGATTTTAGTAGAGATGGGGTTTCACCATGTTGGTAAGGCTGATCTCAAACTCCTGACCTCAGGTGATCCATCTGCCTCGGCCTCCCAAAGTGCTGGGATTACAGGCATAAGCCACTGCATTTGGCCATTTTTTTGTATTTTTAGTACAAATGGGGTTTCACCATGTTGGCCAGGCTGGTCTCAAATTCCTGAACTCTTAGAAAGAATGTTGAAAAACCAAAATTCAGGCTGGGCGTGGTGGCTCACGCCTGTAATCCAAGCACTTTGGGAGGCTGAGGCAGGCAGATCACTTGAGGTTAGGAGGTCCAGACCAGCCTGGCCAACATGACAAAACCCCATCTCTACTAAAAATACAAAAAAGCCACCCACCTTGGCCTCCCAAAGTGCCAGGATTACAAAAAGCCACCGCACCCTGCCTCAAAAACCTTTTAGTACCTTATTTTATTTTCTTAGAGACAGGGTCTGGCTCTGTTGCCCAGGCTGGAGTGCAGTGGTACAATCATAGCTCACTGTAGCCTCCAACTCCTGGGCTCAAGCCATTCTCTCCCAAGCCTCCTGAGTAGCTAGGACTAAAGGTGCATGCCACAACACCAGGCTAATTTTTTAAATTTTTTGTAGAGATGGGGATTTGGTATGTTGTCCAGGCTGATCTCGAACTCCTGGCCTCAAGCTATTCTCCCTCCTCAGCCTCCCAAAATACTGGGATTACAGGCACGAGCCACTGCACCTAGCCAAAAACCTTTTAATACTTCATCTCACTTTTTCCCTATAGCAAACTTTTTATGTTGGTATTATTACTAGCTCCGGTTTATAGATAAGGAAGTAATTTCTCCACAGCTGCTGAGTTAATAAAAATGCAGATTCTGGACCTGAGCTTCACTTTCTGACTCCAAGTCACAGGATCATTTCATTGTACCCTGCTCCTTGTGAAAATATTTTGAAAAACAAGAAGTGCCTCTCAATGTAAGGAATTAGTATTAATATTCTGGAAGAGATGTGTGGAACCATGCATAAATCTACAAAAGACTGCTGCATGTAGGCAGATTGGAAACTGGAAGGAAACTCCAGAGACTTTCTGATCCTGCCCTTTGCAAATGTTGGGTGAGCAGCTGTTTAAATCTTTCAGGACAGAAGAATATCTATTAATTTTTCTGTCGTGTCTAAGACTATATCTCTTACAACCTTCTTCGGTAGACCATTCCAGCGTTGGGTTTGCCTTTTCTTCCTGATGCAGCATAGGCTTTTCTAGTCTTCATAAATAGCTCTAGGTTTGGCTTTGTCACTTTACTGGCTCATTTGTCCTGGTATATGTTCTGGGTATTCTGACTTAGGTTAGAAAACCTGCTTGCTTTTTATAAGAATCCCAGTTTCTTTTCCATTGCTTTCTATCAGTCACCCAGGCTGGAGTGCAGTGGTACGATCACGGCTCACTGCAGCCTTGACCTCTCGGGCTCAAGTGATCCTCCCACCTCAGACTCCTGAGTATCTGGGACCACAGGCTAATTTTGTGTAGAGATAGGGTCTCACTGTGTTGCCCTGGCTGATCTCAAACTCCTGAGTTTAAGTAAGTGATCCTCTGGCCTCGGCCTCCCAAAGGGCAGAGATTACAGGGGTGAGGCACTGGGCCTGGCCAACCTTTTTTTTTTTTTTTTTTTTTTGAGACAGAGTCTCACTCCGTCCCTCAGGCTGGAGTTCACTGGCACTATCTCGGCTCACTGCAACCTCTGCCTCCCGGGTTCGAGCGATTCTCCTGCCTCAGCCTCCCAAGTAGCTGGGATTATAGGCATGCACCACCACTCCTGGCTTTTTTGTATTTTTAGTAGAGACGGGGTTTTGTCATGTTGGCCAGGCTGGTCTGGACCTCGTGACCTCAGGTGATCGGCCCGCCTCGGCCTCCCAAAGTGCTTGGATTACAGGTGTGAGCCACCACGCCCAGCCTGAATTTTGGTTTTTCAACATTCTTTCTAAAAACCCAACTTGATTAATTCCTTTCATCTTCCTTTCTTACCCTTTCCTCCTTAATTTTTTTATCCCACTAAACTAATTTGTTCCTAAAAGCCAGAATGAAATTGGATCATGAGATCTTGTTTATGACCACAGGTAAACTGCTGGTCTCCTCCCAGGTCATCATGACCCACTCCTGGCTGTTCTAGCTAATCCACTAAAATTAAGCAGTTTAATTTTAAAGGTCACTGGAGTGTAGCCTAAGGTGTCTTGGCTGGCTGTGAATGAGAAGCAGTAAGGAAGGCCGAGGTTCCTACCCGATAGAGGATGGAGTGACATCTTTCTTACAGTCTCTCAGGGGTGGGATGGATGTCTGTAAATCTCTTGACTGGGCTGTCCACTGTTTTATCTTCTTCAAAGTCAAGAGGCTTGCCTCAGCCAGGTGCAGTGGCTTATGCCTGTAACCCCAGCACTTTGCGAGGCTGGGGCAGGAGGATTGCTTGGGCCCAGGAGTTCAAGAACAGGCTGGGCAACATGACAAAACCCCAACTCTACAAAAAATACAAAAATATTAGCTGGGCGTGGTGGTGCGCACCTATAGTCCCAGCTACTTGAAAGGCTGAGATGGGAAGATTGACTGAGCCTGGGACGTTGAGGCTGCAATAAGCCATGATTATGCCACTGCACTCCAACCTAGGCAACAGAATGAGACCCTGTCTCAATAAAGGAAGGAAGGAAGGAAGGAAGGAAGGAAGGAAGGAAGGAAGGAAGGAAGGAAGGAAGGAAGGAAGGAAGGAAGGAAAAGAAAAAAGGAAGGAAGGGGCTTGCTTCATGTTCAGGGAACACTTCTTTTGAGATAAGTGGTTTTACTCTTCTTTGTGCTTTTTAAAAAATGAACAACTGTTTAGCATTGTTCTAAAAATTCTTCAAATTTAAAGAACAGGCCAGGCGCAGTGGCTCACACCAGTAGTCCCAGCACTTTGGGAGGCTGCTGAGGCGGGTGGATCACCTGAGGTCAGGAGTTCGAGACCAACCCGGCCAACATGGTTGTATTAGGGTTCTCTAGGGGGATAGAACTAATAGGATATATATATATATATATATATATATGAGTTTATTAAGTATTAATTTATACAATCACAAGGTCCCACAATAGGCCATCTGCAAGCTGAGGAGCAAGGAGAGTCAGTCTGAGTCCCCGAACTGAAGAACTTGGAGTCCAATGTTCGAGGGTAGGAAGCATCCAGCATGGGAGAAAGACGTAGGGTGGGAGGTTAGGCCGGTCTCTCCTTTTCACATTTTTCTGCCTGCTTATATTCACTGGCAGCTGATTAGATTGTGCCAACCAGATTAAGGGTGGATCTGCCTTTCCCAGCCCACTGACTCAAGTGTTCATCTCTTTTGGCAACACCCTCACAAATACACCCAGGATCAATACTTTGTATCCTTCAATCCAATCAAGTTGACACCCATTAACGGTCACAGTGGTGAAACCCCATATCTCTACTAAAAATACAAAAAAATTAGCCAGGTGTGGTAGCCTCTGCCTACTCAGGCGGCTGAGGCAGGAGAATTGCTTGGACTCAGAGGGTGGAGGTTGCAGTGGGCAGAGATTGGTGCCACTGCACTCCAGCCTGGGTGACAGTGAGACTACATCTCAAAAAAAAAAAAAAAAAAAAAAAAAAATTTAAAGAACATATTTACTTTTTTTTTTTTCTGTTCTCCACTACTTAGGCTAAAGAAGCCTTTTCTGCACTAGGCCCGTTTTTTTTTTTGTTTTTTTTTTTTTTTTTTATTATACTTTAAGTTCTAGGGTACACGTGCACAACGTGCAGGTTTGTTACATATATATACATGTGCCATGTTTGCGTGCTGCACCCGTTAACTCGTCATTTACTTTAGGTATATCTCCTAATGCCATCCCTCCCCCATCCCCTGACTCCATGACAGGCCCCAGTGCGTGATGTTCCCCACCCTGTGTCCAAGTGTTTTCATTGTTCAATTCCCACCTATGAGTGAGAACATGCGGTGTTTGGTTTTCTGTCCTTGCGGTAGTTTGCTCAGAATGATGGTTTCCAGCTTCATCCATGTCCCTACAAAGGACATGAACTCATCCTTTTTTATGGCTGCATAGTATTCCATGGTGTATATGTGCCACATTTTCTTAATCCAGTCTATCATGGATGGACATTTGGGTTGGTTCCAGGTCTTTGCTATTGTGAATAGTGCCACAATAAACATACATGTGCATATGTCTTTATAGCAGCATGATTTATAATCCTTTGGGTATATGCCCAGTAATGGGATCACTGGGTCAAATGGTATTTCTAGTTCTAGATCCTTGAGGAATTGCCACACCGTCTTCCACAATGGTTGAACTAGTTTACAGTCCCACCAACAGTGTAAAAGTGTTCCTATTTCTCCACGTCCTCTCCAGCACCTGTTGTTTCCTGACTTTTTAATTAATGATTGCCATTCTAACAACTGGTGTGAGATGGTATCTCATTGTGGTTTTGATTTGCATTTCTCTGAAGGCCAGTGATGATGAGCATTTTTTCATGTGTCTGTTGGCTGTATAAATGTCTTTTGAGAAGTGTCTGTTCATATCCTTTGCCCACTTTTTGATGGGATTGTTTGATTTTTTCTTATACATTTGCTTAAGTTCTTTGTAGATTCTGGATATTAGCCCTTTGTCAGATGGGTAAACCGTAAAAATTTTCTCCCATTCTGTAGGTTGCCTTGCCTGTTCACTTTGATGGTAGTTTCTTTTGCTGTGCAGAAGTTCTATAGTTTAATTAGATCTCATTTGTCAGTTTTGGCTTTTGTTGCCATTGCTTTTGGTGTTTTAGTCATGAAATCCTCGCCCATGCCTATGGCCTGAATGGTATTGCCTAGGTTTTCTTCTAGGGTTTTTATGGTTTTAGGTCTAACATTTAAGTCTTTAATCCATCTTGAATTAATTTTCGTATAAGGTGTAAGGAAGGGATCTAGTTTCAGCTTTCTACATACGGCTAGCCAGTTTTCCCAGCATAGGCCTGTTTTCTAGACATGTTATTGTTTTGCTCAGTCATTTAACTCCACCATCAAGAAGGAAGCACAAACACTAACATTTTATTGGTGGTTATTTTAGGATGGTGAAATGTTAGGTGATTTTTGTTTTCTTCTCTCAGTTTTTCTTTCTAAACTATTGACAATGGCATATGTATTTTAGTAATTTAAATAGTTATTTAAAGTTAAAACTAAAAGCTATAGAGCCGGGCATGGTGACTGACGCACATAATTCCAGCACTTTGGGAGGCCAAGGTGGGCAGATCACAAGGCCAGGAGTTCGAAACCAGCCTGGTCAATATGGTGAAATCCTGTCTCTACTAAAAATACAAAAGTTAGTCAGGCGTGGTG
Organism: Chlorocebus sabaeus; assembly: GCF_047675955.1. NCBI lineage: Eukaryota > Metazoa > Chordata > Mammalia > Primates > Cercopithecidae > Chlorocebus > Chlorocebus sabaeus. The sequence continues at coordinate 41,347,273 of NC_132911.1, read as the reverse complement.
GCAGGCATCTGTAGTCCCAGCTACTTGGGAGGCTGAGGCAGGAGAATTGCTTGAACCTGGGAGGCGGAGGTTGCAGTGAGCTGAGATCGTGCTACTGCCCTCCAGCGGGGCGACAGCGTGAGACTCCATCTCAAAAAAAAAAAAGAAAAACTAAACTAAACTAAAATCTATAGCAAATACAGTGGTTTTAGATGTAAAGCAAATTAACAGACTAATAGAAATGAACAGCCAAACACACACACACACACACACACACACACACACACACACACACACACGATAGCATTAAAAGTCAGGACGAAAGAATGGGCTGTTCAATAAAACATACCTGAACAGGTCAGGCATGGTGGCTCATACCTACAAACCCACACTTTGGGAGGATAAGGCAGGAGGATGGGTTGAGCCCAGGAGTTTGAGACCTAGACAGACTCTCAGTGTGTTGAGAGTCATAGTGAGAGTCTGTCTCTACAAAAAATTTAAAAATTAGCTGGACATGGTGGTGCGTGCCTGTAGTCCTAGCTATTTAGGAGGTGGAGGTGAGAGAATTGCTCAAGCCAGGAGGACGGGGTTGCACTTCTGCCTGGGCAACAGAGCGAGACCCCTGCCTTTATACACAAATGTGTATATATACACACATATATGTGCGTGTGTGTGTGCGTATATATATACATTTTATATTTTATATTATATATTTATAAAATATATAATATAAATGTATATTATATATATTTAAAATACTAAAATATATATTTTAGTAATTTAATTTACATATATACACACACACACGCACATATTTGTGTGTATATATACACATTTTATTCCCATTTGATGTGTGTGTGTGTGTATATATACACACAGCGTGAGACTCCATCTCAAAAAATGTGTGTATATAAACACACACACACACATCAAATGGGAATAAAATGGGATGATTAGCTATCATATGGAGGAAAGTTCAATTCTTACATCACACCACATCCCCGAATTAATTTTAGGTGGATTAAATACCTAAATGTAAAAAGTAAAACTAAAGTTTTGGAAGAAAATATTGGAAACTCTATTTATGTCCTTGGGATAAGACTCCTTAAGTAATATATAATAACCAAAGACCATTAAGAAAATTGACTCCATTCAGTTGACTACTTCTGTGGGATAAAAGGCACAATAAGAAGAGATAGGCTGGACGTGGTGGCTCACGCCTGTAATCCCAGCAATTTGGGAGGCCAAGGCAGGCAGATCACTTGAGCCCAGAAGTTTGAGACCAGCCTGGGCAACATGGCAAAACTCTGTCTCTACAAAAAATACAAAACATTAGCTGGGTGTGGTGGTGTGTGTGTGTGTGTAGGTAGGGTGCGTCTATAGCCACTCAGGAGGCTGAGGTGGGAGAATCACGTGCCCCTGCAACTGAGTGAGACCCTGTTTCCAAAAAGGCTGAATGACACACCACAGAAAATATCTGCAATGCATGTGACCAACAACAAAGGATCAGTATACACAATATATAAAGTATATTACAATAATCCTACTTAATCCCTAATGAAGCAGTGGTTGTAGTAGCAAAAGTTTGGAAACAATCTAATCATTTCTAGGGAATTGTTTAAGTACATTATAGTGTCCAGATAACGAGATTGCATGTAGCTTGGCTGAGCATCATGCTTGTATCCCAGCACTCTGGGAGGCCAAGGTATGTGGATCATCTGAGGTCAGGAGTTCCAGACCAGCCTGGCCAACATAGGGAAACCCCATCTGTTAAAAATACAAAAAAAAAAAAAATTAGCCAGGTATAGTGGTACATGCCTGTAGTCCCAGCTACGTGGGAGGCTGAGGCAGGAGAACTGCTTGATCTCAGGACGTGAAGACTGCAGTGAGCTGAGATTGTGCCACTGCACTCCAGCCTGGGTGACAGAGCAAGACTCTGTCTGAAAAAAAAAAAAAAAAATTGCATGTAGCTGAAAGAGGAAGCTAGGACATCACTTTACTCCTCTTCCAACTAATAACATCTTTTTTAATATACCACTGCACTGATTAATGTAATTATTATTAAACTCAGATATTCTAGACTCTTCTGTCTTTAATTTCTCACCCACCTCCAATCTAAATGGTTGTCTTCTCCTCTCAGATGTGCCTATTGCTAACATTTTTTTCAAATCTGCAATGTTACTTTATATTGCTACTAGTTCCTTGCTGAAATTCTTTAGTTCATCTTTTATCTCCACAAGCACGGTTGTTTTCCAGACTGTCTGGAGTACCTGTTTGTATTATCTGTTGCTTCTGTTGGTTCTAATTCATATTTTTTCTCCATATGTGCCTAGACACTGTATTTGAAAAAATACTAATATAAGTCATTTGAGGACAGGCATCGTGGCTCACATCTGCAATCTCAGCACTTTGGCAGGCTAAGACGGGTGGATCACCTGAGGTCAGGAGTTCGAGAGCAGCCTGGCTAACACAGGTGAAACCTCGTCTCTACTAAAAATACAAAAATTAGTGGAGGTTGATGTGAGCCAATATCACGCCATTGCTCCAGCCTGGGCTATGAAGTGAGATGCTATCTGTCCTCAGAGATGATTTTAGTTTACTTCTTAAAGGCACCAGCAATCTGGATAGCTTTAATTCAGTTTACAATTTTGAGATTTTCAGGGCCATCTACATGATTCAAAGCTGGACTAACATCTGTGTGTATGAGGGGTGGTTGACTTCTAATTCACTTTTACTCCTAGTTTGTATTATACAATGTAATACTATATATTATTTATACACTTATACAATGTAATACTATGTATTACAATACATAGTAATTCTGCAGGGTGGTTGACCAGAACTCCCACCCTTCATAGGCACTAAACTCTAGCATTGTCCCTCTAGTCCCACTGGGTTGGAGGTGCTTCATGATTTTTCTTCCACAGACCCCTTTGGTAGTCTGATGAAGCTATGACTCCTTCTCAGAACTATGTACCTATACATATACATTTTATATATGTATGTTATATACTTTTTATATGTACATATGTATGTGGGTGTCAGAGTGTGTGTGTGTGTGTTTATTTGGAGACAGGGTCTCATTCTGTCACCCAGGCATGATCACGGCTCACTGCAGCCTTGACCTCCTGGCCTCAAGTGATCCTCCCAACTTAGCCTCCTGAGTAGCTGGGATTACAGGTGCATGCCATCATGCCCAGCTAACTTTTGCATTTTTTGTAGAGATGGGGGTCTATGTTGCCCAGGCTACTCTCAAACTCCTGGGCTCAAGTGATCCTCCCACTTTGACCTCCCAAAGTGAGAACGGTATTTTTAAATGCATAAATAAAATATGTAATGTCAAACGAAACCTATTATGTTGAAATACAGTGATCAAAACATTAAAAAACAAATTTGCAGTAACAGTAGTACATGTGCTTCATGTATATGCAGCAGGTGTAATGATGGCTGAAATTTTAAAATAGGAACGTAAATGACATTTTGAGATATCTGTAACAACTGTAAATGTGGTAGGAAAATATCTGATTTCTGTTGGTGACAAAGTCACAAGTACTGATAATATTACTGTGGCTTATCAGTACTTGTGACTTTGTTACCAACTGATAATATTAGTGTGGCTTGGCTAGGCGCAGTGGCTCACGCCTGTAACTCCATCACTTTGGGAGGCTGAGACAGGCAGATCACTGAGGCCAGGAGTTCGAGACCAGCCTGGCCAATGGTTGCATTGAGCTGAGATTGCGCCACTGCACTCCAGCCTGGGTGACAGAGCGAGACTCCGTCTCAAAAAAAAAAAAAAAAAAAAAAAAAATATATATATATATATACACACACACAAAATTACATATATAATTACATATACATATAATTACATATATGTAATTACATATATAATATATATAAAACTGTGGCTTGTTGCCTAGATTCATAATAGAAGGGAAGTCTAAGCTTCATTTAGAAGTTAGTGCAAAAAAAGAAAATGTAATTTTTTTCTTAGCCAAGTTCATGAATCTTCTCAATTGCACGGTCCATGAAACCCAGATTTAAAATCACTGCTTGAGGCTGTTGGAAGCACTGCTGTCTCTCAGCTACCACTTGGCCTGGGCAAATGCTGTATTCACCTCTCTTGACTGTGGTCTTCTAGATCTTGGTGCAACAATTCCTCACTAGCTTGTTAGTTCCTTGATGGCTTTAGAAAAATGCTTTTTATGTTTCACCCAGTGTTTGTCTTCACTGAGAATGATCCATATGGCCTAGTCTACCACTACAGCAGTAGAAAAGGCCCTGTTCACTGCCAGATTACCTCTGCGTACATGTACTACAAGGCCCTCTTTCCTCCTGGCTTGGATTTGCCCACACAGCCCTGGCTCCTAACCCTCCAGTGTGACCTCCATTTTCCACAGTAACCAGAGGGATTTCTCTGTGAATTGGATTTCTAAAAATGTAAAACTGGTCTGGGCCTGGTGGCTTACACTTGTAATCCCAGCACTTTGGGAAGCCAAGGCAGGTGGATCACTTGAGGTCAGGAATTCCAGACCAGCCTGGCCAACATAGAGAAACCCCATCTCTGCTAAAAATACAAAAATTAGCTGGGTGTGGTGGCACATGCCTGTAGTTCCACCTACTCCGGAGGCTGAGACATGAGAACTGCTCAAACCGAGGAGGTGGAGGTTGCAGTGAGTCAAGATTGTGCCATTTGCACTCCAGCCTGGGTGACAGAGCAAGACTGCCTCAAAAATAAATAAACAAACAAATAAAAATAAATAAATAAATATGAAAAAAAAAAAGTAAAATGGATCCTATCGGGTGGGCGCAATGGCTCATGCCTGTAATCCCAGCACTTTGGGAGGCTGAGGCAGGCAAATCACCTGAGGTCAGGAGTTCGAGACCAGCCTGACCAAAATGGTGAAACCCCATCTCTACTGAAAATACGAAACTTAGCCAGGCGTGGTGGCACATGCCTGTAATCCCAGCTACTTGGGAGGCTGAGGCAGGAGAATCACTTGAATCTGGGAGGCGGAGGTTGCAGTGAGCCGAGATTACGCCACTGCACTCCAGCCCGGGGAACAAGAGTGAAACTCTGTCCCCCCGGCCAAAAAAAAAAGAACTGATGGCCAGTGATGATGAGCATTTTTTCATGTGTCTGTTGGCTGTATGAATGTCTTCTTTTGAGAAATGTCTGTTCATATCCTTTGCCCACTTTTTGATGGGGTTGTTTTTTTCTTGTAAATTTGTTTGAGTTCTTTGTAGGTTCTGGATATTAGCCCTTTGTCAGATGAGTAGATTGCAAAAATTTTCTCCCATTCTGTAAGTTGCCTGTTCACTCTGATGGTAGTTTATTTTGCTGTGCAGAAGCTCTTTAGTTTAATTAGATCCCATTTGTCAATTTTGGCTTTTGCTGCCGTTGCTTTCGGTGTTTTAGACATGAAGTCTTTGCCCATGCCTATGTCCTGAATTGAGAAATGCAAATCAAAACCACAATGAGATACCATCTCACACCAGTTAGAATGGCGATCATTAAAAAGTCAGGAAACAACAGGTGCTGGAGAGGATGTGGAGAAATAGGAACACTTTTACACTGTTGGTGGGACTGTAAACTAGTTCAGCCATTATGGAAAACAGTATGGCAATTCCTCAAGGATCTAGAACTAGATGTACCATATGACCCAGCCATCCCATTACTGGGTATATACCCAAAGGATTATAAATTATGCTGCTATAAAGACACATGCACACGTATGTTTATTGCAGCACTATTCACAAGAGCAAAGACTTGGAATCAACCCAAATGTCTATCAGTGACAGACTGGATTAAGAAAATGTGGCACATATACACCATGGAATACTATGCAGCCATAAAAAAGGATGAGTTCATGTCCTTTGTAGGGCCATGGATGCAGCTGGAAACCATCATTCTTAGCAAACTATCACAAGAACAGAAAACCAAACACCACATGTTCTCACTCACAGGTGGGAACTGAACAATGAGATCACTTGGACTCGGGAAGGGGAACATCACACACGGGGGCCTATCATGGGGGTGGGGGGAGGGATTGCATTGGGAGTTATACCTGATGTAAATGACGAGTTGATGGGTGCTGACGAGTTGATGGGTGCAGCACACCAACATAGCACAAGTATACATATGTAACAAACCTGCACGTTATGCACATGTACCCTAGAACTTAAAGTATAAAAAAAAAAAAAAGAACTGATTATATCAAAGAGGCTTCCAAATGTTTTCATGCAAAATTCATATATTTTTAGCATGACAAATCAGACTCCTGAAGACTTTTGTCTGAAAACCTGTCTCCCATGACACCCTTGTAAGACTCCTCCAAGACAGGAAACTGCCTCTCCTCCCACCCCTGACTCTTGTCTGATGCACCTGCCATGCCCAACTCCTGGGAGTTTCCAGAGTACTGGATCCACCCTGTGGCTTCTGTGCCTTTGCACATGACCTTTCTGCCTCCAGCAGCCATCCTCTCTTCCTGCCTCAGCTCGGCTCAGCCCTCCAGTGTTTCAAGTCTTGGCTTGGGTACCCACCTCTTCCAGGAAGATTTCAGGACTCTTCCAGCCTTTTGAATTATTATGTGTTTTTTCATAATGCCCCGTGTTCATTCCTTTTTTTTTTTTTTTTTTAAGGCATGGTCTAGCTCTATTGCCCAGGCTGGAGTGCAATGGTGCCATCTTGGCTCACTGCAATGTTCTCCTCTTGGACTCAAACCATTCTCCCACCCCAGCCTCCTGAGTAGCTGGGACTACAGGCACATGCCACCACACCTAGCTTTTGTATTTTTGGTAGAGATGAGGTTTTGCTGTGTTGCCTAGGCTGGTCTAGAACTCCTGTCCTCAAATGATCTTTCTACCCTGGCTCCCCAAAATGCTGGGATTACAGAAATGTGCCACTGTGCCCCGCCCATTCCTACCTTTATTCAAGCACAGTATGCTGTGATTTGGTTTTTGTTGGTCTCCCTCACTAGATTGTAAGCTGCTTTAAGACAGGGGCTTTCTTCTCTTAATGTGCAGCACACATCAGTGTCTGACCCCATCTGTCTTTTTTTTTTTTTTTTTGAGATGCAGTCTCACTCTGTCATCCAGGCTGGAGTGCAGTGGCATGATCTCAGCTCACCTGCAACCTCCACCTCCTGGGTTCAAGCAATTCTCCTGCCTCAGCTTCCCAAGTAGCTGGAATTACAGACACCCGTCACCATGCCCGGTTAATTTTTTTTGTATTTTTAGTAGAGATGGGGTTTCACCATGTTGGCCAGGTTGGTCTCGAACTCCTGACCTCAAGTATCTGCCTGCCTCGGCCTCTCAAAATGCAGGGATTACAGGCGTGAGGCACCGCACCCAGCCAGCCTACTTGTTTGTTGACTGAAGTGAATGGAGTTATACCTGGCACCTTACTGGGTCACTTACCTGACCTGGTCACTCTTTTTAAACAAGTGCTGGAGTGAGAGGACACTATACCTCCTGCCTTCATTACCACTTTTGTTTATGAATTTTCCTACTTAGGAATAAATACACTGTCAAATGGTTTATTAATCATCATTCCCATATATGTTTTAAAAAGTGGGAACTTCAGGCTACTAATATATGTCCAAGTTACTAATATGTACTTATATAACTTTTACGTAATTCTTCCCCAAATTTGGGGTAGCTTTTAAAATTGATTGAAACTGTAGGTATTGTAAGGAGATCAGAAACTATTTAAGGAAAGACACAAGGAAGCTGGGAGGGAGGCAGGAGGCGCACAAAGTGGCTCTGAGTTCCTGGTAGGGAGGCTGGGAAGGGGAACAGATAGGACTCATTTGTCTGATAAAAATGAACCATAAAGTTTGAAGATACAAACTTTTACTTGCACTAAATTCTGAGAAAAATTTATTACAGGGATTCTTATATAGAAACAATGGATATGTAATTGATAGTACCTTCAGTTGTAATTTTCAGAAAACATGGAAATGTTATTCACATGGCTGTCTCTTTGCTAAAAGCAAAGAACTAATACATTTATCCAGAAATACTGACTTATGGGATCCAGTTTGATACAGAAGTGAAAGTTGGACGGCTGGGTGTGGTGGCTCACCCTTTAATCCTCGCACTTTGGGAGGCTGAGGTGGGTGGATTGCCTGAGCTCAGGAGTTCGAGACCAGCATGGGCATCATGGTGAGACTCCATCCATCTCTACAAGAAATACAAAAATTAGCTGGGCGTCGTGGTATGTGCCTGTAGTCCCAGTTACTCCAGAGGCTGAGTCAGGAGAATTGCTTGAACTCTGGGAGGTAGATGTTGCCGTGAGCCAAGATCACGCCACTGCACCCTAGCCTGGGCGACAGAGCGAGACTTTGTCTCCAAAAAAAAAAAAAAGTTGGAGAACCAAGAGAAATGGACTAACGAAACAGCCCTTAGGCTCTCTCTTGTGTTAGTTGTTAAACTGTTGACAAGAGTGTGGGCAGCAGCCTACTCATGACCTCACTAAAGAGGACCCAAAGGGTACATGTTACGTTGTTGACTGGAGATCAGAAAGCTTTAGATTCCAGAATATGGCAAAGTTGATGATCTTCTACACAAACAAAGGAGGCCTGCTACAGTCTCACCCAGATTGAGGGCCAAATCACTCGTCCGGAGGTTGAGGGCAGCCACATCTGCAAACAGAACTGGGAGTGGACGGCACACGCTTTAACACATGAAGCTGGGTGTGGGAGAGGCCATTTCTCACTGTTACTTTCATTACCTATTCTGGAAGTGAGATTTCAGGCCGACCAGAAAGCTGTGTGTGCCCAAATCACTCCAGTGTTTCTCATATGAAAACTTGTACACCTTAATTCCCCCCAAAATTTGGTGGGATTTAAACAAAGATAAAATAGTAAAACTGTAGGTATTAAAAAAGAGATTATAAAATATTTAGGGAAAGAGAAAGGACAATTTGACCAGGAAGCTGGGGTACTATGGTGAGCTGGCGCTTATCTCACAGGGTCATTATGAGGATTAACCGAGATAATTCGTGGAAAGCAATTTGCCTATTGTCCAGGACACAGATAAATATTAATCTCCTTTACTGTTTCCTTTTCTGTAGGCAACAGGTAACCACTGAAGCTTTTTTTTTTCAGATGGAGTTTCGCTCTTTTAGGCCAGGCTGGAGTGCAATGGCAAGATCTTGGCTCACTGCAACCTCCAGCTCTGGGTTCAAGTGATTCTCCTGCCTCAGCCTCCCAAGTAGCTGGGATTACAGTCACCTGCCACCATGCCCAGCTGATTTTTGTAGTTTTAGTAGAGATGGGGTTTTACCATGTTGGCCAGGTTGGTCTTGAACTTCTGACCTCAGGTGATCCGCCCACCTCTGCCTCCCAAGGTGCTGGGATTACAGTCATGAGCCACTGTGCCTGGCCCACTGAAGCTTTTTAAGAGGCAATGAAATGGTCAGAATTCTGTTTAAGGAAAATTATAGGTTCAGTGATAACAGAAGCAGCAATTTGAAGTTTAAAGACATTTACATTTGAGTTGGCAACAACTTTGGGTCCCAAGTTGTTTTAAGCCACTTAAGAGGCTTAAAACATTCATATGCAAATCTCTGAACCCAAGAAAATAAATTCCTCTTAACCCTAGGCCTGGCCGTTAGGAAAATCTTTTTCTGAGCCAAAGAATCTCATACTTTTAGGTTTACACTTTAAGACATTTTCTCAGGATTAATTGGAAGTTCCTTAGAGGCAAAAATAGTCATTTACTTTTATTATTTCCATAGAAACTAATAGAACTGGACAAGAAGCAAGACTTAGGTTTAATTGTGTGCGGACTTTATTTCAAGTGGTTTTCCTTGTCTTAACAAGCTAGGCAGAATTTGTCAGCATTGTGTTATGTAGAATAGGACCTGGTTAAAACAGAAAACTATGTTGAGAAAAATGCCACCTCCTCTAAAGCAATGTGAATGGTAGTGGTTATTCCCTCAAATGAGTCTTTTTGGAATATGAGAACTCATTCCAGTGAAGCTATCGTTGCTGAAAACATTTTTGGATCTTCTTTTCTTTTGTGGAAAGAAAGATTACAGTAAGATGAAAAGGATGTACTCAGGTGCCCTGGCCTCACTGGGGTTTGATCACATCTCCTCTACTTAGGAGTGATATGGCCTTCAGCAAAGGAGTCTGGTATCTCGACTCTAAAAGGGTGATCTCAGATGCCATGGCTCATGCCTGTAATCCCAGCACTTTGGGAAGCCAAGGCAGGTGGATCACTTCAGGCCAGGAATTTGAGACCAGCCTGGCTAACACGGTGAAACCCTGTCTCCACTAAAAATATAAAAATCAGCCAGGTGTGGTGGCACATGCCTGTAGTCCCAGCTATTCAGGAGGCTGAGGCAGGAGAATCACTTGAACCTGGGCTTGAACCCGGGAGGCGGAGGTTGCAGTAAGCCGAGATCATGCCACTGCACTCCAGCCTGGGTGACAGAGTGAGACTCCGTCTCAAAAAAAAAAAAGAATCTCATCTATATACACATCTATTTGAGACAGTCTTGCTCTGTCACTTAGACTGGATTGCAGTGGTGCAATCATAGCTCACTGCAGCCTCAACCTCTTGGGCTTAAGCAATCCTCCTATCTCAGCCTCTCGAATAGCTGGGACTACAGATGCACATCAGCAAGCCAGGTTAATTGTTTTATTCTTTGTAGAGACAGTCTCTCACTATGTTGCCCAGGCTGGTCTGGAACTCCTGGGCTCAAGTGATCCTCCCACCTTGGCCTCCCAAAATATCTGGGATTACAGGTGTAAGCCACCAAGCCTGGGCCAGTACATCTCTTTGTACACCAGTAGTTGTTTCTTAGCCATGGAATGAATAAGATTTTTCGGAAATAGCCAAGCTATTTGAAACCAAATCTGTTAAATAAGTACAGAATAGTGATTTTGCTTTTTTAAAAAACAAAGGTTTTTTGGACAATATAACGAGAGGGCTTTCATAGCTAGTTGATTAGATACATGAGAAAAATCAGTTCTTACAGAATTCTAAATGGGATATTTGGTTTCCCAAGATAAATTACTTAAAGGACACTATATGAAGAATTGACATATGATGTGTTTGCTTAAAAATGCACTCTGCGGCTGGGTGTGGTGGCTCATACCTGTAATCCCACCACTTGGGGAGGCCGAGGCACACAGATCATTTGAGGTCAGGAGTTCAAAACCAGGCTGGCCAACATGGTGAAACCCCATCTCTACTAAAAATGCAAAAATTAGCTGGGTGTCGTGGCATGCACCTGTAATCCCAGCTACTTGGGAGGCTGAGGCAGGAGAATCGCTTGAACTCAGGAGGCAGAGGTTGTAGTGAGCTGAGATTGTACCACTGCACTCCAGCCAGGGCGACATCTCAAAACCCCCCCCCCCCCCCCAAAAAAAACACCAAAGCACTCTGCAAGCTTACTGGCTAACTCTTGTACATTGCAGCTGGGAAAGTTTGATGCCTCTGAGGGCGATGCCAAAGCCAGGCGGGCTGCTGCGGCGTGAGCATGGAGTAAACACATCAAACTTCATCACAGATGACGGATGATGACTGCGGTGGGAAAACCCACACAGGGACCTGCAAGCACGTCTCAGGAAGAGCTGTCTTACTAGGGGCAAACTTATGGTAAAGGATGACGCCATCATTTGATAAAATGTTCTGTCATACTTTTAGCGGCGAGTTTTTAACAAGAAAGCAAAACACCCACCATGAACCAAATGTTAACATCAATGTCAACCAAGTCACATCATTTCCTGTTCCACTTGGTTTTGAAATTCAACTTCTCCTTTATTTAAAAATGACATATCAAAACCAGTCTTCTTGAAGAGGTAACTTAGGAAATGGAGCAATTTACTGTGGCTTTAGAGGATGTAAAGGGCTTCGTGCAGTCAGACACGTGCAGGGCAGCAGCTGGAGGCACGAAGACATAGGGCCATCACTCAATGTGGTCCCCGGGCCAGCGGCAACTGCACAACGTGGAGCTCCTTAGAAAGGCAGGATCCTGGACCTCACCCGGTTTCAGAACCTACATCATTTTTTTTTTCTTAATTTGCAAAAATTTATTCATATACAAATGTGCAATGTCAATAATATGACCAATTCGGTTTGTTCTTGAAACATTTTCAATTGAACAGGAATTAAGTGCTTTTGAAAAGTGACAAAATGATCATACAGTGAAGATGTCTCTTTATATAACAGGTATAAATCAGGTACTAACTCTTGATTTTACTCGGAATTAACCATGACATACTAAACGAACTTGGGCTTCCGGCAGAACCTACATCTTAAGGCGAGCTCCAGGGGATGGGTAAGCACATTAAGGCTTAGGAAGCACTGTTCTAGGTAACAGCTCAGGTCTCTGGGCTTAGCACTACAGGGAGAATGTGACTAGGAAACGGAGACTTGGGTTCTGATCTCAGGCTTACCACTAAATACTTGCTGTTTCCCATTAGCCCTGCCTGCTTCTCAGGACTGTGGAAGACCAAATGGGATCCTTATTAACAAGGTTCTGTAAGATCTGGGCCCAGCCTGTCTCAGCCTTATCGTGGACTACTTTCTATTTTGAGTTGGGCTTTGTAGCCAGGCTGACCTCAAGCAGAGCTTGTTTCTGCCTCAGGGCCTTTGCACAGGCTGTCTTCTCTGCCTGGAACACCCTCCCTTTTGACCTCTACACTGCAGTTGCCTCCTGTTAATCAGATCTCAGCCTAAATGTTGTCTCTTCAGTGAGACCCTCCCAGACCACCCAGTCCAGTGTCCCCGGTAAGTCTAACTCTTTAACTCTCTGCAAGGCACTTCTCACTCCATCCAAGCAGGGACTGAATGTCTTACTCCTGGTTCAAGGCACTGGTGCCTTGAACTATGCCTGGCACACTGTGTGCTCAACGCACATTTGTTTAATGAGTAGCTTAAGGCGGTAAAGACACTGGAAAAAACAAGGGACTGCACGAGTATCAAATACCTTTGTCAAGAAATAAAACCTCCCCAAGCCGTGTGCGGTGACTCAATTCCAGCACTTTGGGAGGCTGAGGTGGGTGGATCACCTGGGGTCAGGAGCTCGAGACCAGCCTGGCCAACATGGTGAAACCCCATCTCGACTAAAAATACAAAAAATTAGCCGGGTGTGGTGATGTGCATTAGCTACTCAGGAGGCTGGGGCAAGAGAATCTCTTGAACCTGGGAGGTGGAGGTTGCAGTGAGCCGAGATCATGCCACTGCCACTCCAGCCTGGGCAACAAGAGGGAAACTCTGTCTCAAAAAACAAAAAAGAAAAACAAACAAACAAACACCTCCCTTGCCTTCCCCTACTGATTTCTCTTGGAAATGACAGCAGTGTTACCCTGATTACTCTCGCAGCCCATATCCTGCAAATGGAAATCTGCCAACTTCATCCAGGAAGAAAAGATGGAATGCAGGTTGTTTTTTTATCGCATTTCAAGGAACGATCATTCATTCACTGCCTATACCTCCTTCCTTCCAGCATCACTGTGAAACTCTGCAGGCATATTAGGTTAATTTCATCCATTCCTCTTGAAAAAGTGAAGGACTTAAACCAGAAAAGCGGCCACAGAGGTCACAATACAGGATGGTTAACGTCACTCCGTTAACAGTGCCTTGGCCAAGGACAGCCAGATGGCCCGGAGGCTGGCCTGGCAAAGCCGCTGGAGAGTTGGGGAGGGCTGCGGGTTAACAGCAGGGAGCACATACTTCATTAGACTACAAGCCGGGAGCTGTCCAGAGGTGCCTTCTGCCACAGAATGGAAATTTAATAATGGTTTATTGGTTTAGTTGTGATTTTCAGTTAAGCATGACAGAAATTGGTTTTAAGTCCAATAATAGAGGTTCTAAAATGTTAGTTCACACAGTCTAATGATGTATGACGGGAGAAGGCCACAGCTGTTTTCTTTAATCTATTTACAATCTTCCCAGCAGAAAGGCTAAATGAACTCTCATACCATTATCAGGTCAGGGCTAAATGCAGCCCCGATCGCAGGCAGTGATGCCTTCTTATGAACTACCTCTGCCTGACTTTCCTTAGCTCAGAAAATACTACAAAGGGAAAAGGCATGCTGAGAGCCTCTGCTGCTCTGCCAAGTATACAGAATAAACAGAGCAATGGCCCCATCTACTGACACAGGCTAAGGCGGCACACAGGACGTGCGGCAACACAAGCAATCCTGCCTCAAGCTCCTCTTCACGCCTGTGACCCACGGCACTGCTGAGGAATGTCTGATGCCTAGTGAACTACTTTATTATTGTCCTCAGGCACAAGGTAATACGAGGGGTTTCTAGTATTTTCTCTAGGGTTCCAGGTCTTCATTCCTGTGTATGCCATTTTTTATTTGTTTATTTTTTTTGAGACGGAGTCTTGCTCTGTCGCCCAGGCTAGAATGCAATGGCACGATCTTGGCTCACTGCAAGCTCTGCTTCCCGGGTTCACGCCATTCTCCTGCCTCAGCCTCCCGAGTAGCTGGGACTACAGGGCCTGCCACCATGCCTGGCTAATTTTTTGTATTTTTAGTAGAGATGGGGTTTCACTGTGTTAGCCAGGATGGTCTTAATCCCCTGACCTCATGAGTTTATACCTAGTTTTTTTTTTTTTTTCGAGACAGTCTCGCTCTGTCACCCAGGCTAGAGTGCAATGGCACGATCTCGGCTCACTGTGACCTCCTGCTCCCAGGTTTAAGCGATCCTCCTGCCCCAGCCTCTCGAGAAGCTGGGATTACAGGTGCTAATTTTTTTATATTTTTAGTACAGATGGGGTTTCATCATGTTGGTCAGGTAGGTCTCGAACTCCTGACCTCATGATCCGCCTGCCTCGGACTCCCACAGTGCTGGGATTACAGGCGTGAGCCACCATGCCTGGCTGTTTATGCCTAGTTTTAAATTAGCTGGACAGCTCCAGATGCAACCAGAGGTGCAATGGTTTTGTATCGGATCAAGTGCTGTGAGCCCTTTTCCAGGTCAATCACGTAGTCCCTGAAAAAGAGGGAAACATATTCGCCTGTAGAGCTCGGCTGGCCCTCCATTGGGAGGAATGTGCCCACTGTGAAAGACGCATGCCACTCACCTCTGCTCATCTGTGTCTGGTTCTACCAGTATGTTTTCTTGTCGTTCTCTCACTCTCAGAAACACGTAAGAATCTAGATCTGGTTTGGGAACTGCCAGGAAAATAATAATGTGATCAGGAAATGCTCGGCCAACAAAGTCAACAAAGGAAACGTTGCTGGGAGGTATGGCACACTCAGGGTTTAGATAGGAGTCCAGCCCTTTCCTATTCTTCTAAGATGCAGACAGAGTGGCTGACCAGGGAGGGAACTGGACACGGATTGGGCCTTTTGTTTTCCTCAGGCAAAATGACCAATTCAGGGTTTCACAAGTCTGATATGGGTCTGACTTGTAGCTAGTGTTATGGGTTACACTGTGTCCCTGCAAAATTCATGTTGAAGCCCTAACCCCCAATACTTCAGCATGGGATTGTATTTGGAAACAGGGCTTTTAAAGAGGTAATTAAGTGAAAGTGTGGGCCCTAATCCAATCTGACTGGTGTCTTATAAGTAGAGAATAGGCCAGGCAGTGGCTCATGCCTGTGATCCCAGCATTTTGAGAGGCTGAGGCTGGAGGATCAATTGAGGCCAGGAGTTTGAGACCAATCTAGAAAACAATAGCAATACTGTCTCCACAAAAAATTTTTAAAAATAATAGCCAAGCATGGTGGCACATGCCTGTAGTTCCAGCTACTTGGGAGGCTGAGGTGGGAGGATCACTTGAGCCCAGCAGTTCAAGGCTGCAGTGAGCTATGACAGCATCAAAGTACTCCAGCCAGGGCAACAAAGCAAGACCTTGTCTCAAAAAATAAAAAAACAAAAAAAAAAGGGCGGCAGGAGGGAGGGGACTAGGACACAGAGACTGGGATTAGTGATCTTATGGAAGTAGCCTGAGAGTCTGCTTGCCCCTTGCCCTTTGCCCCTTCCCTTCTCTGTGACAACATATGGAAGGCGCCATCGATGAGGAACAGGCCCACGGCAGATACTGAACCTGTGGGGGCCTGGATCCTGGACTTCCCGGCCTCCAGAACTGTGAGTAGCCCAAAGGGACTAAGACCTTGTTCCACCACCACAGGGGTGGCCGTGTGGCCCCCAGCCCCAGCAGAGGCTGGGCAGAGACGAATTTCCAGGGCTCGGGTGCACTGGAGCTCGTGGCCTTGGAACACTAAGCTCAGCTTGTAGACAAGGCGGGCTCCAGACCCCTGGAGGGCATTTGATTTGGTGTGGCAATTTTGCCTGAGGCAGTCTTGCTTGGATCTGGCGCACTGTGAAATACTGAGGAACATGGGCTTAATCCTGTAAGCCAGGGGCCCCCGGTGGGTTGATCCACGGTTAAGGGCTCTACCTATACCTCCCTTTCCTTGCTCAGCAGCCCTCAGGAGCCGGTGCAAAGAGGCCCGTGGAGGGGCTCCGGCCAAGCTGCCCTTCTCCGGCTTCCCTCCCTCGTCTTTCCATACCCTCCAACCTGCTCCCTCTTCCAAGGCCACAGGGACTCAGTGGAGGTCTCCCTAGCCTCCTGTTAAAGCCCTCCCCTCCAGCTAGGCGGGCCCTGCGCATTCTGGGACCTGTGAGGAAGAGACCGCCAGCCCCTCAGAGCAGGGGCAATGTTGGCGTGGGCTCTGCAGCACTGGTACTCGGGGCTGCCAGCACCTCGCAGAGGCTCAGCAGATGGCTAGCTACTGAAGGCGAACATAGCTCCATGCCCGAGTCTACAAGCACCAGTGCAGTCACGGGGCTCAGCCCACCCCAGGGAACACGGAAGCAATGCTCAAATGACTACCATTGGATCTGCTTTCTGTTATTTTTTTGGATTTTAGCCAGAACCCTTCCTCTCCTTTCTGTTTATCTACATACTTATTTTCCCATATTTGGGTAAAAACAATGAAGAGAGGATCCTACCCTGGGACACCTGAGGATGGGTGGGCCACCTGCAGGGAGAATGTCCTGTTTACCTGCCCGAAAGAGGTCCACCTTCTGTAAGTTAGGGGGCATGTGCTTCAAGGCGACATTTTTCAGATAGGTCTCTGTGTTCACCATGAACCTGAAAGACATGGATTCAAATTGCTGAGGTGTGCACAGCTGATGGACATCCAAGCTTAGCAGGCAGCAGCGCACAGCCCTCGAGGACAGGCCTCATGCTGAACCAGCCAGATGCCCCATGCCGACAGCTCACTCACTCACTCTCTGGCAAAGGCCAACTCTTCCGGGGAGAGGCTGGAAGGCTCCCCCTCGGGCCGGGTTTTCTCCTTCTCAAGGACATGAGGGAAAAACTTCTCTATCTGTGAGGATAAAGCAAAATCTTCATGAAAACGTCGGTAAAAGTCAAAGACAAAGATGTGGTTAACATAAAGAGGGTTTACACAACTCTCCCGAGGAAGGACGTGTGGTCTGGAGGTGGGACAGTGTGGGTAGAGAGGCACACCATAAGACACGGGACAACATCTCTGAGACACCCTTGCAGGCAAGCTGTGGATGTGGGGCTGGGGAACAGCTTGGATTGGGAGACTCCTAAGTGGCTGAACAAAGAATGCTGACTCAATGGGTAGATGTCAAACTGTAAGGAAGTCTTTGGTGAGAGATCCTTAACACAGTCGAATTAATATTCACATAAGGTTTTTTTTTTTTTTTTTTTTTGAGATGGAATCTCATTGTGTTGCCTAGGCTGGAGTACAGTGGTGAGATCTTGGCTCACTGCAACCTCCACCTCTCGGGTTCAAGTGATTCTCCTGCCTCAGCCTCCTGAGTAGCTGGGATTACAGGCACCCACCACCACACCCAGCTGATTTTTGCATTTTTAGAGATGGGGTTTCACCATGTTGTCCAGGCTGGTCTTGAACTCCTAACCTCAGGTGATCCACCTGCCTTGGCCTCCCAAAGTGCTGGGATTACAGGCATGAGCCACTGCCCCCTGGCTGGTCATCACCAGCTTTTGGTCATCAAAAACCTTATGTGGGCCGGGCACAGTAGCTCATGCCTGTAATCCCAGCACTTTGGGAGGCTGAGGTGGGTGTGGATCACCTGAGCTCAGGAGTTCGAGATCAGCCTGGCCAACATGGTGAAACCCTGTCTCTTCTAAAAATCAGGCGGGCATGGTGGCAGGGGCATGTAATCCCAGCTACTTGGAAGGCTTAGGCAACAGAATCACTTGAACCCAGGAGGGGAAGGTTGCAGTGAGCTGAGATCGCACCACTGCACTCCAGCCTGAGCAACAGAGCGAGACTCTGTCAAAAAACAAAACAAAACAAAACCAAAACACACACAACCCAGCAAATAAAAAAACAAGGGGGCTGATGACATAAAGTATTAAGAGACAGCTAATACATTAGGTGACAGATCAGGATCCAGAGACAAGGGAAATGGCCCAGTTTAATAAGATAAAGTTTAAGAGGAATAAGTATCAAGCCCTACACTTAAGGAGCCAAAACCTAAGCCGTGCAAGTAGAGGACAATGACTGGATGGGATAATTATCATATTAAAAGGGGTTAGCGTCCATGTGAGTGAAGAATGAGCTCAGGCAGCGTACCTGTCAATATGCTAATGTGATAAATATGCTAATGTGATGTGGTTGGCATTACTACCAGCTTAATAATCAGAATAAGAGAAATGATCAGGCTGTTTTTCACAAACTTGGTCAAACTACAACTGGGATACTGTGTTTAGTTTTAGATAGTGTAACTTAAGAAGGATAAAGACAAACAAGAACCCTTTTAGAGACCAGGAGAGTGAATGGTTTGAATGGCTAAAATGTGTGCCTGAGAGAAGACTTCGAGGAGACTGTGGGCAGTCTTCAGATAGTTGAAGCATTCTCGTGTAGAAGAGATAATTTATTTTATTTGTAATAACTAAAGAGACACATAGAACCAAATGAAAAGTCAAGGAAGTAGGAATTTCTCAGGGTTATAAAATAGGAATGTTTTGCAATCTCTTTTCCTTTCTTTTTTTTTTTGAGGCAGAGTCTCGCTCTGTCACCCAGGCTGGAGTGCAGTGGCACGATCTCAGCTTACTGCAACCTCCACCTGCTGGGTTCAAGCAATTCTCCTGTCTCAGCCTCCTGAGTAGCTGGGACTACAGGTGCCCGCCACCGCGCCCGGCTAATTTTTTTATTTTTAGTAGAGATGGGGTTTCACCTTGTTGGTCAGGCTGGTCTCAAACTCTCCTGACCTCAGGTGATCCACCCTCCTCAGCCTCCCAGTGCTGGGATTACAGGCGTGAGCCACCATACCTAGCCTGCAATTTCATTTTTGTAAGTTAGATAGCCACCAAGCTGTAGGCGAATGTAAGTCATCCTGGTTCATTTGACACTGACGCTGGCCATCTGACAGGCAAAATAATTTTGGAAACAAGTTCTCCTCTAGTCAGCATTCCCTATTCACCAACGCCAACGACTCTCCCTTCAGCACCGCCATGCTGTAATGCAAGGGGGCACCATTCACTCAGCAGGTGAACAGACTAAAAATGTGTGCGGTGTTCCCGCAGGGGGCAACACATGCCTCTCTGTGCTTCTGCGGAGCAATCTCTCGCTCTCCTTACACTTTAGCTACACTGATATTGGGCTCTCAGCAGTGTCTTCAGGTCCTGCACCCTCCTGGGCCCCAGTCCAAGTTCTCCCCAGGACATTCAGTCTGCTTTACAGACTGCACTGTCTCAATGCCTCCAGGTATCTCCACGTCAAACCTTCATGAGGCGACACCGCAAGTAGCTGCTGAGGACGTAGCGGATCCTCTCCATCTCCATTTGGTGGATGCTGACCTTCAGGTCCTCCCTTTTGGCTCTCCTGAGATTTTCTTCCTATTAAATGAGAAACTAAGGTTTATAAAAAACATGTTCAACCATCATCATTGGCAACGTTGAGGACCCAGACTATGTTTCAGTCCAAGGAAAACAAAAATATCATGTGAGTTTTCATTTTATTTTATCATTGTATAAAGTGCAAACAATAGTCATTTACTTTTAGAAAATGACCATTTGAATAGAATATGTTCAGCCAGAGGGTTCCAGAAGAACTCCAGTCCGATTGTAAGGAGATAATACAGCACACAGAAGAAACTTCCATCGGGCCTAAAAAGCAGTATTAAAACACCAGCTGAGAAACTGTGAAATATTCACATTTCACAGCTTCTCTGAAGGTGACAACGATTTAGACTTAGATAATCTAGGCCAGGGACCACAAACTCAAATGTCTGCAGGGGCCAGGTTAGGAGGCTACAAGAGAAGGGTGGGTAGTCAGGGACTGTGGGGAGCAGGGAGTATATGGATGGGCAGCTCTCATAGGACTGCTCTGGTCAACTGTTCTCATGCACAAATGCAGGATTTTAGACTTTTCATGGGAAGCCAATATCCAGATATTTACAAGAACTCTCAAGCTTGATAAACATAGATAACTAATTCAATGTTTTTTTTAAAGAACTGGACTATGGGTTGGAGCCAAACAAAACAGATTCGCTATCAGACCGCAAGCTCTCAGTGTGCTGATCAAATGCTTTTACCTTTCTGCTCCTTTGTCAGCCCAAGACAAGCGACTCTTACCATGTGCTCCAGCTGTTCCATGACACATTCTACAATCTCAGGCTTGCTCTCCAGCAGCTCAGGGGCAAACTTTTCATTCATCCAGGCCTAAAAGACAAATGCCAGAAAAACCAAGCATCATCCACCACAGAGCTAAACAACCTTGTGAGTCAGCCCAAGTCCCACAAAAACCAGGGACGGTGCAGGCGAGAAAACTGTCTGCCCACCAACTGGAAACACCGAAGCTGTTTTGAAGACAAACTACGTTTAGCAATTGCTTTCTCATGTCTTGTTTTAGTTGGGAGGATATGTTCATAACCTTCTATCCAACTGACACTCACACAAACCCTTGCTTACTTCAGTTAGTATGACGCCTGGTGCTGAGAGTGACACCACCTGGTGTTCAAACCGTGGCTTTGCCAGGCAGCCCAGGCACACTGTTATTCCACCAGCTCCTTCCTCCCAGGGAGCACCACCCCATGTCTATTTAGAGAGAAAGCAACAACCCACCAATCCACACAGCTCTTCATTCCTGAAGCTCAGAGCACTTCACAAATGTTTTTAATTCATCATCATCATATCGCAGAGAAAATGGATATAGTTATCCTCATCTGATTGAAAAAATACAGATTGAGTAATTTACTAATGGCCCCAAAGTATACAGGATCATAATAGAAACAGGCGCTCATCTATTATGGAGTTTCGGAGTCAGAGGTTAAAGCTCTAATTTATGACTCAGGCCCAGCTGTTTGGTTCATTTTAGAGACTTCTAAAGCTTAGAGAACTGAAATATCCCTAAGTGACTGACGAAAGCTACACTTATCTTTCAATTACAGGAAATGTAGTTTTAGCATAGCTCAGAATTATATGCTGACCAGGCTCAACTTATTTTTTTCTGATGTCCTTGAGTGTCTGCTTCTCTCCATGATCACCATCAAGACACATTACCAAATGCTGGGCATGGCCACTGTCATAAGTGTTTGTGCAGAGCCTGAGCATCTGCAACAGTTCTGCAGACTGAAACAAACAAACAAAACCCTGCATAATGCATGGGAAAACATCGTATTTTCTGACGGGCTTATTAGGAGCAGTATTTCTTTTTGACTGATTTTTATTAAATATTGAATAATTTTTATTTATTTATTTTTGAGGGACAGTCTCACTCTATTGCCCAGGCTGGGGAGCAGAGGCATGATCCCAGCTCACTGCAACCTTTGCCTCTCGGGTTCAAGCGATTCTCCTGCCTCAGCCTTCCGAGTAGCTGGAATTACAGGCATGTGCCACCATGCCCAGCTAATTTTTGTGTTTTTATTAGAGACAGGGTTTCACCGTGTTGGCCAGGCTGGTCTTGAACTCCTGACCTCAAGTGACCCACCTGCCTTGGCCTCTCAAAGTGCTGGGGTTACAGGTGTAAGCCACTGAGCCCAGCCAAATATTGAATAATTTTTAAAACTAGAAGAACAAGCTGGGCGTGGTGGCTCATGCCTGCAATCCCAGCGCTTTGGGAGGCCGAGGCGGGCGGATCATGAGGTCAGGAGATCAAAACATCCTGGCTAACCTGGTGAAACCCCGTTTCTACTGAAAATACAAAAAATTAGCCGGGCTTAGCACGCCTGTAGTCCCAACTACTTGTGAGGCTGAGGCAGGAGAATTGCTTGAATCTGGGAGGCGGAGGTTGCAGTGAGCAGAGATCGCACCACTGCCCTCCAGCCAGGGCAACAGAGCAAGACTCCGTCTCAAAAACAAACAAACAAACAAACAAACTACGAGAACAATGACAAGTCCCTGTGTGTCCCTACCTCCTCAGAGGTAATCATTAGCTTGAATTTCGTGTTGAATTTCCTTTATGGTCTCACTACATTTGTTCATATCTCTATAGCATACCTCTCAACTGTTCATGACAGGATATTCAAAGAAAGTGTCAGTGCTTGTCTGGTACACTGGGGTACCATTGGGGACCACTTCATTTATATTATGAAATTATGATGATAAAGTATAAAACATTAGGTGGAAGTTTATATTAGTATAAAACTTTCATATAAATCTTTGCAAAATTTTTACTGAGAAACTTGTATCAAAATCCAACCTTTTTTTTTTTTTTTTTTAAAATCAGGTTTTATACTTGAAATGGCTACATCTGGTTTCTGGTCACACAGTGGCACGATAATGGCTCACTGCATCCTTGACCTCCCAGGCTTAAGTGATCCTCCTGCCTCAGCATCCAGAGTAGCTGGGACTACAGGCACGTACCACAAAGCCTGGCTAATTTTTAAATATTTTTAATAAAGATGGGGTTTTACCATGTTGCCTATGGTGGTCTTCGAACTCCTGGCCTCAAGACATCCCCCTGTATCAGCCTCCAGAAGTGTTGGGATCATAGGCTTGAACCACCGTGCCTAGCCCCTGATCAAAATTCTAAATACCAATCAGTTCATTATTGCTACAGGCTTAAGTGTGTCCCCCCTCAAAAATCTACCTAACTTCCAGGACCTCAGACCGTGACTATATTTGGAGATGGAGGCCTTTAAAGAAGTGATTAAGTTGCCATAATCCAGTAAGACTGGTGTCCTGATAAGAGGTAATTTTAACACAGACACACATGAGAGGGAAGACCACGCAAGGGCACAGGGAGAATATGGTCACCTACAAGCCTAAGGCAGAGTCCTGGGAAGAAGCCAACTATGCTGGCACTTTGACCTGAGCCTCTAGAATTAAGAAAATAAATTTCTATTTAAGGTACCCAGTCTTTGGGACTTTGCTCTGCGGCCATAGCAAACTAAAACAATCATTAAAATGAGCAAATCTGCACTACAGGTAATAACTTTTAAATCACTTTTTACAGGTATTAAAGGGTATCCTATATATGCTCCCAAAGCTGTTCTCATCAGTGGCCCTGTCAGGCTGTCCCTTTGGCTGTGTCACACAGCATAAGAGACAGGATCTGGCTGTGGCAGCCATGCAGGTGGTGGGTCACTTCCTTGGCTGCACTCAGGGCACTGCACTGGAACATCAGGCATGAGATGTTACTCTAGCTTAACCACCGGCAAGCCACAGTCATGCTGTCAGACCCCCCGCCGCCCATCCTCTAGCTGCCTTTCAAGGACCCCAATGATGCTCACTTGAAAAAGCAACCAGCCTGGGGCTCTGGCTGTCCTGGAAGGTGCAGGGGTCCACACTGAGGCATCTGTGGCACAGCAGTGTACCACATCACCCAAGGGTGGTGGCTCTGCCTTGAACAGTAATTTTGCAAGTTTGAACTTTACATAAAGTTTCTTTGGCAGCTCATATTTTATGGTTGTTATCGTTCTACATTATGTTCCTGTTATTCAGGCTGTTTCAGGAGTTATTTTACTCATTTTCACTGCTATTTCCACTGTACATGGTATATTTTCTCAATGCTATTTATTTATGGTTATCTAGGTTATTTTCATTTTTAACTATTGCAAGCAATGTGTGACAATATGGTAGATGTCTCCTAGAGTATATGCGGAAGTTTTCACTAGGTATGTACCTGGGGGTGGAATTACTGGACCACAGGTATGTGCACCTTCATCTTTACTAGACAATAACAAATTATTTTCCAAAGTGATTATACCTATTTACATCCCATGGCAGTATATAAGTGTGCAAATTGCTCTACCTTTTTTGTTTTTTTTTTTTTTTTGAGACGGAGTCTTGCTCTGTTGCCCAGGCTGCAGTGCAGTGGTGTGATCTCAGCTCACTGCAATCTCCACCTCCTGGGTTCAAGAGATTCTCCTGCCTCAACCTCCTGAGTAGCTGGGATTACAGGCGTGACAACACGCCTGGCTAATTTTTGTATTTTTAGTAGAGATGGGGTTTCGCCATGTTGGCCAGGATAGTCTTGAACTCCTGACTTCAGGTGATCTGCTCGCCTCGGCCTCCCAAGGCGCTGGGATTACAGGTGTGAGCCACCAAACCTGGCCTGCCCTATATTCTTAATTTTTTTCTTTTTGGGATAAGATCTTGCTATGATCCTCAGGTTGGTCTCAAACTCCTGGGCTCAAACGAACCTCCCACTTTGGCCTCCTGAGTTGTTAGAACTACAGGCATGAGCCACTGCGCTCAGCTGCTCTACATTCTTGCCATACTTTACATTGCTCACGTTTTTCAGTTCTTCCAATCTGATAGATATGAAATGATATCTCATGATTTTAATTTTCATTTTCCTGATCACTAAAAAGGTTGAACATCTTTTTCATACGCTTATTGGCCATATTGTTTTCTTCTTCTTCCAGGTATCAGTCTGTATTGGGCAGTCTGAAAGAGTTGTTTATGTACTGTGGATAATCATCTTGTGTCAGCTACATATTAACATTTTGCAAGTATCTTCTCCCAGCGTGGTGGCCTGTCTTTTCACTCTAATCCAGAAGTACAAACAGGCAGGGCACAGTGATTCACACTTGTAATCCCAGCACTTTGGGAGGCGAAGGCAGGCAGATCACAAGGTCAGGAATTTGAGACCAGCCTGGCCAACATAGCGAAACCCAATATGGTGAAACCCCATCTCTACTAAAAATACAAAAATTAGCCAGGCGTGGTGGCGCACGCCTATAGTCCCATCTACTCAGGAGGCTGAGGCAGGAGAATCACTTGAACCTGGGAGGCAGAGGTTGCACTGAACCAAGATCATGCCACTGCACTCCAGGAATGTATCCCTTTTTTCCTTTATGCTTTGTGCCTTTTGATTTTTGTTTAATGAACCCTTTCCTAATGAACAAGGAACTCTTATGCTGTTCCACAAACTAGGTCTGTGGGTGGATTTCAGGGGATCTGTGATGCCCTGGAAGTCATATGCAAAATTCTGCATGGATGCATGTGTGCATTATTCCGGGATGAAAGACCAGAGTTTTTACCAGTTTCTCAAAAAGGTCTGTGATATAAAAACAGATTAAGAATCAGTGCTAAATAGTAAGGATCATCATATAAGGTATAATTCAAAAATTATTTTAGTTCAGTTTTGGCATTCATGATATCATGTATGGCAGGGAAGAATGAAGAATACTAAAGTCGCAAACATGAGAGAGCTCTGGAAAGGGGCAGTTAGAGCAAGAGGGTAAGGATAATTACTATGAACAGCTCACGTCTAGTGAGTGCTTACCACGTATCAGACAGCATGCTGAGTACACAATTATAATTCCACATTTAGTCAACCCAAAACTCTAGGAAGGAGACACTATTATCATCTCAATTTTATTTTATTATTTTTTTGAGATGGAGTTTCACTCTTGTTGCCCAGGCTGCAGTGCAATGGTGGGATCTTTGCTCACTGCAACCTCTGCCTCCCGGGTTCAGGTGATTCTCTGTCCTCAGCCTCCTGAGTAGCTGGGATTACAGGCATGCGCCACCACGCCCGGCTAATTTTTGTTTTTTAGTAGAGACGGAGTTTTATCATGTTGGTTATGCTGGTCTCGAACTCCTGGAACTCAGGTGATCCATTCACCTCAGCCTCCCAAAGTGCTGGGATTACAGGCTTGAGTCATTGTGCCCGGCCCTACTATCTCCATTTTATAGTCAAGCAATGGCTTGAGACAAACTCCCCAACTTGCTTAACATCACATAACAGAGTCGTGTCAGAGACAGATTTAAATCCAGATAGTCTGAACTGTTACCAGAGCGTCATGAGATATAAGTATAAAGAACACAGTTACTGGCACATGGGAAATATGCAATAAGTCAGAGCTATTATAACTAAAAGGAGAAATATTTCAGAAAGGATTTTAGATAAGCAGTGGACACATGGAGAGCAGATGACTCAAGAAAAAAACATGTGAGAAAAAGGAAGAATATGACCAGTTTTCCCTTACGGGCATTTCAGCATTTTCTTGCTAAACAGGCATTCTCCAGGGAAACAGCAGATGTTCAAGGGACTAAGGTAAAGAAGTTAGCAGTCCCACCACACCTCTACAGTCCCTGAAAATATCACGTGGATCTTGCTCTGTGAA
Source organism: Chlorocebus sabaeus (assembly GCF_047675955.1). Classification (NCBI taxonomy): domain Eukaryota; kingdom Metazoa; phylum Chordata; class Mammalia; order Primates; family Cercopithecidae; genus Chlorocebus; species Chlorocebus sabaeus. Next base: position 41,320,793 of record NC_132911.1, on the reverse strand, counting down.
CTGTTCACTGAATGTGCCCAAAGCTGTCTCTTACTGACCCCACTTGGGAATGCTGTGTTTGATACGATGAGGTCTCTAACAGAGGATGTCCTTCCTGCTTCCCGTTTCCATGTAGATGGTAAGATCCAGCCCCTGTTCTCCTGAAATAAGCCCTGAATTCCATTTCCTCATTTTGTGATCCCTGATATTCACAGATGAACTAAATAAAAAGGCTGACTGGAGCAAAGGGATTCGATCTGGGATGCTTACCTGCTCCAACCTTTCAATGAGCTCTGCAGGAGTTAGGACCACTTCCTCACTACCCCCATCAGAGTCCTGTCCCAGGAAATCCAGTTCTTCGGTCATCTTCTCTGAAACCAGGAACCTAATGAGAAGGAAAGAACCAATACTCTGCAATGCATTTTCTATTTATTTGCAAGAATAGACATCTATCTGGAGAAGGGAAAGGTTTATTGCGGTTTCCTGCGGTTGTAGAGGCCCATTAGCAAGTGGTGAGAGAACGCAGGGACTCTAGTTTTCCAGTATCTGCCTCTTCCTCCAAGGCTTAGGTCAGGTATCCGTTTCTCAAACAATCCTCCCCTTTATTACTGCCCACCAGGAACTGAGCACCTATCACATCATACAATCACTATTCATTTCTTTGACTTCCCAGCAGAGGTCCTGTTCCTCAGGGACGGGGTTCATTTCAGTTCAAATACGAATCGCGCCTCTGCTCAATGCCTGGCACTAAGCACTGGGGACGCAATGACTTGGGGAGCCCCTGCGCTCAGCACAGTGCTTGACTCCTAGCAGGCACTTAATATTGTTGGGAGCTGGCCGGGCTCACGCCTGTAATCCCAACACTTTGGGAAGCCGAGGCAGGAAGATACCTTGAGCCCAGGAGTTCGAGACCAGCCTGGGCAACATAGGGAGAGTCTGTCTCTATAAAAATAAAAATTGTTAGGAGGATTAATCAATGCTAATTTCCCAGAGCCACAAAGCCCGGCGACATTAGACCAGTCGGCGACTCCAAAGGCCTAAGGAAGTGGATGGCGGGGACGAGCAAAGTCCCTGGGGTCGCAGGGAAACTGCGAACAACCCCCTCCCCTTCTACCTCTCAGTGCCACCCACACAGGCCTTCCTTCGCCACAGAGGTCCCACTCGACGCTCACTCGGGGACCTGGGAGACAGCGAGGCACTCCACAGCAGCAAGCGGTAAAGACGGGGAGTTCGTGGGGACGCAGTCGGGGAACCGGGAAGCAGGAAGACAGCGGAACAAACTGCTCAAGGCCTTCCCCGGATGAAACCGAGCCTCCAACTTCTCAGCTCCCGCGCTACTCTCGGAAACTTTCCGCCTAGGCAGGACGTCATCGCGCACGGGCGAGATTGACCAGTCAAGGCGCGGCGGGGAAGAGCGGGGCGGTCTTCTTGGGCCCGCCCACCCGAGGGGTGGGGACTGTCTTCGCGGCTGCTCGCAGTCCCAGCAACCCGTGGACACTAAGCGGCTGGAGGCTGGTCCGGGTGGGCCCCGCCCACCTGCGTCGGCGGTTCGGGTCTGCGGTCCGGGTTGCACTACTCACGAGCGTCGGGAGGGGGCGCCCCGTACCGTGGCCAAGGGGAGCAGCGGTGTCCGCCCCGGGGGGTCCCACCCAGAAGTGTGCTGTTGAGAGCTGGCCGCAGCAGCCTCTTGGGTCGTCTCCACCCACAGCTCCCGTGGCTTTTTGGGTTCCTCCGTCTTTGCGGGGTTTCAGCTGTGGTCACTATGGTCAGTGCCTTCAGAATCTCCACTACATTCCTTTTTATCTTTCTTGAGACAGGGTCTTGCTCTGGTGCCCAGGCTGGAGTGCAGTGGCACCATCACAGCTCACAGCAACCTCTGCCTCCCGGGCTCAAGCGATCCTTCCACCTCAGCCTCTGGAGTAGCTGGGACCACAGGCCAGCGCCACCATGCCCAGTTACTTTTTAATTTTTTTTTTTTTTTTTTTTTTTTTTTTTTTTTTAATGTAACTATGAGGCCGGGCGCGGTGGCTCATGCCTGTAATCCCAGCACTTTGGGAGGCCGAGGCGGGTGGATCACGAGGTCAGGAGATCAAGACCATCCGCGCTAACTCGGTGAAACCCCGTCTCTACTAAAAATCCAAAAATAAAAAAAATTAGCCAGTAATCCCAGCTGCTCGGGAGAGTGAGGCAGGAGAATCGCTTGAACCCAGGAGGCGGAGCTTGCAGTGAGCCGAGATCGCGCCATTGCACTCCAGCCTGGGCGACAGAGCGAGACTCCGTCTCAAAATAAAAATAAAAATAAAAATAAATAAAATTAAAAAAAATAAAAAACTGTGGCGGGGCGGGGGAGGGGAGTTTTGTCTCCCTATGGTGGCCAGGCTAGTCTCGAACTCAAGGACCCAAGTGATCCTTCCACCTCTACCTCACAAAGTGGCTAGTGGTTTTTGAAGCCTGGGATCTGACGACCAGCAGCAGCATCGCGTGGGACTCTGCGACAATGCAGATTCTCAGGCCCCACCCAGGCCCACTGAATCAGAAACACTGAGGGTATTTCACTAGACCCAGGCCCTCCCGGTGACCCTGTCGCAGGTGAGGTTTGAGAATCACTGCTTTGGGGCAATGCTTTCAACTCAGCTTCTGGAGGGGAAAAGCAAAAAAACCCATGTCTGTATATTTATATATTTTTTCCATCTTTGTGTGATCCAGTTTTTCTTCTCTGAATTGCTGATTCTTTTCTCTTTGCTGTCCTGCATTTTCTATGCAAAGCGTTGCTTTTGGCTTCCCTAAAAGTGTCTCTTCTCCATCAGTCTGAGGGCTCTTTGTGAAGCTGCGCTGTGATGTCATATTGATTGACTAGTAAAATGATTGGCTAATATAGGATGATTGTACCTGCCTGATTACAATCCTGTTTTAAAAATGACAATAGAATAAGCTGAGTGAGAGAGTGGGCATCTTTACAAAGGGCGTGTAAGCTGGGGCGTATCAGCACGGGATTCCCAAAAGGAAGGGACATTTGAACTGGGTCTTAGAAAATGAATTTTGTGAGTGGCAAATAGGTGGTCATTTCAAGGTCTGTTTCAACGCTGTGTTTCAATGGTTTGGGCATCCCGTTGTTTTTGGTTTGGCAGAGTGTGTTTCCCAAACACAGCTGTTCTGACATGGATCTCACCCCACATACCCTTCTTACCATATGACACTGACATGCCTTCATCAAGAGGTGGGGTCTATGTTCTCATGTTTTATTTGTTCATTTAGAGACAGGGTCTCACTCTGTCACCCAGGCTGGAGTGCAGTGGGGCGGTCACAGCTCATTGCAGCCTTGACCTCCCTGGGCTCAGGTGATCCTCCCACCTCGACCCCCATGAGTAGCTGGGACTACAGGTGTGCACCACCATGCCTGGCTAATTTTTTTGTATTTTTAGTAGAGATGGGGTTTCATCATGTTGCTCAGGCTGGTCTTGAACTCAGGCTCAAGTGATCCGCTCACCTCAGCCTCCCAAAGTGCTGGGATTACAGGCATGAGCCACTTTGCCTGGCCCTGTTCTTGCCTTTTACATCAGGAAAGAGCTTTTTAACTGCTTTGACCAAGAGAATTTGGCAGAAGTGATGCTGCTTGGCTTCCAGGACTAGGTCATAAAAGGCAATGTGGCTCCCACTTGACTTTTTTTTCTGGAGCCCTGTCCCTTGAGAGCTGTGGGCTGATGTGGAAGAAGTCTGGCTAGCCTGCAGTTGCTGTGCAATAGAGTCCTTATGAAGATGCCAGGCAGAGATGGGGAGCCTTACTGGACGAACCCCAGAACCCCAGTTGTTCCATTCTCCAGATGTCTGGGTTGAATGAGCCTTCAGGTGATTCCAGCTCTGAGGCTTCAAACTGTCCCAGCTAAGATGAAGGGAGCAGAGATGAGCTTCTCTGCTGAGCCCTGCCCAAATGGCAGATTTGTGAGCAAAATAAGTATTGTTGTTGTTTTAGGCCCTATGTTTTGGAGTGGTTTGTTATGTAGCATTCGATGACTGAAACAGTGGTCTTTGAGCACAATCCTATTCTTCCATAATTCTCATTACCAAATAGCTTTTCAATGATGTTTATTAATATTCCTTAAGTGTTACAGATTTGAGTCCAAGCATAGATAACGTCTCTACACAAATGCCGATTATGTAGTTTATTGATTTAAACACTTCCCTTCTCTGGGTCCAATCACCTTCTCCAATCTCCCCTGCTCCTCCACTGGAGAGCTAGAGCCTGGCTTCTGCTTCGTTACTTAATAGAGGTGTGACCTTAAATGAGTCACTTTGGATTTCAGCCACACCACCTTTTTGTTGTTGTTGTTGTTGTTAGATGATGTTTTGCTTTTGTCCCTCAGGCTGAAGTCCAGTGGTGCGATCTTGGCTCACTACAACCTGTGCCTCCCGAGTTCAAGCAATTCTCCTGCCTCAGCCTCCTGAGTAGCTGGGATTACAGGCATGTGCCACCGCACTGGGCTAATTTTTGTATTTTTAGTAGAGATGGGGTTTCATCATGTTGGCCAGGCTGGTCTTGAACTCTTGACCTCAAGTGATCTGCCCACCTAGGCAGGATTACAGGAGTAGGATTACAGGAGTGAGCCACCACACCCAGCCATCAGTCATACCACCTTTTTTTTTTTCACTCTGTCACCCAGGCTGAAGTGCAATGGCGTGATCGCAGCTCACTGCAATCTCCACCTTCCAGGTTCTCCTGCCTCAGCCTCCCCAGTAGCTGGGGCTACAGATGCGTGCCCCCGCACCTGGCTAATTTTTGTATTTTTAGTAGAGATTGGGTTTTGCCGTGGTCGCCAGGCTGGTCTCGAACTCCTGACCTCAAGTGATCCACCTGTCTCAGCCTCCCAAAGTGCTGGGATTACTGGAGTGATCTACCACGCCTGGCTAGTCACACTACCCTTTACACAAGAATAATATGTGTCTGCCTGAAGACAGAGGGACAGACCAAAAAATTGAGGGACCCCTTTCACTTCTAAGATCTTTGATTACAACTAATATTCATTAGACAAAAACACTTCTAGAGGAAATGAGTTGGCAGTAAAATATTTCTACTATGTAGAGAAGGGTTATTAAAAGAAATGCCAAAGCAACACACAAACTTTCGGTGAAAGTGTTGATCGTTTGGCACTGTAAAGTTCAGGAAGGTGGTAGAAAAGAGGTCTTCAGTTACATTATGCAGAATGAAGAGAAAAATCAGGAACATCTGGTTGATGTGCACCCACTGTCAAGAAGTGTTTTAGAAATAATAAGATAGCCATATAAATGGAATGCGATTCATTAAAATGATCACAGATAAAAGAGGATTACATAGAATGTGATAGCAGGAGGATGAAGTTTGTGGACAGAATTTGCAGGCAAGCTTAGATGTTTTAAATTGCAAGATGAACATACTAACATGAATTCAGACAAGTAAAACATGAAGTTACATCGAAAGAGAAGGAAAAAGCTACTGCCCAAAGTGGAAGAGGAGGATACAGAAAATAGGATCCTATACAGCTGAAGAAAGTGACAAGCGACAGCAATTTCCAGATATTCTCAGTGAAGATGCTAATGGAAATTATAGACACAGCAAATAGAAACAGCCAAAATATTTGTGGGCAGCCATACATTATTATTATTATTGTTATTATTTATTATTTTTTTGGAGATGGAGTCTCGCTCTGTCTCCCAGGCTAGAGTACAGTGGCACAATCTCAGTTCACTGCCCGCTCTGCCTCCTAGGTTCACGTCATTCTCATGCCTCAGCCTTCCAAGTAGCTGGGACTACAGGCGCCTGCCACCATGCCCGACTAATCTTTTGTATTTTTAGTAGAGATGGGGTTTCACTGTGTTAGCCAGGATGGTCTCGATCTCCTGACCTCGTGATCTGCCCGTCTCGGCCTCCCAAAGTGCTAGGATTACAGGTGTGAGCCACCACGCCTGGCCCAGCCATACATTATTTTTATTTTTTGAGACAGAGTCTCGCTCTGTTGCCCAGGCTGGAGTGCAGTGGTGTAATCTTAGTTCACTGCAACCTCTGCCTCTCAGGTTCAAGCGATTCTCGTGCCTCAGCCTCCAGAGTAGCTGGGATTACAGGTGTGCACCTCTATGCCTGGCTAATTTTTGTGGTTTTAGTAGAGATGAGATTTCCCCATGTTGGACAGGCTGGTCTTGAACTCCTGACCTCAGGTGATCTGCCCACCTCAGCCTCCCAAAGTGCTGGGATTATAGGCATGAGCCACTGCTCCCGGCCAAAAAGATACATTATTAATGAGAACAAATTTAATTTTTTTAATCACAAAGGAAAAACGACAGTAAATACTATATATCTATACAGAATTGTGAACTTTCTGGAGAAAGATGCTTTCAGAATACAAGTGATGGCATTATTATTGTTCTCATATCACTGCCCTTGCTTGTTTGGTCAACAGCTGTTTCTCAGGGGTCCCTTTTCCTGAATTCCATCACATTCTTGGTCTCACTGCCCTGGGAACCAAAGCATTAAGATTTGGGAGTGTATTAGTTAAGTAGAGTTTAACTCCCAGTTTTTCTGAATGCATGAAGATTGGCACTACAGACAGCCATGTAAGAAGACAGCCTGCATTTTTTTTTGAGACAGAGTCTTGCTCTGTCACCAGGCTGGAGTGCAGTGGCATGATCTCGGCTCACTGCAACCTCTGCCTCCTGGGTTCAAGTGATTCTCGTGCCTCAGCCTCCCAAGTAGCTGGGATTACAGGCGCCTGCCACCACGCCTGGCTAATTTTTGTATTTTTAGTGGAAACAGGGTTTCACCATGTTGACCAGGATGGTCTCGATCTCCTGACATCGTGATCCACCTACCTTGGCCTCCCAAAGTGCTTTAAGAAAGGCAGAAAAGTGCGCTTAGGCTGTTTAATCTTAGCCTCATAAGGAAAGCTATTGGCTGGTGAACTTACACGTATTTTTCTGGCCAATGATAACACCCAATACCTGCTGTATGGCCAGGATACTGGAGAACTCAGGAAGCCGGTCAAGACTTGGGTCTCCCTTACAAACGTAAAATCTGGGCAATTCATGATATTCCTAATTCCTTTGCTGTCCTCAGACCCTAGGTCCTCTGAAACTCTGTAAGGAGATACAAAAACTATCTGCCCCTTTGCTTGTTGCAGAATATAAAATAATCATACAAAATTTTTAAAAATTAAATCTATCTTCTGAAACACTGTGGCCAACATAGCATTTAGCAGGTTGAGTAAGATTCTTTTCCTAATGATTTTCTGAATATGTCAAGCAAAGAGAAAGGTGACCTTTCTATAAAGAAATTCATGTGCCTTTATATCATGGGCATCTTTGATGAGAAGCTTATGTGCCTAAGTGCTGGGCAAGTCTATTTATTTATTTATTTATTTGCGATGGACCCTCACTCTGTCGCCCAGGCTGGACTGCAGTGGTGTGATCTCGGCTCACTGCAATGGCACAATCTTGGCTCATTGCAACCTCTGCCGCCCGGGTTCAAGCAATTCTCCTGCCTTAGCCTCCTGAGTAGCTGGGATTACAGGCGCCTGCCACTGCATCCAGCTAACTTTTGTATTTTTAGAGACGGGGTTTCTTGGTCAGGCTAGTCTTGAACTCCTGACCTTGTGATCCATCCGCCTCGGCCTCCCAAAGTGCTGGGATTACAGGCATGAGCCACCGTGCCCAGCCTAAGTCTTCATATTTATTAACATCTATATAGTTTACCTGAGAGATCTTGAGGGACTCATCCTAAGGTCTAAATGAAAGCCAGGCCAAACTCAATCTCTTTTTCTCTCTGGCTGGATCGCAATGGGACAATTATGACTCACTGCAGCCTCAAACTCCTGGGCTCAAGCAATCCTCCCACCTCAGCCTCCCAAGTAGCTGGGACCACAGGTGTGCGCCACCATGCCTGGCTAATTTTTCTTTTTATTATTTTTTGTGGAGATGGGGTTTCACTATGTTGCCCAGGCCGGTCTTGAAGTCCTGGCCTCAAGCGATCCTCCTGCCTCAGCCTCCTAAAGTGTTTGGGATTACAGGCATGAACCTCTGCACCCAGCCCAAACTCAGTATTTCTAAATGCTTGCACCTTAGGGCCATGCGTGCTCTCTCTCTCTCTTTTCCCATAGTGATAGGAAAAGGTCTGATTATAGTCAAAGTAAAGGGTAAAGGGTAACCTTGCTCAAGACTGTGCTCCGTATCAAAATTTCATTTATTGTCTTGAATTTTAATGTCTTTCTTTTCTTTGTGTTAATGAATCATAGACATGGGCACCATTTTGATAACTTTTATTTATTTATTTATTTATTTATTTATTTATTTATTTATTTGAGATAAGGTCTGTCTCTGTCACTCAGGCTGGAGTGCGGTGGTGTGATCTTGGCTCACTGCAGCCTCCACCTCTTGGGTTCAAGCGATTCTTGTGTCTCAGTCTCCCGAATAGCTGGGATTATAGGTGCGTGCCACCATGCCTGGGTAATTTTTGTATTTTTAGTAGAGACAGAGCTTCGCCATGTTGGCCAGGCTGGTCTTGAACTCCTGACATCAAGTGATCTGTCCCCCTCAGCCTCGGGAAGTGCTGGGATTACAGGCATGAGCCACTGTGCCCGACCCGTTTTGAGAACTTTAGACTAACAGTTATTGAAGTAATTGTTTTCTGTGGGAGAACTCTTAAATAGAATTTATTCATCTGTATACGTTGACCCTTGAACAACATGGATTTGAACCACGGAGATTCACTTACATGTGGGGTTTTTTTTTTTCAAGTAAGTTTCACCAGTGTGCCTGCCTCCCTTTCCACCTCCTCTGCCTCATCTGCCTCTGCCACCCATGAGACAGCAAGACCAACCCCTCTTTCCTTCTTTTTATAATTTTAATCTATTTATTATTATTTTTTATACAGATGAGGTCTCCCTAGGTTGCCCAGGTTGGTCTCAGACTACTGGGCTCAAGCAGTCCTCCTGCCCAGGCCCCGAAAAGTGCTGGGATTAGAGGCGTGAGCCACCGTGGCTGGCCGCCTCCTTCCTTCTTATGAAGACCTTTATGATGCTTCACTTCCACTTCATGAATAGTAAATATATTTTCTCTGCATTAGATTCTTAGTAACATATTCATTTCTCTAGCTTACTTTATTGTAAGAACATAGTATATAACACGTATAACATTAAAATGTGTTAATTGACTGTTTATGCTATGGGTTAGGGTTCCAGTCAACAGTAGGCTATTAGTAGAGCCCAGGCGCAGTGACTCACACTTGTAATTCCAACACATTGGGAGGCTGAGGCAGGCGGATTACTTGAGGTCAGGAGTTCAAGACCAGTCTGGCCAACATGGTGAAACCTTGTCTCTACTAAAAATACAAAAATTAGCTGTGGTAGCATTTACTTGTAGTCCCAGCTGCTTGAGAGGCTGAGATGGGAGGATCACTTGAACCCGGGAGGCGGAGGTCACAGTGAATTGTGCCACTGCACTAACCTGGGCGACAGAGTGAGACTCCACGCCCCCCCCCCCCCAAAAAAAAACGTTGTACGAAGCTGGGAATGAGAATGGTGGCTCACACCTGTAATCCTGGTGCTTTGGGAGGCCAACGTAGGAGGATTGCTTGAAACCAGGAGTTTGAGACTAGCCTGTGCAACACAGTAAGACCCTGTCTCTACAAAAAGGAGAAGATTGCTTGAGCCCAGGAGTCCGAGGCTGCAGTGAGCTATGATTGTGCCACTGCACACCAACTTGGGCAATAGAACGAGATCCTGTCTCTTAAAAAAAAAAAAAAATGCAGATTTTTGACGTGCAGGAATTTAGTGCCCCTAACACCTGAGTTGTTCAAGACTCAACTATATAGGTCATGGTTTTCTTGAGCTGACAAAATACAGTAAAATTCATTTAAAGTTATTCCTAAATTCTGGCCAGGCATGGTAGTTGATGCCTGTAATCCCAGCACTTTGGGAGGCCTAAGCAAGCAGATCACTTGAGGCCAGGAGTTCGAGACCAACCTGACCAACATGGTGAAACCCTATCTCTACTAAAAATACAAAAATTAGCTGAACGTGGTGGTGCACTCCTGTAGTCCCAGCTAGTCAGGAGACTGAGACATGAAAATTGCTTGAACTTGGGAGGTAGAGGTTGCAGCAAGCTGAGATCACACCATTGTACTCCAGCCTGGGCGACAAAGTGAGAACTTTGTCTCAAAAAAAATAAAAAAATAAAAAAATAAATTATTCCTAAGTTCCAAACTTTTAAATTAGAATTACAAAGATGGAATTACAATTACAATTGTTGTCATTATTTTCCTTTTACATGTAGTGTCTATGAATTATACATCTCTTAAGATGTCAATACTTGAAATCATAAGGAATACGAGGCCTAGGCTGGGTGCAGTGGCTCACGCCTGTAATCCCAGCACTTTGGGAGGCCGAGGTGGGCAGATCACCTGAGGTCAGGAGTTTGAGACCAGCCTGGCCAACATGGTGAAACCCTGTCTCTACTGAAAATACAAAAATTAGCCGGGTGTGGTGGCGGGTGCCTGAAGTCCCAGCTATTCGGGAGGCTGAGTCAGGAGAATTGCTTGAACCTTGGAGGTGGAGGTTGCAGTGAGCCGAGATGGCACCATTGCACTCCATATGGGTAACAAAGCAAGACTGTCTCCAAAAAAAAAGAGGCCTAACAGGAGAAGATTGTGAAATTTTAAATTTGTGACATCTTAAAAACTTCTGGGTTATGATAGGTTTCTTTACTGAAACACTTCCAGGTTTCTCACCGGTAAAAGTAAATATCTTAATTGAGTTCGACATTCACCCGCTATTTATCAGAAGGCTAGAGAACAGGATGATTATGTTCCATGCCACATACCGTTATCTGAGTATTTTACTACTAACTTAGCTCAGAACAGATAATGAAATAATTCCACCTTTAGAGTATCCCAAAGTGATAGAAATTATTAGATTTTTCAGTTTATTTCAGTTCAGTTATGAAAATACTGAAGTCTGGTCATGCAATTGTGTTAATTGTTGATATTTTTTGAAATAAGAACCAGAAGCCTTGAGTCATTTGGTCTATTATTGCTGATCTTGCTGTGAACAGCTGTGATGCTATGAGTTGCTAACTCATTGGAATCAGTAAGATTTGGATGTGACCCATGGAGCTGTAAGGGCTGCTGTTGCCTTTGACTTTTCTCTGTGAAGCAGGATCATGCTTTCCTAGTCATCCTCTCTTTGCTTTGTATTAGACATGTTTACTTTCGGTGAAAATTCAGCTTGACCCTGAACTTTACCCTTGGCTATAACCTGCTTCTAGGCTGGAATTTTAATTCATTTATTTTAGAGTTCTACTCATATACTTGTAAGCATGAAAAAGCCACTTTTTTTTCATATTTTCCACCTTTTTTAGGGGGTTATAATTAGAATGGCAGAGCTCAGAGGCTAGTCCCTGTTGACAATCAGTGGAACCAATGAGCTGAACAGGCTTGGAGACTTTGAGGAAATTGAAGGGAATCCCAGGGGGTGGTGGTTATTGTATCCAAGTTATCAAAGCCATTCATAATACTGAAGATGTTAACTGTTGTGCATGGTATTTAGGATATGGTAATCCATATTGACAAGTACAAGTCGTTGGTTCTTTTTAGGCATTTGAAAAAGTACGAATGATAAGAAGCCATATAACATGACAAACTCAACCTAAGTCTGTTATGCTCCTGTTTCTGACCTCATTCCTGTTCCTTACACTCTAGATGTAACCTGTATCTTCAACTTGGTGCTTATTGTTCCTATGAATAATGTTTTTGTTTTGTTTTTAATAGAGACAGGGTCTCGTTCTGTCACCAGGCCAGAGTACAGCCCACTGTAGCTTTGACCTCCTGGGCTTAAGTGATCCTCCTGCTTCACTGTCCTGAGTAGCTGGGACTACAGGCATGCGTCACCACGCATGGCTCATTTGTTGTTGTTTTTTTTTTTTTGTATTTTTGGGTTTTTTTTTTTTTGAGATGGAGTCTTGCCCTGTCGCCCAGGCTGGAGTGCAATGGTATGATCTTGGCTCACTGCAACCTCCACCTCCCGGGTTCAAACAATTCTCCTGCCTCCGCCTCTCAACTGGCTGGGACTACAGGCGCCCACCACCACGCTCAGCTAATTTTTGTATTTTTAGTAGAGATGGGGTTTCACCATGTTGGCCAGGATGGTCTCGAACTCCTGACCTCAAGTGATCTGCCCGCCTCGGCCTCCCAAAGTGGTGGGATTACAGGCGTGAGCCACTGTGCCTGGCTGCTAATTTGTTTTTTGTCTCACTATGTTGCCTAGGTTGGTCTCAAACTCCTGGCCTCACCAATCCTCCTACCTTGGCCTCCCAAGGTGCTGGGATTCCAGGTGTGAGCCACTGTGCCTGGCCTGTTCCCAGAAATGTTTTTAAATTTGGCTGTGTACCCCAAAATAATATGGTAATATAAGCTGTGTGTGTGTGTAGTCATGGCATCAATTAGCATAACTCAGGAAATGTGCTCATAAAACAAGTTGATTTTTTCTCTACATTTATTTGTTGGGGATAGTTCTTCCCCTGCCACTGGACAAAAACTGATTACTCTTGTCACTCTGCTTAAAAAAAAAAAAAAAAGGGTTCCATGATCTCCTTAAGTACCATTCAGTAATTAAAATATATAATCAAAACTTCCTCCCTCCCTCCTGGGAAACGGTGCCACACTGTGGGCTTAGCATGAGTCTCCATTGGCCAATTGGGCTGCCGGCAGTAGCAGTGGCCAGGTCAGCCATGATGGAGGAGGCCCATTTTGTGGAGCCTTTTGCACACTTCATCCTTGCCGTGTCCACCTTTTCACATGGTCCCACTGAGCCAGCACCAGGAAGGCTGGGAAAGAGGTTGACTGTTATCAGAGGACTTTCCACTTCCTTTCCTGCAGTGAGAACCTCCCTGCAGGGATGCTGTGCGGTGGGCATATGCAACATATGAATTTCTTCACCTTCTATGCCCACTCCTAGAGTGCGTCCATATAGAGTTTCTCTCCTCTTCCTCACCAGCCTCCAGTTGTATCTTTCCAGATCCCTAAGCAGCTGTCTAAATAGTTAGCCACTCCTGTGACGCAGTGTCCCACGCTCAGGTACCCTGCTGATGCCTCCCTTGCCTGAACCCTACCAGAAGTGACAGGGCAAGGAAGCCAGGTTGATGCAGCCTGCTCAGATTAGTCTTCTAGAACATAAGGAGCACAGGGAAGGAAAAAAGGTATGAGAGACAAAAGGATCCAGGACACCATGCATGCTGAGGTCTGTGTGCAGGTCTCTCTTCTGTTCCATCATCCGTGAGCCTATTCTTGCACCAATGAGACACATCTCAGCTACTACAACTTCATGTCTTGCTAGACACAGGGCATATCTCTTCACCTTTTCTAAAACCAGCATGTCAAGTTCCATTGAAAACCTTGTTGGGACCTGGATTGCCAGGCAAATATTTTTCTCAATTTTTACTAAGCTTATCTGTTTGCTTTTTTTTTTTTTTTTTTTTTTTTTTTTTTTAAAGACGGCGTCTCACTCTGTCACCCAGGCTGGAGTGCAGTGGCATGATCTCGGCTCACTGCAACCTCCGCCTTCCCGGGTTCAAGCGATTCTCCTGCCTCAGCCCAACTGGGATTACAGGTGTCCACCACCACACCCAGCTAAATTTTTTTTTTTTTTTTTGTATTTTTAGTACAGACAGAGTTTCACCATGTTGGCCAGGCTGGTCTCAAACTCCTGACCTCATGATCCACCCGCCTCAGCCTCCCAAAGTGCTGGGATTACAGGCATGAGCCACCGCACCTGGCCAAGGTTATCTGTTAAATGAAATGATCAGATCGAATTTTACCCTCTGAGCCTAAATGCTGGCTTTGGTCTCAGAGGCATTTTTACTTGCTGTCTTAACTGCTGCATGGAGTTAATACACAGCTGTGTATTACTCTGGCAGCACGTTTCCTTAATGGAAAACTTGTGGTCACTTCAAAATCTACACAGTACTTGGGAATAGAAAACAACTATTCCCTTTCTATTCCTTGGGAATAGAAAACAACTTGTCACAAGCAAATTTCCTCAGGGAGCCCCTGTCAGGGATCTGATAGTTTTACATTTATAGCTCTTGCTGGCAGGGGCTAGTTAAGTTTCTATATTCAAGATGGCTGCTCTGGGGTTTCTGGTTACTTAAAAGGTGATTTTTCCTATCCTGAAATAGTCCCTCCATGTCATTAAACATTAAGTGAAGATCTTTTCTGCAATATTAAAAATCCCCCAAAACATGCTTTCCTAATTGTGTGCGTGTGTGTGTGTGGTGTGTGTTGTTGTTGTTGTTTTTGAGACAGGATCTCATTCTGTCACCCAGGCTGGAGTGCAGTGGCATGATCTCAGCTCACTGCAGCCTTGACCTCTCAGGCTCAAGCGATCCTCCCACCTCAGCCCTGCAAGTAGCTGGGACCACAGGCGTGGGCCACCATGCCCGACTAATTTTTGTGTATTTTGTAGAGACAAGGTTTCGCTGTTGCCCAGGCTGGTCTCAACTTCCGGGCTCAAGTAATCCGCCCACCTTGGCCCCTCAGAGTGCTGGGATGATAGGCGTGAGCCCAGCCCCTACGTTTTTGTTTTTGTTTTTGTTTTGAGATGGAGTCTTGCTCTGTTGCCCAGGCTGGAGTGCAGTGGCGCGATCTTGGCTCACTGCAGCCTCTGCCTCCCAGGTTCAAGCTATTCTCCTGCCTCAGTCTCCTGGGTAGCTGGGATTACAGGTGCTTGCCACCACGCCTGGCTAATTTTTGTATTTTCAGTAGAGATGGGGTTTCACCATGTTGGCCAGGCTGGCCTCAAATTCCTGACCTCAAGTGATCCACCCACTTCGGCCTCCCAAAGTGTTGGGATTATAGGCGTGAGCCACCGTGCCTGGCCTGGCCCCTAATTGTTAACTGAAGCACTCCTCATTTTAAAATTAGAAACGAGAATCACAGATGTTGGTTTTCAAACACATAATCCTTCAAACATCTAAGAAAATAGAAACTGGACTAAGTAAAACATTTGTAGATTTTATGAGATAAACAAAGATATGCAAGTTGTGCACATGAATCCTTTCGTTGGGAGGAAAAGATCACGTCTCTTTCTCGGCCCTTGCACATCCCAGAATCTGAGCTTCTAGTTATGTTGTTTGACACTCGGCTGCTCCGTGAAGAGTAATTACCAAAACATTTTGAATACAAATTATTATCATTTCCTGGCAGTAAACAGGTCTGTTAAAACATGAAGCGAGAGAATATATACATGAACAGAAACAGAAAGATCAAGAACAACAGATACAGCAGCTAATAGGTGGATTTTTAGGTCTCTTTCTGCCTTTTTTTTTTTTTTTTTTTTTTAAAGAACTCTTTGTAGGTAAAACAAAGAATTTCTTCAAAGGTAGTTTATGAATCTGAAGATTAAAGATTTCACTAGCAAAGTAAAATGTGACAGCACAAAGTTAGATCTAAGTTACTGGGTCAATAAATCCTTTTATTGCTCAGATACTATTTTTTTAAAAACCCACAACATCCTACTAGCATAAACTTGTTTTCACTTGACAATAACCCTTAACCAAAGATCTTTGGTAGTACCTAACTTGTAAAAACTATTTTGTTTTTTCAACAAAACAAATAGTTTTTTCAAAATGGAGGCTTAAAAGTGTGAAGAGTAGGCATTAAGTTCCCACGGGGCTTCCTGGTTCCAGGCAGAATTTCACAGAACTTCGTATCTGCAGCATTTGAGGTATATATACAGGAAGAACTTAGGATATAATTCAGAAGAGCCAAGATCTTTCTTTTGGTTCTGTAATTCTGTGCCTACTCATTTTGGAGCAAAATACATGTATTGCTGTACCCCTAACAATCCTAGCATGTAGGTGGTTCACAATCCGCATTTTAGCATTCCCAACAATCCACAGCAATGGGATGTTATTCAGATGTTTGCCGTTCTCTACACATTTCCAAGTTTTGAGTACAGTACTGGAGAGTACCATCATAAAGCCATTTATTCCAGCTCTTGAGGGTGGGGTAGAATAAAATCGTTCACACTGACACCCTTGTACATTAAAGGTGGTCACCGTGTAATGGTTATAGTCATCGATGTTTATCCTTCCAGCAAGTACACATGAGGACGGGGATCACTTTGGCCTGTTTCAGTTGGTGTTTGCACTACAGAGTAGTCTCTGGTGATGTTACACTACAAGCCTTCTTGATTCATTTTATCTAATGAGTGAGAAGCACCTTTTTTCATATTTTACATAACTTTGTAAAATATTTTACATAACTTTGATTTTACATAGAGAAATTCAGTAGCAAGAACTCAAATGAGTACCAAGTATG
Source organism: Chlorocebus sabaeus (assembly GCF_047675955.1). Classification (NCBI taxonomy): domain Eukaryota; kingdom Metazoa; phylum Chordata; class Mammalia; order Primates; family Cercopithecidae; genus Chlorocebus; species Chlorocebus sabaeus. The sequence continues at coordinate 41,304,481 of NC_132911.1, read as the reverse complement.
GTTTGTGCATTATTAGGTCCTTAGAGAATTTTGAAAAGTGGAAATTATCTGAAAATAAACTTTTATCAGAAGACTAAGTTAAAAGAATTAGGAGAAATAGACTTCTAAGTTTTCCAGTTTCAATGATAGCTAGATTTAACGTTACACAGAGAACAATACAGGCCAAAGTATGAGCAGAAGACTTATTTATTATTTACACTACCCAACTCAGAGGTTTCGATGCAATTCCTTTCCTTTCCCTGGGAATTCCTAATCTAGAATTAAAGGGCATTGGGATCCTCAAGGGTACTTATCTCCAGGCAACAGTCCACTCTATTGGAGGTTAAACCACAGATATCTCCTCCCAGTTTTAGAAGACTTTACCAAGGGAGCACACAAATCACTGCCTATCAAAAGCCAGACAAACACTGCACTAATCCAGGTGTAGCATCGTAATTCTATTCTGATGTTAATGACCTGATGGGTCAACTTACCTCTTATTCATTTATTCATTTCACAAATATGTGAGAGCTAAGTATCTGTAGCACTGTGTATGAGGATGCATGGAGTGTGGGGTGGACGCAAGGTTAAGTAGGAAACCACCTCTGCCCTCATGGAATGTACAGTCTCCTTTGTTGGGAGGGGGAAGGAAGCTGGTGCAGGGGAGAGGAGGTAAGTATAAATCACACATGGCACTAATACTCTGATTTCCTTTGACATTAAAACAAATAACAAAAAACAAAGCATGTTACTCCTGGGAAACTGTAGCTTTAACTTATGCTAGGGGCCAGGGCTAAGTGGAATACGGAAGACATTTAATTGAGGTGTTATGACCTCTTTTTTGACTCCTGGCTATATACATATTATTTACTATGAGTTTCACTAGATAAGGAGAGACACTGAACATTTTAAAATAGGAAAATAAGCTTACAAAAGAAAGTTGGAATATGGACTGTAACTTCTGAGTTGTTAATTTTCTACAAATCTACCTTATTTAAAAGAAATGGAGTCTGGGCCGGGTGCAGTGGCTCACACCTGTAATCCCAGCACTTTGGGAGGCTGAGGCCGGCGGATCATCTGAGGTCAGGAATTCTAGACCATCCTGGCCAATATGTCGAAACCCTGTCTCTACTAAAAATTGCACCACTGCACTCCAGCCTGGATGATAAGAGCAAAACTCCGTCTCGAAAACAAAAAACTAAACAACGGAGTCTGTATTTGGATTGTTTGTAACGCAATGCTTGAGGGGATGAGTAGCCCATTTGACATAATGTAACTATTACGCATTGCATGCCTGTATCAAAACATCTCATGTACACCATGAATGTAGACACCTATGTACCTAGAAAAATAAAAATGTAAAAAAAACCCCACACTAGACGGGCGGATCACGAGGTCAGGAGATCAAGACCATCCTGGCTAACACGGTGAAACCCCGTCTCTACTAAAAAATACAAAAATCTAGCCGGGCGAGGTGGCGGGCGCCTGTAGTCCCAGCTACTCGGGAGGCTGAGGCAGGAGAATGGCGTGAACCCGGGAGGCGGAGCTTGCAGTGAGCTGAGATCCGGCCACTGCACTCCAGCCTGGGCGACAGAGCGAAACTCCGCCTCAAAAAAAAAAAAAAACAAAACAAAAAAACCCCACACTGAGTCATCAGGTGATCCAAGATAGTAACAATAACTGTGATGCCTTTTTCCTAATGAAACATGTCAATGTCTTATTTCTTTAAATACTTTTTTTTTTTTTTTTTTTTTTTTTTGAGACGGAGTCTTGCTCTGTAGCCCGGACTGGAGTGCAGTGGCCGGATCTCAGCTCACTGCAAGCTCCGCCTCCCGGGTTCTCGCCATTCTCCTGCCTCTACAGGCGCCCGCCACCTCGCCCGGCTAGTTTTTTGTATTTTTAGTAGAGACGGGGTTTCACCGTGTTAGCCAGGATGGTCTTAAATACGTTTTTTAGGCCAGGCATGGTGGCTCGGACCTGTAATTCCAGCACTTTGGGAGGCCGAGGCAGGCAGATCACCTCAGATCAGGAGTTTGAGACCAGCCTGGCCAACATGGTGAAACCCCATCTCTACTAAAAATAAATTAGCTGGGCATGGTGGTGGGCGCCTGTAATCCAGCTACTCGGGAGGCTGAGGCAGGAGAATCACTTGAATCCGGGAGGTGGAGTTTGCAATGAGCCGAGATGGTGCCATTGCACTCCAGCCTGGGCAAAAAGCAAAAGTCCATCTTAAAAAAGTAAGTACATTTGTTAATTATCATGGACTATTCCTTGATTTTTTTTTTTTTTTTTTTTTTTGACCTCTGAACTTTTTATTGGCCTCTTGCTCCCCAAAGGGTACCCTGCTTCTGCTGGCTTAATGTCCCAGAACTTTGGTGTCGCTGGTCTCAGACACCACTTTGCTATCCACTATCCCTGGTCTTTTGGATTGTTTGCATGGAGTGGCTGCCGTCCAGGGCATCACCAAGATTGAGGCCCTCGCTGTCTTCCAGCAGGCGGCAATAGGTGGCGATCTCAGCCTCCAGCTTGACTTTGATGTTCAGCAGGTTCTCGTACTCCTGGACCTTGCGCTGGCCCTCTGCCCAGGTCTGTGCCAGCTTCGACTCCAGGTGCAGCAGGATTCCATTGAGCTGCTCCATCTGCAGGGCATAGCGGGCCTCCACCTACCTCAGGCTGTTTTCCAAGCTGGTCTACAGATCTCTCATTGAGTCCAGGTCGATCTCCAAGCACTGGACTGTATGTCTCAGGTCCATGAGTGTCACCTCCGACCTTAGCAGACTGAGTGGTGACCACTGTGGTCCTCTCCTCAATCTGCTGAGACCAGTACTTGTCTAGCTTGTCTGGGTTCCTCCGAGACAGCTCGTCCTATTGGGCCCTGATGTCTGCCATGATCTTGGGGAGGACTTGAGATTTGGGGGCATCTACCTCCACGGCCAACCCAGAGTTGGCAATTTGGACTTGCAGGTCTTTTACTTCCTCTTCGTGGTTCTTCTTCATGAGAAGCAGTTCCTCAAGAGCCCCATCTCTGTCTCCAGCTGCAGCGGAGTGACATTGGTGTCATTAGTGACCTTGCGGAGCCCATGGACGTTGCTCTCCACAGACTGGTGCATGGACAGCTCTGTCTCATACTTGACTCTAATGTCATCAACAGCTAGACGGGCATTGTCAATCTGCAGAATGATGTGGACATTGTCCACAGTATTTGCAAAGATCTGAGCCCTCAGGTCCTTGATGGTCTTGAAGTAATGGCCCCAGTCTCTGACATGGGGTCCCTTCTCCAGATACTCCTGGATTTTGCTCTCCAGCCTCCAGTTCTCGGTCTCCAGGCTCCTCACTCTGTCCAGGTAGGCCAGGTGGTCGTTCAGGCTTTGCATGGTCTCCTTTTTGTTCTGGATGCCCCCCATTCCTGCCAAACCCCCAGCCATCCCTGTGGCCAGGCCCCCAGACCCCAAGCTGCACCAGAAACTGGTGGAACAGGACATGGAGATCCGGGAGCCTAAGCCCCTAGTGCCTGCATAGATGCTGGCCGTGCTGCTGACCGGCCGGGTGCCACAGCTGGGTGGCTGGACAGAGCCCAGGGACTGGTAGTTGGTGGAGAAGGTGGAGTGGGTGGTGAAGCTCATGCTGTCCAGGGAAGAGAGCAGGAGGACAGGACTCATGCTTTGTCAACGACTACTCCTTAATTTTTACTTGTAATATACCTGCTCTTGTAAGATAAAGCAGGTAAGAAATTGAGAGGTGTGACATAGAAATGTTAAGATGTTTATTTTAAAACGCTAAGCTACACTGTATGGTACACTACTACAATTCTAGTATTATCTGCCAAATTTAGTGTCCTATCACTTACCACTTTACCATCATTTACCACCAAATCCCACCAAATATGACACAGAGACAATTTGTTTAAGAAAAGTTTTATTAATGTGTTAATATTTCAGCAAAGTTATTGCAACGGGTCGAAAAGGCAGACACACTATTACAGGCTGTAAAGTAACAAATGAGTTTTACACAATTAAAATATTAAACATACTTACGGGATTTGCTGAATGACTAACAGACCCATAAAAGAAATTAAATCTGAAAGACGAAATCCAGTATTAGCACCTACAATAATCTCTGACAGTGAAACTTTTAATGGTTTCCCTCTTCTAATGTATTTTTAAACTCTCTCCCAAATACAGCGCTCTCAAACCCCAAGGATAAACGAAAGGCATAAGCAGCCCCGATCCTAGGAATGTACAGCCAAAAGCAGAGCTACAGATAGGACTCAGACTTGAGAGTTCTACTGAGAAGTAACTTACTGTACTTGAGCCAATCATAAGATTTCTGTGCACTGAATACTGTATATGAGAAAATTCTGTGAGTCATAAGGTTTGCCGTAGGGATAGTTAAAAATTAGTAATATACAGTATTATTCCTATCAAATTTTTTTCTCATAAGTTATATTTATAACAAAACTATAATTAAAATATTTTTTATACCTGCTTATTCCATATCCAGGGACACAGCGGGAACACCTATGTGTTTGATGGTTTGGCATCCACTTTATTGTGCTTACTGATTTTTGTGATGAACAAGCAACACGCACCACATCTTTCCAACATTCAAGGTAATGCAACAATGACATCAAATTCTCCAAAGAAATAACTGGAAATTGCATTAAATACTGCTTTAATTAGGAATAATTGCTATAATAAAACAAATAACATTATACATAATTTTTTTCAAGGAGCTTCGGTTTGAGGAATTGAATAGTAGAAACAGATCTTAAGATTTGAGTCATGGTAAAACTGGTAATTCTTTGAAATCTGGGAGATGCATTAGCAAAACGACAGCCACAGCCAACCCTCACCAAAATCCTGGAGAAAAGCATTTTATTAATTTAGGGCAACAAGATAGAACACTGGCGAAGATACGGCTTGTTGAGGTCTAAAGCCACCTGAGAAGCTGGCCCAAGGAATGAAGAGAACTAATGGTACGTACTGGTGGCAGATAATAAGCTTTGCACTGGGCTAACCAACTGTGTTTTATTAAATGGCTTTGAATAAAAAAAAGTGAAATGCTTCATTGTGTTTTCTCAGAAACTAATCAGAAGATTACAGAGTCCTACACAATTTGGAGACACAAAGTGGATGCTGAGCGACTAGAGGTCACCTCAGGTGTGGAATTTTAGAAAGTTGAGTCCTTGGAGTAAATGGCACCGTGGCTCTGGCAGCAGATAGAAAGGAATGATGCTCTAGAGAGGAGGTAGGGACACTCTGCGGTCGGCCAGTGGATACATGAGGGGCCCGGCTGGAAGTGGGATCTGTAATTAGAGGGAGAAGTAAAGGTTTGAGGGAGATGCTGAAAATAACTTGTAAAATCATTTTTCTTCCATCAACTGATATGAGCATATAACATGTGGTCTATGTTCTACTAACCCAGGATTTTATCTACTAAAATATCTTGGTACCATTTGTCTAAATGAGTCTACAGCTCAATAGTCTACAAATCTAAGACCTAGATATTCAGATCTCTGACCAAGCACATCACCACGAAGCCAGGCTGCCTTGACTGCTGTCTACTAGCTGTTCGTCCTTGGGCCAGCAACTTAAGTTCTCTCTGCCTCGGCTTCCTCATCTGAAAAACAGGGATAACAATATCTACCTCACAGGGTCGTTGTGATGATTGAAATTAAGCATTCAGAATAGTGCTGGTACAGATGTGCCAACAAACATTAGCTGTTTTTATTATCACTAGTTGTGATGGAATAATCATATATGCCATTTTATATAAAGATGGCAATTTTAATCCAGAGAGAAAACACCAGTGTATGTAACAATAAGAATGTGATAATAAAGATACATGCAAAATATTATAAAAATTAAGCTTAAAGAAAAGTATTTTTGTTTAAAGCTCCTTATAAAAATAAAGGCCATCCTCATGTTTGTGTAGTCTTTTGTTAAGTCACTAATTCCCACATATTACTTCAAATTGCAGACTGAAGAAAAATGGAAGAATTGAATAAATTATGCTTAGAGTTTCCTCCCCTTCCCCAAGATCTCAGCCCACATTGCATCCTGGACCTTGGGAACACCTAACTCCAAAAATGAAATTGTGTTGAACAAAAATATCTGCATTCATGAAAAATGGTATCCAGAAGTTATTAATATAAATCTTTCCCATTTCAAAATTCTAGTTATTTGAATATTGATAGATTAGCCTCTGGTGTGTAATTGCTCAAACCCCATACATCAGAAAAACACATGATTACACAATAGCTGCAAAATGAGTCATGACAAATGGGCTGTGCCAAGTCATCGCAGCTGCAACTGATATACAAACCATGGCATGGAACAAAAGCCACACAGAAGGTCACTGGTTGTTTGAGAAGTATCAGTTTGAAAATTGTCCATGAGAAAGTGTATGGACAAGTAACACTAAGTGTTCCAAAACAAAGCCTTTTTAAGGAAACACAGCATACGGCAGAGGATGTCATGATTTAGATCTTTGGCTTTCAGGAATTCAGGTGACACATTCACTAGTGCTAAAGAAGGCAGCTCTGGAATGTTGCATGGCTTGCAGGATTGACTAAATCATACAGGAACAGACAAACTGTATATTTTTCTTTTTTTAAGCATTGAAAAAGAAGAGAAGGGGATAAACCTCTAGAATTATCTGATGAACTCTTCCCTTTCTCCATGTTCCTGCTGCTGCAAGTACTGAGAGGAAGTATGGTATAAAAGACAGGGGTTTTATGGTCAATCAGACTTGGGTTCATATCCCAATACTCGTTAACCGTGTGATTGTGAGAACATCATTTAATCTATTTGTATCCGAGTCTGCTCATCTGTAAAATGGGGAAATACTTTGTAGGGTTCTTATGAGGTTCAGAAGTACCATTTATGCAATAGCAGGCACACAGTAGGTGCCCTCAAAATGGTAGCTGTTATTAATGTTGCCCTAGGAAGATGTATGTTGGCTTTGGTACATTCTGTATCTGTGCTGTCTATTACTTAGTGACAGATACCCGTAAGCACAGTCAACTAGAAAAGTGCAGCAGCAGAACAGTTTCTGTAGGAAGACCACGTAACTGAAATTGGCAGAAATAGTGAAGTGCTACTTCCTGTCACTTAGAAGGCTATGCTAAAGTACTTAGGGATTCAACGTGACTCTGCCTACAGATTCTTATTCGTATTAATTTGTTTCTTACTCATTAAAGGGCAGTATCTGGATATTTAAGGACATTAACACTTTAAACAAAGGAATGAAATTTATGTTTCTACTCAGTAGGTAAGGTTTCTTCCACAGGGGTCTGAAGCCACTTAAATATAATAAATGAAATATTCAGAATCTCCCTACTCCCCTCTGAAATGTTCTCTTTGCTTATTAAAGCCATTTGTCATACAGGTAGACATCTCTGAGCTCATTCTTATATGCAAAAACCACGTATTTATATGCCTATGATAGTTCTGAAATATTAAAACAAGCCAAGTAACTGCCATCCCCTATTCCCCTACCAAAGTAACAACAAAACCAGTCTGAACACAATACAGCAGGAAAAAAATCAGAATTAAATTCTCTATCACCAAACAGAACTTGGGCCGAATATACATTTTAAGTATCAAGCTAATACGGTGACTAGCTTAAGCTAACACAGCAAATATACCGCTCTTTAACTGCGTGATTTAATGATTTATTTACTATGCAGGGAAGAATATTTATGCATCCTCTAAACTTGCAAAAATTGCATACAAGCCATATCATTTCATATTTACCTTTAATTCTACAGTTTATCTTCCACTGCTCATGCCTCTGTCTTCATAAATGGTAATTTCAATCTAAACAGCATGGCTGTTAAGAAAACACACTACAGGACACAACACATAAAGGGGACTTGGCAAGGTGAAGGGTGTGATCCGCAGACTTTGCTTTCAGTTTGCTTTGCTTATTTTTCAATTATTAAACTTTTTTCCTACTTAAGTTTGCTTTCTCCAATTTGCTGAATATTTTAAGAAATGTAATTACTTATAGTCCACCTATAGTTCCTTCCCAAACACTGATGATTTATGTTTTGAAAACAAAACAAATAAATTCTGAAAAGGATGCTTTATTTGTAGAACTAGGGAGTTCTTAACTGAGAATCCATGGAGGTAATGAATTCAGGGATTTAAAAATACCCTGAAATTATATGAAAACTTTTTTCTTGGGAAAGGGTTCATGACCCCTGAAAGTTTAAGAACTATTGTTGCAGAGTATAATAAAACTGCTGAAATTATTATCAGCTGGAAGGCCTGGGCTTATGTGACCTAGGTTTTTAAAAAAATTTATTTACCCATTACTCCAGTTATCAAGCTAAATTAGTTTTTTGCAATTGTATTTACCAAATTCACTTAGTGATTTTCAAAGCTTATTGCCTCTAAAAATATGCACAGTATGTCAAAGGTAATGAAATTATACATCTGGCAGCTGTAACTGATTTCAACTAGTCAGATGAACCCATGAAACTGCAATTCATTTGGATGACAAGTCTCACCACACATTATGAGTTTATCCATTTCAAAGGGGCTTCAGGTTCAGGGTTTCTGCAGCTGAAATGCATTACTCAAACCACCCCCGTTATTACTACAAGATGCCCTCAGAACCACCAGGAAAGATGGTGACCAGAATAGTAAACAAACCACAGAGACCTGCACCATGCAATGGAAGGAGGGACATGCTTTAAAATAAAAAATGTTGGAGACAGGGGATTTACAGTAGGTATGCAATTCACACAGAAACTACCTAGGGCAAATACAGGATGGGAGTTAAATTCTCTCTAGCCGATGCCAAACAATATCAACATTTTCTTGTTATAAATATTTAGACTTTCTGATCCGAACCAAAAAGATACAACTCGCAGTCCTCGCTCAATGGGGTCTGTCAGGAGGAGGCCTTGTGGAGCATAGATCTTCTCATTCTGCTCTTGAATGTATTTGGAGACTTTCTTCAAAACCTGACAAAAAGAAACACCACAGCTTTTTACAAACTTTATCAGATTTCCCTTTAAGTGTTAGTGAGATCTCAAAATATTCAGGCAGTGGGAATTCGTTTTCAAGGCAAGTCACACAGATATTCACATGGTGGAATACAGCTGTGATTACTTGGCTCACAGGAGTTGCATATGACATATAGCAAAGTGTGAGGGACTCTTCCAGTCAAAAATATCTTCAACGCAATGCAAATAAATGCAAAAGCATACAATGGCACGGTGAGAACCAACCCCCTCCTTCCTACTTCCCAGTCACCTCAATCCTGCATGTGGAGAAACACACAGATGGCTATATACACAATGGCTGCTCATGCTTCTCTTTTCCTATTCATAAAATGCTGTTAATGTGACATCTTCTAAAATCAAGGACAGTTCTTGGCCTTGACTTTTACAAAACTTAAAGGACTGCTTCTCTCCTTTGTACATGTTCATCAATTTAAAGTAATGACAAAAGGCTGGCTTATAACAAAAGGAAGACCCATTATTTCAAAACTAAAAAGTTTATTTCCTTTGTAGAGCATGTGGGCATTAGCTGCCAGGGAGTTTCTGATAAATACAAGTGTCTTATGTCATTTCCATGACTGCATGTAGTACTATTCTGCAGTTTGCTCATTTCCTAGACAGGAACCTCAATTTATAAGTTTAGTATTAAGCTTGTAAAAGTCAAAGCAAATGTAGACAAAAACCAGATAGGATACAAAGGAACTTCTGGAAATTGCCAAATCTCCAGCTTTAATAAGGGCAATTCTGAGACAGATAAGCTAGAAGAAAATAAATCTTAATAGCTACATCCAAAATCAAAGAGTTACATGTTTTATTTCAGGCTCGAAGTCATCATAACTTTTTTCTGGCTCTAATGTTCAAAGAGGCTTTGATCCAGTTCTTCAAATTACTATGTATTTCCTTAAATTCACACTATTAGCAAATGATAAAGTCACAAATGTGATCACAACTTAAAGGGAAAAAAGAACTGTATGAAAATAAAGTTGGAAATTAAGCAATGATTTAAGTGTGCCTTATATAACGTACAGACCAAACTAACAAATTAGGATGTCACAATTTAGATGCTTTGGTATACACTGATTTAGAATTTAAAACTCTACCTGTTTAATATAAAGAATTTTCTAATTGAAGAAAACTAAACAGTTTATTCAAGTTTTTTGGGGGGATAAAAAAATCTCATCTCATGTTTTATGCTTCTTTAAAAGAGCGTTAAGATTATTAAAAGAGCAATCTGCATGGTTCTTATGTAATAAATTAGGAGTACTACTTCTAAAGAAAAGATTTGTTTTTTTTCATCTAATTACCTGAAGCAATGCATGTATCATTCTCCTATTTTCAGCACTCAAAGATTTTGAGCTGTGCTTGGTCTTTATGAGCAAAAAAATCCCTTAGGCACTATCTTCACATCAGAGTTTGTCAATCATCCTAAAATAATGAATAGAAGGAAGTAGCCCATAAAGGTGCCCAACTAAGGCCTCTCAATCTTCTCTCCAATTTCCTTCTCAGCTCACCTGCCAGAATTGGAAACTGGAGACTCAGTCTCCCTTCACACCAGTCCATTAATACTAAGGAAGACGCTCAGGAAAATGCCTGCATGGCTGGTTTCAAAGAAAGGATTCCTTCAGAACAGCTTTCCGTCTCCTTTCTCTGAGTACAGGTTACGAGCAAAGAAACAGCAACAGCATTCTTTTATTTGGTTCAAGTATCACTTTGTTGGGCAAGTTTTGTTTTGTTTTGTTTTTTTTAATAAACTTTAGTAACATTGATATGCACTTGGGTATCAGTTCAGAAAGAAAACAATCAGTTTTCCTTTTTGTATAAGCTCTAAATCTTCTTACACTATTGTGGTGAAGGCAACACTCTCCTAAACAAGATGCTTTAAAACTCTTAGTCTCAAAATAAAAATAAAATAAAAATTAAAACAAACAAACGATAAAAATCTTAGTCTCTTTAATAGCGGAAAAGCATTAATATGTGTAAACTCATACCACAATCTCAGAAAGGACAAAGCGCCATTCTCACCCCCAAGAAATCATATGTTGACATTTTATTCACACTTTATTATTTTTGGTAAATCAATGTCAAAGTAAACCATAATATTTAACAAAGTTATCTGTCACTCTCAAATCCTCAACAAAACTTCAATTTGTATAATATTTACAAAGTGAAACACAATCAAATCTTGGAAAAAACTACTGTCCTCCCTGAGGATATTCAACTGGAGAAAGCCTTCCAGCCCTTCAAGAAAAATAGCCTGATTGAGGCTAAGTAACACCACATCTTACTGTTTTCAGAACATATCCAAGTTCTCTCCTGTGTTCCTTCTAGACATTCTGCACATGGGCAGAAGGGATGTTTTCTAGTTCATGAACAAGGCAGAGAGATACTGAGAGGAGAACGTTCCACGAGCCCATTTGTTCCCTAATTATCATGGGTAGCAACAATAGAGAAATAACACTGAAGTCTTTATCTTCATTTTAAATCAATAAATAGCACATTATAGGGAAAAATGCATGATTGTTCTAGTAAGTTTTAAAAGGCCTATTTACAATTTCAAAACATTTAACACACATGACAAAGTATAAGCACTGTTATATTTGGCTTACTGTTTGTAGACTAGGAATTTTGGTGTTTAAAACAATAGAGACTAAATGACTCAACCCCGTCCTTTCGTAAGTAGAAAATAACAGCACAAAAATTCCTGAGAGACAAACTGGGAAAGGGAGAGGGCAACTGTGCTTACATTTTAATCATTTTATCGAAACACAAATACACACTTCTATTAAAAGTATAGGTATATCATATCTTAACTATGATCATTCCAGTTATTAATTTTGCACAATCTAGTTATCCATGTTCACTTTCTACAAAATATCACCTATTTTTAAAATGTGGCCATGCCTTAAATTTGGTTTCTGGATTAATTTTACTTGGTCTTTACTTGCTTTATAATATTTGCCTTATAAAAAGAAAAGGGCCTTGCTTAGACCTATAAAATAGGACCTTACACAATGTCTACAAATCCAAGCTAAAACACATATTGGGATCAACCAATTTCCATTGAATTTCTGGTATCAAGGACCATCTTCCAAGATTTCATAATTGGAAGGATTTTAATTGAAAGCTAAGTATTTTCAGCACCCAAATAAACTAGCAGCTGACTAAAAGATCACTTATACTTGAAAATAAAAAATCATATGTGAGTTCACAAATATCTGATTAAAACTTACATAGGTAACTTCATTAAAATCTATCTTGGCTGGGCACAGTGGCTCATGCCTGTAGCCCTAGCACTTTGGGAGGCTGAGATGGGAGGATCACTTGAGGCCAGGAGTGCAAAACCAGCCTAGCCAACATAGTGAGACCCCATCTCTAGTTTTTTTTTTTTTTTTTTTTTTTTTTAAAGTAATAAAGGCTGGGTGCTGGGTGCAGTGGCTCACGCCTGCAATCTTAGAACTTTGGGGGGCCAACGCAGGTGGATTACTTGAGGCCAGGAGTTCGAGACCAGCCTGGTCAACGTGGTGAAACTTCATCTCTACTGGCACAAGAATCACTTGAACCCAGAAGGTGGAGGAGTGGGATCGCACCACTGCATTCCAGCCTGGGCGACAGAGCGAGACTCTGTCTCAATAATAAAAAAAAAAGAAAAAAGAAAAAAAATCGACCTCAAGAAAACACTGTTTATTAAGCACTAACCACATGTGAAGAAAATTATGAATTCTAATATCCATTTTACAGTTGAGAGAATTCAGAGAGATTAATTTGTCCAAGATCTCGTAATTCGTATAAACTAGCACCCAATTACCAATTTCTTTTTACAAATGACATCAGTACTTCTATTTCAGCAAATATACTTTGACAAATACAATTAAAATTTTATCAACAAATATAATGACAACTCAAGCCTTTTAATATTTCACTAAGCATGAAAAAAATAGTCAAGAGATGTGCTTCTACCTTAAATTAGCAATATTATGGACTTCTGTAAATAGCCATTCCGGATGACAAAGTTTCTACCCATATGAATTCAGCTTTACCCAACCCTCCTACAGTCATGCCGACTATCAGCATATCCCTTGGAGCTGGTCACCTCTTTGCACCTCCCCTGCTCCCTTCCTAGTCCAGGCTATCTCACTCTTGCCTGGACTTCTGTGGAGCTTCCTCCCTTGTTTCCCTACTTCTATTCTTATGCCTTTTTTCCACAAAGCAAAGAGATCTCTTTAAAATGAAAATCTTGCTGGGCACAGCAGCTCATCCCTTTAATCCCAATACTCTGAGAGGCTGAGGTGGGAGGATCGCTTGAGCCCAGGAGTTCGAGACCAGCGTGGACAACACAGTGAGACCCTGTCTCTATTACAAAAATAAATAAAATGAAAATCTGATCACATCACTCTCTTAATACTTTGAGTAGCTTCCCACTTGCACTAAAAATAAAATCTATACTTTGTTCCATGGACTAGGCACTCCAAGCTACAGCTCCTGCTTACCTCTCCAAATCCACCTCCCATCATTCTCTGCCCCTCCTCTCCTGTGCATCACCTTCTCTCAGTTCTCAGGGTCCATCAAGCTCTCTGGGCCTTTGTGTATGTTCATCTTTCTGCCTTAATGCCCCAGGCTTTTCATCCTTCATGCAACAGCTTAAATGTCACCACCTCAGAGGCCTCTTTTGACCATACACCCTAGATTAGGTCCTGCCTATTATTTTCTACCACAGGCCAGTTTGTTTCCTTTAAGGCACTTATCATAATGTGTAATTTTGTTGTCTTTGTTTCCTTGTTATTATCAGCTGTCACCACTTAATTATGAACTCCACAAGGTCAGCAACCATGTTTGTCCTGTTCCGTTATGTGCCGGCACTTTACTTAGCACATAGTAGGCTTTCCAAGAGTTACTGAGTAAACAAATCCCCTAAGCCTTCACTCACTGAAAGTATTAGAGAGGAGATACACTGAAACAGACTCAAAGCTGACACTGAGCCTTGATAATTTCTGATTTTGAAAGTTAAACAGGAATGAAAGCTTCTCTCTGTGGTATTGATATGGAAGGGAAGAGCATGGTCCCTTTAAAGGATACAGAAGCAGGCAGGTAGGGAAGTGCTGGGTGGAGAAGGGCGTGGTCCCTGGCTAGCACTCCACCTCCAGGCCTGTGCCCAGTAGGTGAAGACAGGCATTTTTGTTTTCCTGCCCAAAAGCTGCAAGTCCACCCTGGCCTGCCACGCCCCCATCCTGTTCCTATAAAAGCCCTGAGACCCTAGTGGGCAGGCAAACAGGCGGCTGGATGTCGAGAGGTGAACATTAGTGGAGGAACACACAGGTGGCTGGATGTCGAGAGGAACACACTGGCGTAGGAGCACACTGGCACACCGGTAGGCCATCAATCGGCAGAATCACGCAGAGTTTGGCCAGGATGGTTGGAGAAGAGTTCGGTCGTTGAGCAGCCTGACTCCAGGGGAAAACCATCTCCCTTCTGGCTCCCCCATCTGCTGAGAGCTACTTCCACTCAACAAAACCTTGCACTCATTCTCCAAGCCCACATGTGATCCGACTCTTCTGGTACACCAAGGCAAGAACTCTGGGATACAGAAAGCCCTCTGCCCTTGCGATAAGGCAGGGGTCTAACTGAGTTAACACAAGCCGCCTATGGACAGCTAAACTAAAAGAGCACCCTGTAACATATGCTCACTGGGGCTTCAGGAGCTGTAAAACATTCACCCCTAGACACTGCCGTGGGGTTGGAGCCCCACAGCCTGCCCATCTGTATGCACCCCTAGAGGTTTGAGCAGCAGGGTACTGAAGAAGCAAGTCACACCCCATCGCACACCCTGCGAGGGGGACAAGAGAACTTTTCCTGTTTCAACATGGGGAAGGATATAAATAACTATACTTAAATAGACCTGTTTATATGAGATGGAATTATAGTAACAGGATGGTAATGAAGAATACAACAGCATTTTCAGCCAACAGCTCCAAAAACTTTAGCTGCAACTATATGCACTCTCCACTACATGGAGTGTAAGACATTTCTATCAGATGGGGTATGATATATTCTTATAGCATTTCATTTTCTGAGCACTGTCAGAATTTAGTGATATACCAGGGCTTACCGTGATTAATTTACAGTCATTTATTTAACATACATTCAATGAGTGCCTGATATACCCAAGGCATGGTGTCAGGCATAAAGAGGGATACAAAATGGTTAAGGCATTGTCCTCAAGAAAAATACATACTTGAAAGGCAAATAAGACAAGAACATAAACTGCTACATTCCAAAGAAGAGTGAGGCAAGTGCCAGAAAACAGATACAAATAAAACGTAGGGACACAAGAGAAGAGAAAGAATTCTGACTAAAATAGAGAAAAAGTTAGATGAAAGTGACACCTAAGGGACTGGTGGTATTTGAACCTGGGAAGATAGCATTCCAGGTGGAGGAGAACCACAGTGGGTATGTTTGCTGACCAGTGAGGGATGAAGTTTGGCTGAGGGAGAAAGTGAAGGAAGGAATGGGAGGCAGTGCTGGAAAGGTAAGCTGCGGTCAGCTTGAGCAGGGCCTTGAACTTTACTCAGTGGTAAAACATGGGAAGCCAGGGAAGGTCTCTGACTTGGCAGAAGTAGTAAGGGAAGTAAATCTGTGTTTTATAAAAACAGCAGCAGATAATTTAGAAAAGCAAAAGGAGGGAAGAAATGAGACAAGTCACACTATTTCAATAGTCTAGGAGAGACAGAATAAGGGCATAACCTAGGATAGTGGCAGAGGAAATCACAAAAAATGAATGACTGTGAAAATGAAAGATATTTCAGTCTTTGAAAACAGATTAATTTTTCCCTCTTCTTCATCCCTCATGCCCAAAGATGGTATTGAAAAGACAGGGGTGCTACTGACAAAATGGGGAGGTGGGAGGTTTGACTTCTGGTCAACTTAAGTTGGGAAATAAGCAATTCAGGAGCTAGCAGCCAACTGGAAAGAGAAGGTAAGAACTCAGGTGGGAGAAGAGAGTGACATTTAGGGAAATAAAGTAAAAACATTCCCAGAAAGCTGAGTAGGAAGAGAACATCAAGATTTTCTATATTCTTCTTAAGTGTAGGCCAGTCTGAACATTGACACGTCAACTGCAAGTGGACATACCAACTGTAACCTGTTTTGAAAGACTCAGGACTATGTGCCTCTGTACATCGGAACACAATTTGAATGATAAATGCCCCTAAATATTTTACGGCAACTATCACCGTGTAAGCATCAATGTGTAATAAGCTTGCCTTCTTCATGATTTTAAGAGATTTTTGTGAAAACAAAAGTAGCGTTACCTTCTCATAATGAGTTTCCATGCATAGGAAGATGGTATATGCTGTTAAACAAGCCAAACAACCTTCGAGATATGACTGGCCGCCAAGCTTCTCTGCTTCTGCATAAAGGTTATTTAGAGTTCGAACTGTTTCTTCAAACTGCTGCCTATCAATCTGTAGAGAAGAAAAGAATTTAAAAATAAGTTTTGGAAAAAAAAAATCAACTTACTAATGCATGCTATCAATAATGTATCTTGTTTTGTCACCATTCTTAGCCACTAGTTGACAATTTTTTTGGTGATTAAATCTGGGCCTAAGTTACCAAAACTGCTTAGTTTGTCTAATTTTATCCCTTTATAAATACTGGATAGCTTCAAGGCTCAATAAGGTACTTCTTCATTCTTTCTACTAAATTTCAAGTAACTCTAGACTTTGTTCCTCTTTCCATTCATTTAGATTCACATTTACTGAGCACCTACTATCAGATACTATGAAAAACCTCAAGATAAAGCACTGTCTCAATCCTCAAGAGTTTCATTATGCAAGCAGAGCAGGTATGTAAACATAAAAATGCAAAAAGCTGGCGGGGCGCAGTGGCTCACACCTGTAATCCCAGCACTTTGGGAGGCTGAGGCAGGCAGATCACGAGGTCAGGAGATCGAGACCATCCTGGCTAACACGGTGAAACCCTGTCTCTACTAAAAATACAAAAAAAATTAGTCGGCCGTGGTGGCGGGTGCCTGTAGTCCCAGCTACTGGGGAGGCTGAGGCAGAAGAATGGCGTGAACCTGGGAGGCGGAGCTTGCAGTGAGCTGAGATTGCGCCATTGCACTCCAGCCTGGGTGACAGAGCGGGACTCCGTCTCAAAGAAAAAAAAAAATGCAGTAAGCTGACAGGGTACTATCATATAGGCAAATATAAAGTCTAGTGGGGCACAAAAGCAAGGAGATATTCCCTTTATCTGGGAAGGCAGGTAATCTTAAATTGAGTAAGTAAACACTGGAATTTACTAGGCAAGAAAAAAGTGACATTTTAGCAGAAGGATCAAAAGGCGTAGGTTCTATATTCTGTTTACTCAGTCTATCTCTTTTGAAGCAATTCTCTTGTTACTAAATAAGGTAAAATTTGTTAAGGTAAAATCTCAAGCTAATACACAATTTTTCACATCAAGTCATTCATTATTACCTCTCTCTATTTGGTGACACCATTATCTTAAATTTACACTAATACTACTACAGGTTGAGCATCCCTGATTTAAATTCTGAAGTCAGAAAGACTCCAAAATCTGAAACTTTTGAGCACTGACATGACACCACAAGTGGAAAATTCCACACCTAACCTCATGTGAGGGGTCACAGTCAAAATGCAGGTGCACAACACATAGTTTATTCAGTGTCCCCAAGGGAAAAAGACCCTTCCAGCCCCCGTCAGCTGCCATGTACCTTTTCCACACACAGCCAGATTCTCCCATGCAAGCATGCTCACAAAAGGTGGTAAGATGGTTCAGGGTACACACACTTTGTCTCATAAAGTCATTTAAAATATTGTATAAAATTACCTTCAGGTTATATGTATAAGGTGGATATAAAACATAATGAATTTCATGTTCACACTTGGATCCCAACCCCAAGATATCTCATTAATATAAACAAATATTTCAAAATCTAAAAAAACCCCAAAATCTGAAATACTTCTGGTTCTACATATTTCACATAAGAAAGAACCTGTACTGTCATCCATCGTTTCACTCCATCATCTGCTTTTACTTTATTCTCCCAATATTACTTTACTGTCTTCTAATAGTACTTTGTATAACAGATTTCAAATTTTGCTACTTCATCCCAGGATTTTCAAGGCCCATTAGGAGAGCATTCATCCAATACTGCCATTATCTGTCTGTACTCTAGGCCTTCTCTCACATAAGGATTCCCTTATTTCTAAAATTAGTAAATACTTACATATGAATTCTCTCTTTTATGAAGTCTTTATTTAAAGACTTTTTTTGTTTGGCTTTTTTTTTTTTCCTTTCCTGGTCTCTGCGAACCTATTAAGTCTTGCTTTATAATAGAAATAGACTCAGAAAAAAAAAATTAGGCTAGAGATGAAACCTTGTCTCTACTAAAAATACAAAAATTAGTAGGGAATGGTGGTGCACGCCTGTAATCCCAGCTACTCGGGAGGCTGAGGCACGAGAATCACTTGATCCTGGCACCAGAGGTTACAGTAAGCCAAGACTGCGCCACTGTACTCCAGCCTGCGTGACAGAGTGAAACTCTGTCTCCAAAAAAAAAAAAAAAAAAAAAAAAAAAAAAAAAAAAGATTGGCTAGGGTACACAGTCTAGTACCCTAGACTGAGCTAGTGGCATGATGGCTCATGCCTGTAATCCCAGCATTTGGGAGGCTGAGGTGGGTGGATCACTTGAGCTCAGGAGTTTGAGACCAGCATGGGCAACATGGTGAAACTCTGTTTCTACTAAAAATGCAAAAATTAGCCAGGTGTGGTGGCGCATGCCCATAGTCCCAGCTACTCAGGAGGCTGAGGTGGGAGGATTGCTGGAGCCTGGGAAGTGGAGGTTGCAGTGAACCGAGATCTCACCACTGCACTCCAGTCTGGGTGACAGAGTGAGACTTTGTCTCAAAAAGAGAAAAAAAAAAATCCTCAACATACAGTATGAGCCCTACTATTCCCAAGAACATAATTTTTTTTTTTTTTTTTTGAGACAGAGTCTCACTGTGTCACCCAGGCTGGAGTACAGTGGCACAATTTTGGCTCACTGTAACCTCTGGTGCCAGGATCAAGTTTTTCTCGTGCCTCAGCCTCCCGAGTAGCTGGGATTATAGGCGTGCACCACCATTCCCTACTAATTTTTGTATTTTTAGTAGAGACGAGGTTTCACCATGTTGGCCAGGCTGGTCTCAGACTCCTGGCCTCATGTGATCCACCCCCCTGTCCTCCCAAAGTGCTGGGATTACAGGCATGAGCCACCTGCACCTGGCCCCAAGAACATCATCTTTCAAAGTGTAAAAAATTCATGACCATCCTTAAGCTATGACAATTCTTTAAGTTAGAAGCAGTTGTTGTCATTGTTTTGTCCATTGTGTGGAAAATGTGAGGAGTTAATGACCTAGTGGCATGCATGAATTTAATGTAACCTTTAAAGTGGTGTTGGCTCAACCCATTTTTCAAAAGGAGTTAAATTTCCAGGAATATTAGAGATTTGGACAAAGGCTAGGTGGGTCAAGACGGCCTTTAAGCGCAGGGGCAGTGTTTCTTCACTGAGCTACCCCTTGAAGATGTGGTGTCAAGGCTGGTCATCTGGGAAACTGTCAGAGTTCTCATTCACGAAAACAGACTGAGAAGAGCTCAGCAAACAAAAATGGTAAGCTGTTATGTTCACCTAATTATGCCTTCGGTTTGTCCACCGATAAGTCCACAAAAGTCTAAATAATTCCAATCACATTTGATGTGTTTATAAGTCATTGAATTATTTATGTTTCTTTACAATACAATTCAAAACCATGGGATTCAACCCAGAAACATCTTATCTCTTTCATATTAGAATTACTATTTATCCAGGAAACCCTAATTATTATTATTTTTTAAGTTTAGAGACAGAGTATCGCTATGTTGCCCAGACTGGTCTTGAACTCCTGGCTCCAAGTGATCCTCCTACCTCAACCTCCAGAGCAACTGGGATTACTTGGGTGCAAACCACCATGCCCAGCCAGAAACACTAATTCTTATGCGTTATTCTGAGACTACAATGCCTTATAGGATAGAGGTAAATCATACGTCAGTTAAACAAATAAAAAAAAAAAGGTTAATAAAAAAAGAAAAAAAAGGATAAACAGTTAAAGTAAATGCCAACACATTTTTGAAAGGTTATTTTAAAAAAGGGAAATAAAGGGTAAAAATCACAGAAGGCATCAGTAAAGGCAAACAACAAACTTCACAAGAAATGGCTCAAGAGAACAAATGTTGGCATTTGTATCTCACTACCTTTAGGTTATGAAAAACAGTGGCCAGTGTTCTCCCTTAGGTTCCTGGACACTGATACAGGAGCTCTATCAAAATTTAGATATATGAGAATTAAGAGCCAAATAAAATTTGGACCCACAAACATCAAAAGTCAGAATGGAAAGATAAACCAGGCTCATTTTCTCAGAATTTTTGTTTTGTGTTGAACTACATAGTAGAAAGCATGGTGAAGCCTGCAGTGATCACGTATCAAGGGTGGCAGGTCAAAGGTAATTACTAACCAGAAGGGGAGACATATTTTTAAAGGGAAATAAGGGAACAAATGCCTCAATTACAGTTCACTCATTCTTCTACCCAGACCAAGGGTAACTAAGGTATCTGTATTTTGGCTAATGAGAATAAAGCTTCCTTTAAGGAACTCTTCTGGCAACAAATCGCTTAAGCATCAAAGTAGTACATTCTAAAAGCCAGCAGAGAAAATGAACTTGTTAACAGACAGAACCTATCCTACTCCCAAATTAGAGGGCACAAATGTGTGTGTATTTTTTAAAAAATGCTTTAAAATAACACAGAACACTTGCGTATTAGTCTCTTTCTCTATTACGTTGCCAAGTGTGATGTTCTCACAAAAAGAAAATCAGCTCCAACGGCAGAGTAATCAGTAAAATTTCTAGGGTAAGTAGTAGAGAAACAGAAACCTTCCAATTTTTCATCAAAGCAAGGAAAGTTTAAACCTGTAATTTAAATTTAATCAACACACACACACACACACCCCCCCCATACACACACAATCAAAGCTTTTCTAGTGGTTTAAAGCATAAGCTAGTGTTTTAACCCAAACATTTAAAAAGAAAAAAGAAATTCACAGGCACAATTGAATAGTGCCATGTAACATTCCATATAGTACTCAGTACCACAGGCAGTTCTGGGCTATACAGAGTCAAAGAGGTAAAAGGACTCCAGAATTTAGAAACATCAATTTCCTGAGAAGAATCAGCGGAGCACTGTAACTACATTGTGCTTTTGTACTTAGGTTACAAAATAAAGGCTCTGCCACACACAGAGTGGAAGGCTAATGTCTGATTCTGCGTACACACATTTAGCTCAAATATGAGGTGTAAGTGTTGCTTTAAAACCTTAAAGCAAAGGAATCTTTAATGTCCAAATAATGGCGGTAAAAAAAGAATACTTTATATTCTGATTTTGAAGTACATAAAATTGTATGTCATAATCTCCATGAGAGGCTTAAAAATAAAACATTTGATTGATTCCATGTAAATCTTTTTATTTTATTCATTTTTTGAGACAGAGTCTTGCTCTGTCGCCCAGGCTGGAGTACAATGGCATGATCTCGGCTCACTACAACCTCCACCTCCCAGGTTCCAGAAATTCTTCGACTTCAGCCTCCTGAGTAGCTGGGATTACAGGTGCCCGCCACCACACCTGACTAATTTTTGTATTTTTAGTAGAGATGGGGTTTCACCATGTTGGCCAAGCTGGTCTTGAATTCCCCACCTCAAGTGATGCACCCGCCACGGCCTCCCAGAGTGCTGGGATTACAGGCGTGAGCCACCGCGCCCAGCCTGATTCCACGTAAATCTTAACATGTAAAACACATCAGCTGTGATGTTAAATTATTTTAAAACAACATTCAGTAGCTCTAACCAACTGGCCACTTGCTGAATTTCTACCTCTTCAAACCACTGTGGATAGTTCCACCTACTGTCACGCTGAGTTAACTCAAAACATAGTTGACAAGATACTGCAGCATTTAAATGGCATTTCAGAAACAAGTCACTTCACCATCTTTTAAAGGCCTATTTGATCAATTTGCAATTCAAGAAACATATTTGGGCCACTAACCTGCCCATGGTTATGTCAAACTGAAGGAAACTATAATGGATCACTGTTGATTTCCCAACCATGGCAATCAGGCAGTGCAACCCACCTCACTGTAAACTGTCTGTAAATAACTGCTACACATTTCTCTACACAGACTCATCCACACCTACTTATCCCATGACCAGCATCCCTCAGTCCCACACCCAACGAATGCCTAACACCTCTCAGGCCCTCGCCCTCCCTGTCACAGAGGAGGGAGCCACAAAACCTGCTTCCAGCTAACCAGAAATTGATCCCTGAACAGGAAACACAATCTACATGACATGACTCAAGACCAAAAGAATCTTTGGTTGAGTGTACATATGTGGGCACACAAAAACACAGGCAGGCACGCACATATTCCATTACCTCTACAAGATACAATGATTTTTTAAAAAAACGTTTTGCTAAGTCTGAAGGAGAAGCAAATTCCATTCTTACATTTTTGCATGCAATGTTACCCAAAGGACCTACATCCTGATGGCCATTTTGATATGCAAGACAAAACAAGTGGCTCCCAGTGAATGTGATAAGTTTAAGGCCTTGTTCTGAGATATTTTCCAGTCCAGGCCTATCTAACGCTCTACGTCTTTAAGGTTCCAAGAAAGCCTAAATGCACCGCCTGGCAATGCACCTAATAAACCCTTTCAGTCAAACAGTGCGGCCAGCACAGAGGCAGCAAACACCAGTTATGAGAATGATGATGATTTATCTTGCGCGGAGAGGTAGGAAGATATAGCTTAAAACCTGGTGGCTGAGGTGGCCTGGAGCCTCAGGAATTGGCTCCTCAACGCTGCCGACAATAACCCGGGGCGGGGATTTGAGGGAGTGCAGCAGGGGAAGACTGCTGGATCCAGATTCCCAGCACCGGGCAACAAAGTTCCATAAGGTCGTCAACCCCGGCGATCGGCGTATATTATTCTTCCTCCTCCAAACACCTGTCTTGCTTAGTGGTTCTCTTCTTACACCTTTGGCCAAGGACCCTTCTGTGCCTGGCCCTCCCCAGAACTGCTGGATCCTCAACGGCCCGGTTGTCGCCCACACCCCTCCCGTTCCCGGTGAGTCTCTCCCCCTCGCCAGAGCAGGCGTGGGGAGCCAGGTTGCGTACCCGGTTCTCCAGCTCCGCAGGGAACTTGGTCTGGAACTGGCAGCGTGTGCCACTGCTGTAGTCTCGCTGAATGAATACCTTTCCGGACACCGGCGCCTGCTGCGGCCTCATGGCGAGGACTGGACACCCCGCGCTGCGGGGTCGGGGGAACACCAACCGCGGGTCAGAGCCCCGGCCTGGACCCGGGACTCCGACCCGCCAGTCCCTCGCCCCCACTCGCCGCCCAAAACAGCCCAAGGCCTCCTCTGCCCCGCTCCCCTTCACCCATGCTGTCACCGCGGGCCTTAGCTGCCGCCTGGCCCAGGCCCCGCGCCCCCCAACAACCCGGTTCGGCCCGGGAAACAAACCCGCCTCCTCTGCCCTCCAGCTGCTGTCGCGCCGCCTTCGCCGTCACTTACGTCCTGCCGCAAAAAGCCTCTTCCCCGCCCCTCGGCTCGGCCTCCTACCTCAAGTCTGGGACCCACCCTCTCCTCCGGCCGTAAAGCCACCCTGCCGAGGCTGCGCGCTGCGGGGCTGGGCCGAGGAAGGGAAACGCTGTGGGCGGGGCCAGGGCCGACCCCGCCTTCCGCCCTCGGAGATTGTTTCCGGAAGGAGAGAGGCGGGGCGCACTGTGGGGCTGCGGCAGGCGCGAGCGCGCGGGGGTGTGAGGGACGAAGTTTCCCGGCTGTGTGACTTGTGGCAGCTGGTTCCCGATCGCTGATTGTGAGGGGTTATTTTCGTTCTTGATTGGACGTCGCAACTTACGTCTGGGTTGTGCCACCCAACTCACATAAAACGAAAAAAAAAAACATAAAGAAAAAACAACACCCCATCCCCAAACCCTCAAACACAAACTTCTCATCGTGTTCAGAAGTAGAAAGGCTCTGGGGATGGATCCGTTTGGTCCCTAGACTCGTGAGAAAGGGTCAGAGGAAGAACCTGCGTGGGCCCCAGCGTTGGCCGTCCCCGCCCCTGCCGCGGCTCTTCTTTGGGGGCGGCTTTCCTCTCACCCCACGTTTCCACCCAGCTCCTATCCACACCCCTAGACGGCGGCTTTCCTCTCACCCCCATTTCCACCCAGCCGCCACCCATGCCCCTCAGGTGACCCAAGGGGACAGACAAGCAGTTCTGCCCTCGTTGCCCACTGGCCCCTACTTTACTCTGCATCTCTTTGCAAGGCAGCCAAAGAAACCCCACCTTACCTTGTCTCCTGCTAATACAACCTTTCAGTACCATGTCTTATATATTTAATACAGTTTAAATATCCTGCCTTTTAAATATGAAAAATTCTCCTATTGTGTTTTAAAAACAGCTTTTTCGAGATATAAATGGCATACAATAAACCACACATATTAAAAGCAGTGGATTTGATAACTTTGGACATATGAATACACCCATAAACCATTGTCACAATCAAGATAGTAAAGCTCCATTGCCCTGAAAAGGTTCCTCCAGCTCCTGTGTAATCCCTCCCTCCTGCCTCTCCCCAGGCCCCATTTGCCAGACACTGATCCACCTTCTGTCACTATACATTAGTTTCATTTCCTTGAATTTTATATAAATTGAATCATATAGTGTGTACCCCCTTTTTTGCCTGGCTTCTTTCACATAGACTATTTCGAAGTCCATCTGTTGTTGTGTTATCAATAATTCATTTCTTTTTGATGCTGGATAGCTATTCCATTCTATGGCCATCCCACAGTTTGTTTATCCATTCTTCTGTTGATGGACATTTGGGTTGCTTCCAGTTTTGGTATGTTACAAATAAAGCTGCTATGGACATTTATTTACAAGTGTTTGTATAGATGTGTAGACCTTAATGCTTTCATTTCTCTTGGGTACGTACCTAGGATTAGAATGGCTAGATTGTACAGTGAAAACACGTTTAACTTTTTGGCAAACTGACAAACTGTTTTCCAAAGTGGTGTCACCATTTTATATTCCCACCAGAGTTCCAGTTGCTCCACATCTTTGCCAACACTTGTGTAGTGGTATCTCCTGCAGTCATAATTTTCGTTTTTCCATGACTAATGATTTTGAGCATATTTTCCCGTACTTATTTGCCATTCATGTATCTTCTCTGGTGAAGTGTCTATTCAAAACTTTTGCCCATTATTTTTGGTTGTATTTTATTTTCCTGTTGTTGAGGGTTTTTTTGTTTTTTGTTTGTTTTGATTTATATCTTTATTGGCTGGACTAAAGGTCAGTTTTACATTTTTAAGGCACTTTAATTCTTGGGTTTTTGTATGTTTAAAGATTTTTTCCTGAGGCCTTTATACTTGTGTGAGAAATTGGCCGGGCTGTTTTTGAGTTTTAAGTTCTTTATACATTCTGGAGAAAAATCCTTTATCAGATATATGATTTGCATGCATTTTTCACAGTCTGTGATATGTCTTTTTACTCTCTTAATACTTTAGGGGTTTGAGGGGATTAGGTGTGGACCTCTTGGGAAGGGTATTTCTGCCTCCTACAGGTATAGATTGAAACTCTTCCCTCCCCCCTGTATGATTATTCAGTTGTTTACACACCATTTGTTGAAAAGACCCTCGTTTCTTCACTGAATTGCCTTTGTATCTCTGTTGAAAATCAGTGGGGGGTGTGTGTGTGTATGTGTGTATGTGTGTGTGTGTCTGTCTGTCTGCCTGTTCTGGACTCTCTGTTCTGTTTCATGATCTGATCTTGTTTTGCATTAAATGTCTACTAGTGTTTGTCTCTGAGGTTGATGCTTCCTTGCTGACTCAGTAAGATCTCCTAGGAGCTGTTTTTCTACATATTCATTACTAGGAGTGGAGAACACCCTTAAGCAGGTAAAACAGTTTCTACCCTCACAATTCCAGTCTAATGAAGTCAACAAAGAAAACAATTTTCATCCATTGTGTATTTGGAGTATTTTCCTGCAGCCCTTGGCCACTGAGACTAGGTGGTAAAACAGATTATTATTGTTATTTTTTGAGACGGAGTCTCACTCTGTCACCCAGGCTGGAGTTCGGTGGCACGATCTTGGCTCACCACAACCTCTACCTCCTGGGTTCAAGCCATTCTCCTGCCTCAGCCTCCCGAGTAGCTGGGATTACAGGCGCATGCCACCACGCCCGGCTAATTTTTGTATTTTTTAGAGTAGAGACGGGGTTTTACCATGTTGGCTAGGCTGGTCTTGAACTCCTGACCTCGTGATCCACTCACCTCAGCCTCCCAAAGTACTGGGATTACAGGCGTGAGCCACTGCACCCAGCAAACGGATTATTTTTGATTGAGGAAATTTGAGGGCAAATACAACCCAAGGAAAACCCTCTTCATATTTGGGAAGAGGATCAATCCTATGTGAAAGAGGAATGAAAGGATGATGAGCCATATTGTTATTGTCTTCCCTCATCCCTAAACACACTCATGTGTCTAGATTCTAGTTTTGCCATTAAAAGTAAAACTGCAAGTACTTTTGCACCAACCAAATAGCTTCTGGCGGTTGTCAGCAAACCTTGGAATTCCTTGGCTTATGATAACATAACTGCAATTTCTGCCTCCATCTTCCCATGGCCTTCTTCCCTGTATCTTCTCTGTGTCTTCAAATATTTCTCTACTTATAAAGATCACCAGTCATTGGCTTTAGGGTTCACCTAATCCTGTCTGACCATCTTAACCTGATTCCATATGTAAAGACCTTATTTGGAAATAAGGATCTGGGGTTCCCGACTGACATGGATTTTGGGGGACACTATTAAATCTAGTACGTCTACCTTGTAGAGGGTATCAATGTGATATTGTATGTAAAACACTTAGAATGTGTTTGGCACATAACAAATACTCAGTGTATGGTACTCTGTTTTTGTTTTTTT
This sequence comes from Chlorocebus sabaeus, assembly GCF_047675955.1. NCBI lineage: Eukaryota > Metazoa > Chordata > Mammalia > Primates > Cercopithecidae > Chlorocebus > Chlorocebus sabaeus. Next base: position 41,277,426 of record NC_132911.1, on the reverse strand, counting down.
TTAATTATTACATCATTAGCTACATAGTGAAATGATTTGCTAACATTAACATAATAGTAACAGCTACTATTCATTGGGCTATTAGTGTTAGGAACTAGGTTGAGCGGTTTATATGCATTACCTCATATAATCTCTGCCATATCTATTGATCTAGTAATCCTGGCCAAACTGATAATACTGTGATTCAGATATGATCTATAATCTATGAGCTCACTAGCCGCACACTATTATTTTATTCCCTTTTATGTTTTCAACAATCCTCTGATACTTTAAGGAGCTGAAGTCAAGCTATTAGTCTACAGTATTGACAATTCATTCTTCCTTTTTGAATTTTGAGTCCCTTGTCTATGTTTAGCTTCTTTGAAGCCTACATATTATCTATTTTATTGCTGTGTCCATAATAAATTCTCATGAAATGCTTTGAAATGAATTCATTCAACAAATATTTATTGACAGTCATAAGGGCTGGTGATGAAAGGATAAACAAAGTGTGGATTATTTACGTCCTATGGAAACTCACATTCTTTTGGGTGGCCAGGAGGGTGGGAGGAGGGAGATTATAACAGGTAAATAAACTTTGGAGGAGGGGAGGGGTTTTAACAGAAGGAGAGATAATTGGGCATTCCAGCCTCTCTGTCCAGGGAATGATAAGTATTCCTACCTGAAATGAATAGGATCTGAAGTCAGCTTGGGTGAGGGTGAGGTGGGAGTGGGGATGAGAGATCTTTAATAGAGAAGAGAGATGGTGATAAAAATCTTGTATCCTTTTTACACACCCCTCTATCGTTTCTTCTCCAAGGTAAATGAACCAGCTTCCTTTTTCTTCTATAGAGATCCTTCTATGGTAGGATCTCTATTCCAAAGTTTCTGTCTTTTTGTATGAATCTGAGAAACTTCTGGTGTTTCGAACTACATACTCTGATAAAAGCGTTAACCCGTGCTGAATATTATCAGTGAAATCCTTTTGTCCCTCCATTTTAAACTCTATTTTTTTTTTCTCTATTGGAACAAAGCTAGCTTTTCAATGCGGGGTCCTATTCTGTATCACCGACTCATGTTCAACTTTTGACCCATCCTGGATAATTTTCAGCCCTGCTTACAAACAGCTTCCCAAGCTGCAGTTGGTTTCTTGTCTTCAGCTATGATCCCTCCTGGGCTTTGTTCTATTTGTGTCCAGCCACTTCCTCCCAGGTCCTTCATAAAGATCTCAATTGGAATGAAAGACATCCTTATACTAAAGAAACTTTAAACTCTCCTCCTTGGCCATGCTCATGTTGCTCACCGAAGTCATCCCTGTGTCGTCTAACATCGTTTTTTTTGTTGTTGTTGCTTCCTTCTAAAGCTTTGTGGCATGACTGGGGTAGGGGGCAGATCAGATCCATTTTCCTTGGTTTCAGTTCTGGTGTCTACCATGCACTGGTACAATGGGCAGAACTCCAAGGATCATTGTCTCTTTGTTTTCACGCATTTGCTGGTAATTTCAAGTCAGCTTCCGTTTTATAAGCTTGTATATCTTTATTGCATTTTGAGAGAACATTATTGGCATACCTGAAAGGATGGCATCTGTTCCTTCCATTTAAATTTCACCATCTAAAACAACATGTGTCCCAGTTTCAGGAAACAGGCTGAACAGATGCCAGACAGTTGTACTGAATGCTCTCTCCATGAAAAAGCTGCTCTTGCCTACATTTTTGTTTATTTCATTGTGAGGGAGAAGAGCAGATTGAATGATGTCATTAATAAGGGTCCTTTGCCTTTATTGTTTAGGGTCCTATTGAAGACCTCTCATATTTGAAGTGGCTGGTGGATAAGAGGGTTTGGAGATTTCAGTCTCTCTTCACTAGCACAGTGTAGAATCGCAGAGCTGGAAGCAAGGCTGGCGTCATGGACGTGTGACTTGTATAGTTGCATAGGGATCTGCACTGAGAAGTGCTCTCTGCTTGGCTTAATGTCCTGCTGTCATCATCTTGAAATTCTCAATACTTTCTGAACATGGGAGTCTGCACTTTAATTTTGCACTGGGCCTCAAAAATCATATAGCTAGTTGTGGATGGAAGAAATATGAGGGCATCTAGTGGGAACACACCATCATTATCTGGGATAGATGATTAACTGTCCATATCTTCTGTGAAACCTGATTTGATGGCAGTTTTGACAAAAGTGAAAAGAAAAACAGGCCAGGTGCGGTGGCTCACGCCTATAATCCCAGCACTTTGGGAGGCCGAGGCAGGTGGATCACGAGGTCAGGAGTTCGAGACCAGCCTGGCTAACATGGTGAAACCTCATCTCTACTAAAAATACAAAAATTAGCCAGGGGTAGTGGAATGCCCCTGTAATCCCAGCTACTTGGGGGGCTGAGACAGGAGAATCACTTGAAACCAGAAGGCAGAGGTTGCAGTGAGCCGAGATTGCGCCACTGCACTCCAGCCTGGGCAACAAGAGTGAAACTCCGTCTCAAAAAAAAAAAAAAAAAAAAAAAAAAAAAAGAAAGAAAGAAAGAAAGAAAATAAAAAAAAAAAAGAAAAAGACCTCCTCCTTGGAATTGTACCTCCCTTGAGTTGGAGGGGCCTGGCAAACTTCTGGCCCAGGTGGCCTTCTTAGAATAGGGCATCATTTCAACTATCTTTATGACTTCTAGGGATGGAAACTTCACAACTTCCCCTGTGGGTTCTTCCATGTGCACTGCATGTTATGTCTAATTTTCCCGTAAAGGACAAATACTCACTAACGCAAAGGATTAATTTCTATGGTTGCTTTATAGTAATACGCATTCTAGGGCATTGGAAAAATGGGAAATGAGGCTGTCTGTAAAATCCCCTCCACCCACTGTGGGATAGCGTTGTTGAAAAAGGCATGCATACTTTGATCTTTCCTTTTGAAAGAGCAAAATTCCTGTCCTGACATTTGTTCCTGGAGATACATTTATAGAGGGAATGAGTTGGACAACTTGAGGCTAGAAAAGAGTCAAGATGAGGAACGACTGGAGTAAAGGATCCCAAAAAAGACAAAAGAGAAGATGGGTGTATAGAGGATGTGGTTTTGAGAAGGGCACATTTGTGGCTGTAGACTCAGAACCCTGCTTAGTATGTTTTAGAAGCCTCTCTGCTTTCCACACTATCCATTCACAAATGTTATTGAATTCTGCTTTGCAGAAAGCGCTCCGTGTTCAACTCAACCTCTGTACCCATCACACCTTTTATGGCTGAGTGGTGCTGAACCAAGTGGTTTCCATATCGTTTGTAGTATGTTTTTCATTCTTTGATATGTCAACCTGAAATAATGGAAAGGATCAGAATCCAGTTTTAAGAGTGTATTCAAGTGAAAAGTTGGGAATAGCCACCTGGGAAAACCAGACTCCAGAGAAATGGAGCGAGTGCTCTGAAGTTAAAAGTTAAGTTCTTGCTTATATAGACAGAAAACAAATAAATTTAGTAGGATCATAACATTTTCTATACAAGGCTGGTTTATGAATTATAACAATTTGATTAGTTTGTTTTCTATGTGGCTTGTTTTCATTTACTCTCCAGTTTAAAGGAATATATTTCACATTCTATCTTAAGAAAGTATGATAAAGTCTTTGTGTGAAAGAGGTAAGAGGTAATTTATTTATTTGACTTTTTCTTTCTTATTATACTTTAAGTTCTAGGGTACATGTGCACAACATGCAGGTTTGTTACATATGTATGCATGTGCCATGTTGGTCTGCTGCACCCATTAACTCATCATTTACATTAGGTGTATGTCCTAATGCTATCCCTCCCCCGTCCCCAAACCCACAACAGGCCCCGGTGTGTGATGTTCCCCACCTTGTGTCCAAGTGTTCTCATTGTTCAATTCCCACCTATGAATGAGAACATGCGGTGTTTGGTTTTCTTTTCTTGCGATAGTTTGCTCAGAATGATGGATTCTAGCTTCATCCATGTCCCTACAAAGGACGTGAACTCATCCTTTTTTATGGCTGCATGGATTCCGTGGTGTATATCTGCCACATTTTCTTAATCCAGTCTGTCACTGATGGACATTTGGGTTGGTTCCAAGTCTTTGCTATTGTGAATAGTGCCATAATAAACATACATGTGCATGTGTCTTTAGAGCAGCATGATTTATAATCCTTTGGGTATATACCCAGTAATGGGATGGCTGGGTCAAATGGTGTTTCTACTTCTAGATCCTTGAGGAATTGCCACACTGTCTTCCAGAATGGTTGAACTAGTTTACAGTGCCACCAACAGTGTAAAAGTGTTCCTATTTCTCCACATCCTCTGCAGCACCTGTTGTTTCCTGACTTTTTAATGATTGCCATTCTAACTGATGTGAGATGGTATCTCATTGTGGTTTTGATTTGCATTTCTCTGATGGCCAGTGATGATGAACATTTTTTCATGTGTCTGTTGGCTGCATAAATGTCTTCTTTTGAGAAGTGTCTGTTCATTGTTCATATCCTTTGCCCACTTTTTGATGGGGTTGTTTGATTTTTTTCTTGTAAATTTGTTGAAGTTCTTTGTTGATTCTGGATATTGCCCTTTGTCAGACGGGTAGATTACAAAAATTTTCTTCCATTCCGTAGGTTGCCTGTTCACTCTGATGGTAGTTTCTTTTGCTGTGCAGAAGCTCTTTAGTTTAATTAGATCCCATTTGTCAATTTTGGCTTCTGTTGCCATTGCTTTTGGTGTTTTAGTCATGAAGTCCTTGCCCATGCCTATGTCCTGAATGGTATTGTCTAGGTTTTCTTCTAGGGTTTTTATGGTTTTAGGTCTAACATTTAAGTCTTTAATCCATCTTGAATTAATTTTTGTATAAGATATAAGGAAGGAATCCAGTTTCAGCTTTCAACATATGGCTAGCCAGTTTTCCCAGCACCATTTGTTCAATAGGGAATCCTTTCCCCATTTCTTGTTTTTGTCAGTTTTGTCAAAGATCAGATGGTTATAGATGTGTGGTATTATTTCTGAGGGCTCTCTTCTGTTCCGTTGGTCTATATCTGTGTTTTGGTACCAGTACCATGCTGTTTTGGTTGCTGTAGCCTTGTAGTATAGTTTGAAGTCAGGTAGCATGATGCCTCCAGCTTTGTTCTTTTGGCTTTGGATTGTCTTGGCAATGTGAGCTCTTTTTTGATTCCATACGAACTTTAAATCGATTTTTTCCAATTCTGTGAAGAAAGTCATTGGTAGCTTGATGGGGATGGCATTGAATGTATAAATTACCTTGGGCAGTATGGCCATTTTCACGATATTGATTCTTCCTATCCATGAGCATGGAATGTTCTTCCATTTGTTTGTGTCCTCGTTTATTTCGTTGAGCAGTGGTTTGTAGTTCTCCTTGAAGAGGTCCTTCACATCCCTTGTAAGTTGGATTCCTAGGTATTTTATTCTCTTTGAGGCAATTGTGAATGGGAATTCACTCATGATTTGGCTCTCTGTTTGTCTGTTATTGGTATAGAGGAATGCTTGTGATTTTTGCACATTGATTTTGTATCCTGAGATGTTGCTGAAGTTGCTTATCAGCTTAAGGAGATTTTGGGCTGAGATGATGGGGTTTTCTAAATATACAACCTTGTAATCTGCAAACAGGGACAATTCTACTTCCTCTTTTCCTAATTGAATACCCTTTATTTCTTTCTCCTGCCTGATTGCCCTAGCCAGAACTTCCAACACTATGTTGAATAGGAGTGGTGAGAGAGGGCATCCCTGTCTTGTTCTCGTTTTCAAAGGGAATACTTCCAGTTTTTGCCCATTCAGTATGATATTGGCTGTGGGTTTTTCATAAATAGCTCTTACTATTTTGAGATACGTCCCACCAATACCTAGTTTATTGAGAGTTTTTAGCATGAAGGGCTGTTGAATTTTGTTGAAGGCCTTTTCTGTATCTATTGAGATAATCACGTGGTTTTTGCCTTTGGTTCTGTTTATATGATGGATTGCATTTATTGATTTGCGTATGTTGAACCAGCCTTGCATCCCAGGGAAGAAGCCAACTTGATCGTGGTGGGTAAGCTTTTTGATGTGCTGCTGGATTCTGTTTGCCAGTATTTTATTGAAGATTTTGCATCGATGTTCATCAGGGATATTGGTCTAAAATTCTCTTTTTGTGTGTGTGTCTCTGCCAGGCTTTGGTATCAGGATGATGCTGGCTTCATAAAATGAGTTAGGGAGGATTCCCTCTTTTTCTATTGATTGGAATAGTTTCAGAAGGAATGGTACCAGCTCCTCTTTGTGCCTCTGGTAGAATTCGGCTGTGAATCCATCTGGTCCTGGACTTTTTTTGGTTGGTGGGTTATTAATTATTGCTTCAATTTCAGAGCCTGTTATTGGTCTATTCAGAGATTCAACTTCTTCCTGGTTTAGTCTTGGGAGGGTGTATGTATCCAGGAATTTATCCATTTCTTCTAGATTTTCTAGTTTATTTGTGTAGAGGTGTTTATAGTGTTCTCTGATAGTATTTCATATTTTTGTGGGATTGGTGGTGATATCCCCTTTATCATTTTTTATTGCGTCTATTTGATTCTTCTCTCTTTTCTTCTTTATTAGTCTTCCTAGTGGTGTATCAATTTTGTTGATCTTTTCAGAAAACCAGCTCCTGGATTCATTGACTTTTTGAAGGATTTTTTGTGTCGGTAAGAGGTAATTTATAATGAAGATCAGTGTGAAGAAAAAAAGGATCTTCCCTGGTGCCCTTTAGTCATTTATAACATTTTACAAACTAATGTAGGTAAGGAATAAGGCTAATCTATACTCAGAGAAACAAAGGTTACAGCTGCCTAAGCTACAGCTGCCTATCTTGTGACTCAGGCCCCATAGTTACATCCTTTAAAGGTTCAAAATAATTCAGTTCCAATAGCTTAGATTTTGAATTACTTATTTTCACAAATGTAAGATAAATAATATTCTGGTTAAAGTCCATATTACCTTTGAAAATCAGTCTAATTTGTTCCTTGCCTAATTTAACCAGCAGAGTTTCTACTCCATCATTTAAGTCATTGATATGAAAGTAAGTAACAGGCAGGGTCACTGAGTAATAGAGGTTAAAAAAATCACTGTGTAACTGAAGGAATGGCCCAAGGTTCTCCTACTGCTAAAGCACATCTGTACTATTATATTTGCTTCTTTGACCTCAAACATCTTAACCAGGAAGCCACAATTGATAAAATGTACATTTCTTACCCGAGGCAAGTTTATTTTCAGGAATGTCTTAGCCTAGACTGACTTTTTTTTCCAGAAGTCTGGAGGGCCTGTCCTCACAGCCTGTCTAAAGGCACAGGGTGCCTGGGAAAGGGTCTGAGTAGGCGGGAGTGGGTACTTATGTAGGATGTCATCATACACTCACAACTTGGCTAACCATAATCCAGGACAAGAAGTTAGCCCCATATTGTGTCTAATCTGCAGAGAAGGCACATCTCTCCACTGGCCCTCGGTAGCCAGTCACCAGGCAGGGCTATGGAGAACCAAACAAAGGCCACCTGAGCCTGGACCAGGCGGAGGAAGAAGGGGCTCATCTGAAGCCCGGTGGGCTTTTGTGTGATGATCTCTAACTGGTAGGTAGGCAGGGGAGAACGTGGTAAGCAAGACAGGAGGTGGGAGTCCTGACCACAAACTTGTCCCATTCAGCGGTTTTCCTGGCATGGTTCTGCCACAACAGAAAAGGGTCCTCTCAGAAGTGAGCAGACAGTCAGAACCAATGGCTTCAGGATTTAATGGGATTGTGGAGGGGTGGCTGGGTTTGAAGTTGTGAGAACCCAGGTGTTCTCTGGTATGTCATGTATCCTGCCAGGTGAGAGGTGTCCATGTGGAAAACAGGTCCTTCATCCCACGCTTCTGGGAATGAGATTAGTCCTTCCTGGTAGTCGGTCTGTAAGCTGTACCTATCCCTTGAGATTTTTTCTTTCTTTTAGTTTTTTCAATCCATCTAGCATGTTTTAATGGACAAAATTGCTATACGTTTAAGTTCCTTGTATGAAATCAGAAGTAATTAATTGCTTGTCTCACAGGTTGTAATGAAGATAAAACGAGATGAGCCAGGTAAAATTCTTCACTCAGCTTCTGGTGCTGTAACTCTCAGATGTTAGTTTGCTTTTGCTTCTAGCATTTCTTTTCATTTGTTCATTATTTCACCAGTATTTACTGAGTGCATACTATGTATCATCACTATTATGAATTTCTTCAAATGATTATTGCCTTGAAAAAATCTAAAGTACTGGGTTGCCTCTGGATTAGTTAACATTATAGATCACTCATATGATCAATTAAGAATACAATTATTGATCACATAATTAATAGTAAATTGATAGTCATACAACTAATTAATAGCATGACTGATAATTATACTCTGTTTTTTTTTTTTTTTTTTTTTTTTGAGATGGAGTTTTGCTCTTGTCGCCCAGGCTGGAGTGCAATGGTGAGATCTTGGCTCACTGCAACTTCTGCCTCCTAGGTTCCAGCAATTCTCCTGCCTCAGCCTCCCGAGTACTGGGATTAGCCACCACCCTTGGCTAATTTTTTTGTATTTTTAGTGGAGATGGGGTTTCGCCATATTGGCCAGGCTGGTCTCAAACTCCTGATCTCAGGTGATCCACCCACCTTGGCCTCCCAAAGTGCTGGGATTACAGATGTGAGGCCACTGTTCCGGCCATAGTTACTTCTTACTCTAGTTCTGTAAGAGGGTGACATTTGAAGAAGCAAAATGAAAACTATATAAGACTTTTTAATACAACTTTTGATGTAATTATTTCAAAATGAAAAGTTGAAAGTTAAAAAATTTACTGGGGCTGGACTTGGTAGCTCACACCTACCTTGGTAGCCCACTTTGGGAGGCCAAGGTGGGAGGATCCTTGAGGCTAGGAATTGGAGACCAGCCTAGGCAACATAGCAAGACGCTCTTCTCTACAAAAAAATTAAAATATTAGCCAGGTGTAGTGGTGCGAGCGTGTAGCCCCAGCTACTTGGGAGGCTGAGGCAAGAAATCACTTGAGCCCAGGAGTTACAGACTGCAGTGAGCTAGGATTGAACCACTGCACTCTAGCCTGGGCAACAGAATGAGACTTTGTCTCTTAAAAAAAAATTACTAGGGTCTCTTCGCTAAGTAGCAATCCACATGTATTTATCTCTTTGTCAATAGATGATGCTGAATGAGGGCACTGTAAATTATCTTGGATTTCATATAGGGTAGAGATTCAGGGAGACAGATACTGGGGTGAAAGACCTCAAAGTCTGCAATCCCAAACTTCAGCTAATCCTCTTTTTCCTCTGCCTGCCCTCCTTTCTGTACTTCCTAAATTAGTACGTGGCTCCCTGTCTAATCAGTCACCATCAGTTAGTCATTGGATCCTTGTCTATATATCTCTATACTATCTCTGAAACTCTGCTATCTCTCCATTCCCACTGCCATGTTCACATTTGAGGCTTGCCACCTCCCATCCAGACCCACTTTGGCTTCCTTCCTCAGGCCTGCATGGTGTGCTTCTGTTGTACCTTTCACATTTCTGCTAGACTGTTCTCTCCAAAAGGCAAATTTGATTGTATCACACTCTTGTTTAAAGGGCCTATCTGGCTAGGCGCGATGGCTCACGACTATAATCCCAGCACTTTGGGAGGCTGAGGCAGGCGGATTACTTGGGGTCAGGAGTTTGAGACCAGTCTGGCCATCATGAAACCCTGTGTCTACTGAAGATACAAAAATTAGCCGGGTGTGGTGGTGGGCATCTGTTATCCCAGCTACTCGGGAGGCTGAGGCAGGAGAATGGCTTGAACCCAAGAGGTGGAGGTTGCAGTGAGCCGAGAACGCGCCACTGCACTCTAGCCTGGGCAGCAGAGTGAGACTCTGTCTCAAAAAAAAAAAAAAAAAGCTTATGTGCCTACAGTAGAAGTTTCGAAGTTCCTAGATGAGAGTTATGGGTTGAATTGGGTCTCCCCAAAATGGTATGTTGGAGTCCTATTTTCCAGGACCTCAGAATATGATTTTATTTGGAGATAGGATGTTTACAGAGGTAATCAAGTTAAAATGAGGTCATTAGGATGGGCCTTAAACCACTGGGACTGATGTCCTTATAAAAAGGAGAAATTTGGACACAGAGGTGCACACATTGAAGAACACCATGTGAAACCTGGAGTTCTGCTGCTATGAGCCGAGGCACTACCAGTGGCCAAGAGAGAGGCCTGGAACAGACCCTTTCCTCTCACCTTCAGAGGGAGCGTGGCCCTGCTGATGCCTTGATCTTGGACTTGTAGCCTCCAGAACCATGAGACAATACATTTCTATAGTTTCAGACTTCTAATTTGTGGTGCTTTGTCTCAGCAATCATAGCAAACTAATACAATGAGTCTCTGCCACATCTTCCAGTACTTTCTTCATTTATTCATATAGCAAATATTTGTTGAGAGCTGATAAGATTTCAGATACTTGTTAGACTTTGGGATATAGCTAGAGACAAGACTGGCAGCTTTAGGGAGGGCTGTGACAAGTACCCAAGCCAGGCGATCCGAATGTAGCAAGAAGGCTCTCATTAGTATGGTCCAGAGTGCACAAAAGCAGGGCACCAAATCAGTATTTGAAGGCTAGGAAGGCTTCCTGGAAGAAGTGACATTTCAGCATAGAAGTAATAAGAACTCTCTTGTACAAGATGTTTCAGGTGAACTATGAAAAGAATGGGAAGAAGGAGAGGCAAGCTATGGCAAATGATGCTAATCATCCCAGTCATCCCCCTGAGACTTTTATATACTTTCTCAAATGAGTGTTCCAGTATTTTGTGAGAAATCTCTTTCAGTACTTTACCAGATCTTGGGTATGTATACTAGGACATATAGTAAGATAGAACTGTGCTAAGCACTACGCTCCTTTTCTCTCCTGACTGGTCACCCTTCCATTACGTTCCCTTCAGGGGGCACGCTTTGTGATTTATTTTTTCTTTCAAGGTTGACCTTATTCATTTTAACCAGATGTTGACTATTTTTAAAACATGGCCGAGAGAATGAGACGGCAAGCCACAAACTGGGAGAAAATATTTGCAAAAGACACACCTAATAAAAGAATGTTATCCAAAATATACAAAGAACTCTTAAAACTCAACAATAAGAAAATGAGCAACTCAATTAAAAAATGGGAAAAGACTTAAATAGACACCTCGTGAAAGCAGATACACAGAGGGCAAATAAGCATATGAAAAGATGTGGAACATCCTGTCAGTTGGGAGCTGCAAATCAAAGCAACAGTGAAATATCACTGCACCTGTTGGAATGATCAAAATCTAGAATACTGACACCACCAAATGCCGGCGGTGATGGTGAGTAACAAGGACTCTCATTCATTGCTGGTGGAAATGCAAAATGGTGCAGCCACTTGGGAAGACAATTTGGCCATTTCTTACTAACCTAAACATACTCTCAGCATACAATTCGGCAATCACACTTCTTGGCATTTACTCAAATGAACTGAAAATGTACGCCCTCCAAGAAAAAAAAAACTGCACAGGGATATTTACAGCAGTTTTATTAATAATTGCCAAAAGTAGCAGTAATCAAGAGGTCCTTTGGTAGGTGAATCAATAAATAAACTGTAGTACATCCAGACAATAAAATATTATTCAGTGCTGAAAAGAAATGAGTTATCAAAGCATGAAAAGACACATCGAGGAACCTTAAATGCTTATTACTAAGTGAAAGAAGCTAATCTGAAAAGGCTGTTTTATGACTCCAACTATATGACATTCTGGAAAAGGCAAAGCTATGGCAACAGAAAAAAGATCAATGGTTTCCAGTGATGAGGGGGAGGGAGGGATAAACATGTGGTGCCCAGATAATTTTTAGGGTAGTGAAACTATTCTACATGATACTGGGATGATTGTTGCCTGTCATTATACCTCTGTCCAAACCCATGAAGTGTACATCACCAAGAGTGAGCCCAAACATAAAGTATGGGCTTTGAGTGACAATGTGGCAACACAGGCTCATCAGTCTCAACAAATGTACCATTCCAGTGTGGGATGTCCCCACTGGAGGAGGTTGCATGTGTGTGGGGGCACAGGATATACAGCATTTCTGTATCTCCTGCTTGATTTTGCTGTGAACCTAAAACTGCTCTGAAAAATAAATTCAATGATTAAAAACAAAAACATGGTTGTATGTAAGGTTGTGGGTGAGACTTGTCATCTGCTGCAGGTTCTGTGCCTCTTCCTTCCAATCCACAACCCCACAGTTGACGTTCTCAGCCATTTCTCTTGTTCCACCTCTGGCTTCTGTTTTCTTATTTTCTCTACTTTGTCAGAGTCCTCGGAATGCCAGTTTCCTATTACAACGATGTTCCCGCTAGCATCCAATTTCCATTGAAAAGATTCTCTTCCTTTTCTGGTGCCCAATAAGCTTTAACTGCCTTCTCAGGTCTTTCAGACCATAGGCTCCCTGGTCCTTACCAGTCACTTGTTTAATTCTATGTAATTGAGTCTGTCCTTTATACACTGCCATATGGCTTCAATATGTATATTTTCAGTATCTCCTAATATGTGATCTCAAGACCCAGAGCATTTATAAAGATGCTGCAAATGGAATTTAATTAAAAACAGATGGATCCTCTTTGAAATACTCCCTTATCAATTAACAATACCCAGCTGTCTTACTAATGCAATCCCAGAGAAGACAGAGACCATTTAATCTCACTCCTTCCTTTTGCAGATGAAGACACTAAGAGTCAGAGATGTTAGTGTGACTTCCCAAAGGTCATGCAGCGAGATAGGGACAACTCTGTGCTTGGAGTCAGAACACCTGAGTTGTAGTCCCAGCTCTGTTTCTACTAGCCTAGGCTACTCTCCAACTGGGATGTGGGTCTGCAGGGAGCCCCCTGTGAGGTACTCCCTTGTAAGGTGCTCCAGCTACCGCTGTGGCAGCAATGCTTGCATAGAGCAAAGTTTATTTCTTGCTGCTATCCTCCTCGTTCTCCTTTTCCTTCTCTCAGCCAGAGAAGGCATATATATATATACACACATATATATATATATATTTAAGATCTCATATTTTGTCCTTTTAAAGAACAAGAATAAAAAGGTCATTGCAAAGACTTAAGGGGTCACTGATCTTACCTTGCAGGCTTACGGGAAAACAGGCTCAGAGGGTTGAATTCATTTGCCCAAAATCACACAGAGGGTGGTAAATCTGAAATTAGAATCTAACTTTGCACACCTCTAATGGGATAATCCCTCCACCCCGCCTCGCTCCTCCCAGTATCCTGGCATAGCCTGATCTTGTGCAACCATTTCATTTAGCAAATGGGGTGGAAGTAGGGTTGGAGCAACCGGGAGGAGAGCACTTAGGAAAGATTTGAAAATACACTGTTCATTAATTTTGTGTGAAGGGGATCCAATGTTTCTAAAAACATGTCCCTGGGTCAGAGATAACACTGTTGTCCTGGGCTGCTCAGAGGATGAAAAGCAGACGTTTATATTGGCACGGTCTTCTTCAGCTCACAAAAAAGGGAAAAAATGTCCTTTTTTGTGCAAAGGCGGCATGGATTGTCAAATTCATTGTGTTTTCCTAGGAATTTGAGACAGTGAGAACATATTGGCCTTTATGTGCATATTATTTCTCAGTTTATTTTGCTGATAAACGTATTATCATTTCCAGACCAACTAACCTTTGACCTCCAGCATCCTGCCTTCACAAGCACAAGCAAGGTCAAAGGTTACTTTGTTTAATGAAAGATCAGGATGGTTGTTGCTCCAGCTCAGCCGCTGCAAAATGTAGTGTTTTCTTCCCTTTTTATATCTGTTTTTAGAGGGTTCCTTTTTAAAATAGAATTTATCAGACTTTTATAAAAAGAGGCAATGTTAATTATTTGTGATTTAGAGCATTCTGTGCTAATAAATTTGAAATCGAGATTTTAAGCCCTTAGGCTCAAAAACAGCATTTCTTAACAACTTCCCTGTATTAGTAACTGAGAGACATTTTGGACCTTTTAAATGCTTCACTAATGTTTGAATTGAAAGCTCAATTTCTATTTCCTAATCACCTTGATTTTCACCTAAATCAAATAGCAATTTCAGCACCTTCAAGCAGGGATAGTGTTAAGGCCTGACTTGTGTCTCCTCTAAAATTCAACAAATGTACCATTCTTAACTCCCAGGACCTCAGAATGTGACTGTATTTGGAGACTGGGTCTTTAAGGAGGTGATTAATTAGCGGGGTTTGGTAGTGCGTGTCCCAGCTGCTTGGGAGGCTGAAGTGAGAGACTTGCTTGAACTCAAGAGTCTGAGGTTGCAGTGAGCCGTGATCTCACCTCTACAAACAGGGTGCTTAGACAGCCCCAAAAGGCCTTTTCTTCTCTCTCTCTCTCTTTCTCTCTTTCTTTCGAGATGGAGTCTTGCTCTGTCGCCCAGGATAGAGTGTAGTAGCGTGATCTCAGCTCACTGCAACCTCTGCCTCTTGGGTTCAAGTGATTCTCCTGTCTCAGACTCCCGGGTAACTGGGATTACAGGCGTACGCCACCACTCCCAGCTAATTTCTGTATTTTCATTAGAGATTTTCATGTTGGCCAGGCTTATCTCCAACTCCTGACCTCAGGCCTCCCAAAGTGCTGGGATTACAGGTGTGAGCCACCACGCCTGGAAAGAGGCCATTCTTTATCAGAGTCTAGGACATGTGGCTTTTCTCTTACCTTGTAGGACTAATAAGGCTCCAGAGTGATACTGTGCATGAATCTGATTCAAAACCTGTAAATCACTGTCTAACTCTGTAACCTTGGGCAAATCTCTTTGGTCTTTGATAGTCAGTTTCCTGTCAACCATGGAGAGTCCCTTGATACCCCAATATTTAACAAATCTTCTAGCAGTTTCTGACGGAAGTCAGGTTTGGAAACCACTGGATTTGATCATTTCCAAGATCTCTGCTTGTTCCTGCATTCTGTGCTTCTACAGAAAAGGTTTCCATCCCTGACCTCCAACAAGGGTTGGACTCTGGAAGAAATGAGCAGTGGAATCTTGTTAACTCCATCACATGCTGATCAAGCCCAAATTTGTTTTGTTTTGTTTTAGAGATGCGGGTGCAGGGTGGTCCTGAAGTGCTAGGCTTAAGTGATCCTCCTGCCTTGGCCTCCCAAAGAGCTGGGATTATAGGTGTGAGCCACCACACCTGGTCTATGCCCAAGTTTTTTTTTTTTTTTTTTTTTTTGTGGATACATAGTAGGTGTATATATTTATGGGGTCCAAGTTTTATGTCCTGCACATTTCTCTGCCAGTTCCTAGGAATTCTGAAGCTTCACAGGACAGCATGGGTGGTGAGGAGGCTGGCTGGGAGAGGGGCTTGGACCAGGGTGGCAGGCAGATAAGGCTGGTGATGGCATAGCAGGGTGGTTTGGGGCTTAGGTAAAAGGGTCAGATACTAGGTGTGATGCTAGCAGGCAGGTTCTGTGCAGCCTCGGGCTGCAGTGCACACGGATTGATGGACTGAATAGTGTTCCTAGCTTTGTAATGCACTTGTTGTGAAGCCTTGGCCAGGAGAATTTGTGCCCAGTTTACTCACTTGCAGAATTCACGTATTTCCTACTCTGTCTCATGGGACTATTGGAACAATCAACTGAGGGAATGATTATCAAAGTGCCTTGACAAATATAAATCCTCTTAGCTAGTTTATGGTTTTATAGTTATAGTAAGATAATTAGTCAGGGATGGGATAGGGCTGAAGTCAGGGGGGGTGACTGAGATATAGGATAGGTTTTCGGAAAGCTAGAAAGGTAAACTGGCTAGTTGTGGTTTTGTTTTGTTTTGTTTTGTTTTGTTTTTTTTGAAATGGAGTCTTGCTCTGTCACCCACGCTGGAGTGCGGTGGTGCGATCTCGGCTCACCGCAACCTCCGTCTCCCAGGTTCAAGCGGTTCTCCTGCCTCCGCCTCCCAAGTAGTTGGGATTACAGGTGTGCACCACCATGCCAGCTAATTTTTGTATTTTTAGTAGAGATGGGGTTTCACCATTTTGGCCAGGCTGGTCTTGAACTCCTGACCTCAAGTCATTCGCCCTCCTTGGCCTCCCAAAGTGCTGGGATTACAGGTGTGAACCAGTGCGCCTGGCCTTGAACTGGCTAGTTTTAACCACATTTTCTGAAATATATTTAATGAAACTATGCAGTTTTAGTTAATGCCTAGCCAAGACTCTGACTCGAGCGATGAAATGACTCTGAATTCAGTACAGGGAAAATGAGTTATTCTACCAAATACTAGTTTAAAGGTGTCCTGCTGAACTCCTATTAACCTCAAGAGAGAAGGCTCCAGGTTCAAGAGGCCGAAGAAGAGACTCAGAAATAGCAAACGAGGCATGAGGTTTTGTTTTTGTTTTTGTTCTTTTTTTGTGAGACGGAGTTTCACTCTTGTTGCCCAGGCTGGAGTGCAAAGGCATAATCTCGGCTCACTGCAACCTCTGCCTCCCAGGTTCAAGCGATACTCCTGCTTCAGCATCCCGAGTAGCTGGGATTACAGGCATGCGCCACCACACCTGGATAATTTTATATTTTTAATAGAGACAGGGGTTCTCCATGTTGGTCAGGCTGGTCTCGAACTCCCGACCTCAGGTGATCCACCCACCCCAGCCTCTCAAAGTGATGGGATTGCAGGCATGAGCCACTGGGCCTGGCCAAGACATGAGGTTTTATTAGTGGCTTACAGATGGGGAGAGACTCCAGTGGTGGTAGGCTGGACAGGAGAACCCCAACTGCTTGTAAACAGCATGCAGTTTATATAGCACTTTCACTTAACAACCTCTTCTTAACGACCTC
The DNA here is from genome assembly GCF_047675955.1 of Chlorocebus sabaeus. Classification (NCBI taxonomy): domain Eukaryota; kingdom Metazoa; phylum Chordata; class Mammalia; order Primates; family Cercopithecidae; genus Chlorocebus; species Chlorocebus sabaeus. The sequence goes on along the minus strand of NC_132911.1, from coordinate 41,260,689 downwards.
CACCTGGAAACCTTCACTTAACCCGAAACTCAGGCCCTCAATTCTCTATTTGGCCCGTGTCCCATGGACCAGGCCGGGGGCTTACACATTCCTTATAGGCAAGGAACGAATCTCCAGGTTGGCCATGCTGGATTCCTTAGCTCAGAACACACGTTCAGGTGCATCTGCCATACAGAGTCATTCTAGGGATATGCTTAATTATTGTTGTCAGGTGCGTTTACCCTACAAAAGGCTGCCGGCCAAAAATGTGGTAGAGTTAGAATATGCATCCAGGTCTTCTGACCCTGTAATTTGGGGCTCCTTCCCCACATTCGTCATCTCTCTCTAAGTGTTAATGTGTTGCCCACAGCATCTCTCTCCCCAGTCATTCCCTTGGAAGGGTGAGTTCCAAAGAGAACCCCTCAAGATGTTCGTGGAACCACCAAGGCAGACTTGTATTAAGTCCCTTTCACACCCATACCCTGATTTGTGGAAGACCCTTTCCGGTTTTGGTACATACCTCAGGCATATGTGGATAGTTGCACATTTGATTTTCATAATCATTTTCAGCCTCAAAATATTTACAGATGTCAATAGTGAGTCCTCAGAGAGTCCTCCAGTGAGGCAGGCAGTTCTAATTTCAGTTTTGTGAAAAGGGAAATTAAGGTATTGAGAAATTATGGGATTTCCTTCAAGCTTAGCAGGAGGCTGGATTCTAGAAAACCGGTTATTCCAGGCCAGGCTACACAAACTCAACACTCTTGGGCATAACGTCAGGTCCCTTAATTGCCTGTGAGGTGGCTGTGTCCTTATACTAGCACACTATGGGGACACAAATGAAGGAATGTTAATACCTTAAGCTTATTCCTCCTGGGGCATTTATACTTACGCACTGAAGCAAACTGTAACATTTCAGGATCTCTCCAAACAGAGAAGGGTACAATCAGCAAGAATCCCATATGGATATCTGTAAGGATGTTGACATGGGAGAGAAAAAGCAAACTGTCGTCTTGATGAATATGGACTAAAGAAGACATTCTGATCTAAATCATTAAGGAAATACTATAGAACCACAAGGAATGCAAAATTTAAGCTCACTATCTCCATCCTCTTTTCTATGCAGTCCCTACTCAATGATTTTTCCACTTTAAGATGGTGTTAAACCATTGAAATTTCAATGTAATGTACAGTAGTAAATAAATTACATGAGATGTTCAACACTTTATTATAAAATAGGCTTTTTATTAGATGACATTGCCCAGCTGTAGGCTAATGTAAGTGTTCTGAGCACTTTTAAGGCGGGCAAGGCTAAGCTACGGTGTTTGGGAGGTTAGGTATATCAACTGCATCTTCAACTTATTAGATCTTTGGCTTATGATGAGTTTATCAAGGTGTAACCCCATCTAGACTTTTATAGTCTAACTCACAGGTAACCACAAATGAAACTCTGTCTGGGTCATCCCAAAAGTCCCCAAGTATTCTAGCTTTACATGATCATCTTTTCCTTTACTATCCAAATAAAGTGATGTGCACAACAGGAAATGCTTAGGTTCCTACAAGAACTGAGACTTAAGCAAATGTCTTTTGGGATGCTGTCTAAGCCATCTTTCTCTTCAAAGTCACTTAGAGATGGTGTGTTCATTATGCGATCAAAGTGTTCAGCCTGTGCAGGGAGCTCTGAGAAGGTCAGCTGAGCAGGTCAGAGGTGGATCTAAAGAGACAGGGTGAGGCTGGGGGCCGGGTTTTCTGATTGTCCAGCTAAGAACTTACATTTTACCCTAAAGCAGGGGTGGATTCATGTTTTGTGTTTTTTGAAGTTTATCAAACTTGCGGGAGTGGTGGTGAGAGATGAGGCTGCACAACAGCCAGCTCTATGTCTCCAAACCAGACAGAGGCATCTGGACCTATACGCAGGATAGATTTAGACTATGTAAGCTCCCATGTGGGATGCCCAGACCACACCCTTTAGGAAGATTTTAGATAGCTCTGAGATATTCAGATAGATACTGAGGTTTCCACGCAGCCCAGGATACAAACTTCGCCAAGAGAAGAATAGAGAAAATCGGAACATGACTGGCCTGACTTATCGGGGGGCCTTAGGATTGCATTTGGGATAAGACTGTGCAGTGATACAGATTTGGGAGAGGCAGAAAGAAGAAAAGGAGGGAGGGGAGTGGACTGTGCCTACGAGATCTGTTTCTCTGGCCCCTTTCTTTTTCTAAACGCCTGGAGGGTCAGAGAAAGTGATGGGTAAGATGGCGGGGAGAGGAGTTTGTAAAAAGGTAAAAGCGATGCAAACTAGAGAGTCCTGCAGGAGGAAGCCAATTTCCACTGGCTAGGAGGGACAAGAAATACCATTCAAGCAGAACTGGGCTTGAACTAGGTATTATGGGAAGAAAAATCTGTAAGTAGAGAAGCACAGGACTGCCCTGAGCTGCAGTGTGGAAGAGGGAAAGTGGGCAGCATGGGCAGGGATCCCCGAGGGGTCAGCTGAGCAGAGGGGAGGGCTTGGGCAGGCGATGTGTGGGAGGGGGGTCTGGAGAGACAGAGTGAGGCTGGGGGCAAAGTCCTCTGGCTATCCAGCTAACAATTTACATTTTACCATAAAGGCAGCGGTGGATTCATGTTTCATGTTTTTTGAAGCTTATAAATAATATTTAGGTTGGGGGTGCGGTGAACTATGATCACTCCACTGTACTATAGCCTGGGCCACAGAGTGAGACCCCCATGTCTAAGAAGAAAATAAAATAAAAAATAAAAATAAAAGAATTTGGGGGGAGGTGGTAGGCAATCTAAGAAAAAGAATCTGAAATTATGAAAACAAAATTGTCAGGGCTCCCAGCATATGCAAATGATGGGCCATGAAGCTCAAGCTTCATGTTAGCCTTGCATGTTCTTAAGCAGGGGGGATTCTCTGGGCTGCCATGCTTGGAAAGAACTGTTTGGTTCCGGGATGAATGGAGATGTTTTGGAGTGTTCAGGGTGGTACCAGATGAGTTTGCAAGCTTAATGGAGACTATGTTGGTTTCCTTGGGCTGGTTTAACAATTACCACAAGCTAGGTGGCTTAAGACAACAGAAACATCTTCCCTTCCAGTTCAGAAGTCTGAAATCAAGGTGTGGAAGGTTTGGTTCCTCCTGGAGGATGTGAGGGAGAAACTGGGCTCTGCTTTTCTCCTGGGCTCTAGTGGTTGCAGGAGTCTGTGGCATTCATGGCTTAGAGACACATCACTCCAATTTTGACTTCCATCTTCATACTGCCTTCTTCTCTGTGTTCTCTCCTCTTCCCATAAGGGTACAAGTCATTGGATGTGGGGCTCACCTTAAACCCAGGATGATTTCTTCCTGATTTCTTTAATTACATTGGCAAAAATCCTATTTCCAAATAAGGTCATAGTAATAGGTACCAGTAGGTTAGAATTTAGACATACCTTTTTTGAAGACACTATTCAACTCCCTACAGGGTCTAAACAAAATACCGCACAGTGTAGCACTTATGTCTATACTGCGGACCTGCGATCTCTTGTTGCTGTGTCCTTATATCAAATTTGGATCTTGACTCTGAGACCTTGGAGGGGTCACTGACCTCCCTGGGCCTCAGTTTGTTCAATAAAAAAGAGGTGGTTCTTACATTTTACTTCACATAAAGATTTGAAAATCTGGCCAGGTGCGGTGGCTCACGCTGTAATCCCAGAACTTTGGGAGGCTGAGACAGGTGGGTCATTTAAGGTCAAGAATTTGAGACCAGCCTGGTCAACATGGTGAAACCCCTTTTCTACCAAAATTACAAAAATTTGCCAGGTGTGGTGGCAGGCGCCTGTAATCCCAGCTACTTGGGAGGCTGAGGCAGGAGAATCGTTTGAACCTGGAAGGTGAAGGTTGTAGTGAGCTCAGATTGCGCCACTGCACTCCAGCCTGGGTGAGAAAGTGAGACCCTGTCTCAGGAAAAAATAAATAAATAAATAAATAAATAAAAATTGAAATCCTTGTTGTTCAGGCCATGCCTCATATCAGTTAAACCAGAATCTCTTTGGGGTGGGATTTAGGAATTAATAGTGTTTTAAAAACTATCCAGGTGATTCCAGAGCACATTGAGTTTGAGACTAGTGCTCAACTTTAAATGTACAGGTGGATCAGTGTGAAAATGCAGATTCCAATTTGGTCTGGGCGGGGCCTGAGAGTCTGCATTTCTAACCACCCATCTCCCAGGTGATACTGAGGCAGCTGGTCTGAGGCCCACACCAAGTCTTAGGGTCTCCTGAGCTCTTACATCATCCTATTCACTCTCCTGCAGTGGCCAGGCTGCAGGCTGTGATGGAGTGAGGTAGAAACATCTTAACAGGAAATGGCTTTTCTGAGAAACAGTTCAGTTTGGAGGTGGTTTATATACTGGGAAAGTCCATATGCTACACATAAATGGGATCTAATGAATTAATGACATTATTTAGAAACAGTTTCACTAAATGAAAGGCAGCAGCCAGCCCTGTGAGCTTTCTCCTGCACCCTGGAATGCTTCTGTTTAGTATAACAAGTGTTAATACGGCCTCCCAAGACCTCTGAAAAGGGACAGCGCCCTTTCAGCAAACCAAAACGCCAGGAAAACAGCGAGAAGGATGTAAACAGTGTTCAACTTCAGATTTTAATCTGTCAAGTGCTGGTACTAGAAAAACAAAGCCCTCCTCAACCTGGCCCTGAGGTCTGGGCTGTGTCAACTTTGTCACTGAACATTTGCACTCCACACAGAGGGGGCAGGTGGGAAGGAGTAGTGTGTCCAAAGGCCAAGGCTTTCTGTGCTGAGGCCACTTGACCACCCTGGGGTGCGTACCTGCTCAGAGACTGGGCTTGGATGCTTAGTGGCGATTCTCACCTATAGTGGCCTGTTAGAATCATCTGGGGAGGTTCAGATGGTACCTGTGTCTAGGCCCTCACCAGATCAATTAAAAATAATTTTTCTTGGGGTGGGGCTTGGGCAAGGGTATGTTTTCAATTTCTTCAGGTAATTCCAGTGTATACCAAGGACACTGCAGATTCTGTGGCTATCCAGCTTGTAGTAGACTGTATAATTTGTTCGGCACATGTTTACTATGAGTCCTTACTATGTGTAAGTGTCAATTTGGGCTGCTGTAACAAAATACTATAAACTGGTGGCTTGTAAACAGAAAGTTATTTCTCACAGCCTGGGGCTGGGAAGTCCCGGACCAAGGTGCTGGCAGATCAGTATCTGGCGTGGGCTCTGGTTCCCAGATGGCATCTTTTCCCTGTGTCCTCACTTGGCGAGGCAAGGGAGCTCTCTGGGGTCTCTATGAACGCTCATCCTATTCATGAAGGGTTTGCCCTCATGACCTGATTACTTCCTAAAGCACCCAGCTCCAAATATCCTCACATTGGAGATGATGAATTCTGGGGGGACACATTCAGTCTACAGATAGCAGCAAGGCTCTGTGCTGGGCACAGGGGAGACAGCAGAGAACAAGACGGCCAGAAGCTGGGAGGGAAGATACAAAACAACAAGTTGTTAATATAAAACTTAGGAATTTCAGTCATAATCGAGAGCTATACAGGTGAAGTATGGGATGCTACCAGACAGAGCGCGTCCGTGGAACAGAACCCAGCCTGAGAGGCAGCCTTGCAGAAGTGACATTTGAACAGAGTTCCAGGAGATGGGTAGGAATTATCTAGGCAGAGACACGGGAGGAGATTGTTCTTGGCCAAGAGAACAGCCAGTGTCAAGGCCTGGAAGAAGGAGGTGCACGGCGGATTAGAAGAACTGAGGGGAGGCCTTGCTGGGGCCGTGGGATGCAGGAGGGGACAGCTGAGCCTTCTGGGTGGGAGGGGCCAGCCTTGGGGGCCAAGCTGGGGATTCGACGTTTATTAGTTTGGAGCTGTGTAAATGTTTTTCAAAATGTTTAGGTTCCCAAGGAAACTCCTCCAGGGCAGACAGAGCCCATGTGCCTTCTAATTCTGGTTTTTTTTCTTTTGAGATGGAGTTTCACTTTTGTCACCCAGGCTGGAGCGCGGTGGCGTGATCTCGGCTTACTGCAACCTCCACCTCTCGGGTTCAAGCGATTCAACTGCCTCAGCCTCCCGAGTAAGCTAGAACTACGGGCATGTTTTGGAGCTGGGCACCAGCGGGGCCCCTCTTTGGTCCCGGACACTCTGCATATGATGGCACCAAAATAGGACGGGAAAGCTGGGTGCAGTGGCTCATGCCTGTAATCCCAGCACTTTTGGAGGGCGAGGTGCGTGGATCACTTGAGGTCAGGAGTTCGAGACCATCCTGGCCAACATGGTGAAACCCTGTCTCTACTAAAAATACAAAAATTAGCTGGGCATGGTGGTGCATGCCTGTATTCTCAGCTATTCGGGAGGCTGAGGCACAAGAACGATTTGAACCCGGGAGGAGGAGGTTGCAGTGAGCCCAGATGGCACCACTGCACTCCAGCCTGGGCAACAGAGTGAGACTCCATCTCTCTCAAAATGATAATAATAATAATAATAATACTTCTTTAAAATGTTTTTTCTTTCTCCACCATCTCTCACCACCTTTAATGTGTACTATCATTGAAGTTTATGAGACCCCTCACCTAAATATTATCCATTTAATCCTTTCAAGATGTAAGAGTAGACCACTGTTTATAGAAGAGAAGATTTAGAGAAGTGTTGCTACTTGTGAAAGTTTTCAGGGTGAGTAGAGACTCTTTTTCCCACTGGTCACCAAATGAAATCAGATCCTATTTTATAACTATTTTATAACCTGCCTTATTCATGTAACATAATCACTGAGTATTTTATTCACATTCTCAAATATTCTTCAAGCATGTCACTTTTTAATTTCTTTATTCTTACTGTGATCATTTTAAATGTGTAATCTTGAATTTATTAAAACATAAATATATGATGTGCACAGGAAAAGATTTGAGGGTGTCCATGCTAAAATGTCACCGCCAGTTATGGATAGCTAAATGTGGTGTACCTGACTTTTTAAAAAACAGATTTACAATGTATTTATTACTTTTGTAAAAAAAAGTATGACAAATATAGAACAAAGAATTATTAATTTTCTATCTGCTAAGAGATTTGACATAGGAGATTCTATAACTTTTAATTAATTGACTAAACTGAATAAATACACATTGTGTAAAAGTACTTTAAAGGACTAGAACAATGATCGTGCAATAATCTACAAGTAAGAATGTCACTTTTTAAATTGGCTGCTTCTGGCTGGGTGTGGTAATCCTAGCACTTTGGGAGGCACAGATGGGAGGATTGCTTGAGGCTAGGAGTTGGACATCAGCCTGGGCAACATAGTGAGATTGCATCTCTGCAAAAAATTAGCTGAGTGTGGTGGCACATAACTTAGTCTCAGCTGCTGGGGAGGTTGAAGTAGGAGGACCCCTCGACCCCAGGAGGTCAAGGCTGCAGTGAACTATGATTGTGTCATTGCACCTCTGCCTGGGCGACGGAGCAAGACCCTATCTCTTAAAAAAAATTGCTGCTTCATTATTCCTTTATTTGTATACAACCTAATTAGTATTATATTATTGGATATTTGTTTTCTCTGATTTTTGTAAATATTTATGTTCTCTGCAATCAATAGCCTTGATAAATACATTTTTGAGGATATTTTTGAACATTTCTTTAGGAAAAAAATCCTATAGGTGAAATTATTGGGTCAAAGGCTATGTACAATTTAAAAGTATTTAAAAAAAATATGTATTGCTAATTTGCCTTCCAAAATAATTGTACAAATTTAAATTCTCACCAGCAGTGTATGAGATTGCCCATGCAAAACTTTTCAATGAAGCAAGGCCAGTTGGTCTGTAGCACTTTGGTTGCTGCAAATATTTAAGTCAAGTATTTCACAATGGAGTGCTTAGTGACCAGGACGCACCCATTTCCTCTTTGTTAAGTTGTTGCTTACTTTATTCCCAGGTCTGCTTTGGGTTTTCAGGGTCCAAGGTGGCGTTGCTCAATTTTTTCTGGAGCTACTTTCTCCCTTAACTCTCTCTGTGTAAACCTTACTTCCAGATGAGCTTGGGTCTCTCTACGTATTTATGAGACAAAGGACACAGGTTCACCATTTTACCTCAGCAGTTACTAAGTTTCCTTATACCTTTGTCCAATTCCAGGAATTCCAGTTCCATAGTCACAGATATCAGGACTTCCAGTGTTGAAAGCGACTTTCATGGTCACCAGGCCCATCGGTCCATCCATAGCAGCCTGACTCTTGACCAAGGATCATCAAATAGCTGGATGTGGCTGGGCGTGGTGGCTCCTGCCTGTAATCCCAGCACTTGGGGAGGCTGAGGCGGGTGGATTACCTGAGGTCAGGAGTTCGAGACTAGCCTGGCCAACCTGGCAAAATCCCATCTCTATTAAAATTACAGAAAAATTATCCAGGTATGGTGGTGGGCACCTGTAATCCCAGCTACTCAGGAGGCTGAGGCAGGAAAATTGCTTGAATCCGGGAAGCGGAGGTTGCAGTGAACTGAGATTGTGCCATTGTACTCCAGCCTGGGCTACAAGGGCAAAACTCAATCTCTAAAAAAAAAAAAAAAAAAAAAAAAAAAAAAAAAAAAAAAAAAAAAAAGAGTTGGATGTTCATCTCTCTAGGATGTGTCTGGTTCCAGTGTTGGGTCATTCTTTTTTTAAATGTATTTTTAATGTATATTTATTTTAGAGACACAATCTTGCTATGTTGCCCAGGCTGGTCTTGAGCTCCTGGCCTCAAAGTGATCCTCCTTCCTTGACCTCCCAAAGTGCTGGGATTACAGGGCTAAGCCACTGAAGCTGGCCCATTGCTGGATCTTTCAAGCTGTTATATTGAGAGCAAGTCTAGTTTCCTTAGATATTAAAAAGTTATGAGGCCTTTCAAAAACACAAAAAAGCAGCAAATAATGTGATACCTGTGTTCCCACCACTTGGATTTACTAAATGTTGATATTCTATTATATTTACTCTAACATTCTCTTTAAAAACAGAAAGTGTTCTAAACACAGGTGATACAGCTGCTCTTCTTCAAGGCTGACTATTCTAGGCCCTTCGTATTTCCATATAAATTAAAGAGTAAAATTGTCCCATGATTTTAAAAGCTAATCTCCGTTTCTGGACATTTTACTCAATATTTTACTATTATGAGTCAAACTATAATAAACATTTTGTATGTACACATTTATGTACATTCTTAACTTCTTTCTTAGTATAAATTCCTAGGAATCGGATTGCTAGTCAATGATTAAACATACTTTCGAAGGCTTTTCAGATAAATTGTCAAACTGCCCCTCCTGAGATATATGAGAATGCCCTGTTCTTTGTATTCCTGTTAACACTGGGAATATCTTTATTTTTCTTTCTACAATAGGATAGACATAAACTGCTATTCTATTGTAGTTATAATTTTCATTTTATTGATTGCTAAAGAAGTTAAAAATTGAATCATGCTTATTGACCCTTTAATAAACATGATTTTGTGATTCACCAGCTTATTTCCTTTTCTTATTTTTGTATTGGAATATTATTTTGCTGTTGATTTATAAATACTCTTTGTGTTATACATGTTGCAAATATTATCTGCATTTATTTATCTTTCAATTTTATTTCTTCTTTTCCGAAAAACAGAAGTGTAAACATAGTCAAATCTACTGGTCTTTTTTTCCCTTTGAAACAAGGTCTTGCTCTGTTACCCAGGCTGGAGTGGAATGATGCAATCATAGCTCACTGCAGCCTCAAACACCGGGGCTCAGGTGGTCCTCCCACTTAACACACAGTAGCTAGGACTACAGGCACCCACCACATGCCCTGCTAATGTTTTATTTTAATTTTTGTAGAGATGGGGTCTCACTGTGTTTCCCAGGCTAGTCTCAAACCCTTGGGCTCAAGTGACCCTCCCATCTTGGCCTCCCAAGGATTATAGGCATGAGTCACTGTACCTCGCTCTATTGGTCTTTTTTGTGCTTTTTGCTGTTCGTGTTAAGCTTAGAAAAACTTCCCTTATCTTGAGATTTTATAAATCTATTCTTATATTTTCTTCCAGTCATTTTTAATCTACTTAAAAACGTGGAATACATTGTGAGCAAGAACTCTGAAGTTTTTTTTCCCTCTCAGGCTTATTCAGCTACCCCAATATTACTAGGTATCTATGATGTCCCCGGGGATCTCAGATACCACTTTTATCTTATAGCAAATACTTACATACATTTTAGATTTTTTTTCTTGTACTCTATAGTCTATTTACAGCCTATCATTTTAATGAGCTAATTATTATAACTTTTGATTATTTTAACTTCATTATATATTTTAAGAACTGACGAGATGCCATTCTTGTTTTCATTTTTCTTAACTATTACTGTATATTTTAAGTTGTTTATGTTCTAAAACCCAATACAAAAATATTTCGTAATAGAAAAATAAAAGCAATGCATGTCATGGCCAATATTATATGCAGTCAAGAGGGTATAAAATAGAAAGTATAGGCTCTCTCTCTTCTCCGCAGTTAACACTGTTAATGTTAACACCTGTAGTTTTTTGTTAGCACAAATAATTGCTCATTTTTTCCTGATGAACTTTAGATTACTTTTTCTTATTTTAAAAATTGGAATTACCTTAAATGTATGAGATAATTTGAGAAAGGATTGCTGTCTTTACTATTTTTGAGTCTGTGCATCTAAGAACAAATCACATCCCTTGATTTATCTGAATATCTTTTATGTACGTCAGTGAAGTTTTACAGTTGTTTTCTTTTTTTTTTTTTTTTTTTCCCTGAAACAGAGTTTCACTCTTGTTGCCCAGGCTGGAGTGCAGTGGCACGATCTCGGCTCACTGCAACCTCCGCCTCCCAGGTTCAAGTGATTCTCCTGCTTCAGCCTCCCGAGTAGCTGGGATTACAGGTGCGTGCCACCACACGCGGCTAATTTTTTTTCTTTCTTTTGTATTTTTAGTAGAGACAGGGTTTCGCCATGTTGACCAGGTTAGTCTCGAACTCCTGACCTCAGGTGATCTGCCTGCCTCGGCCTCCCAAAGTGCTGGGATTACAGGTATGCACCTGGCCTACAGTTATTTTCATATAGGGCCTTCATATTAAAAAAGTTTATTCCTTGGGATGTTATCTTTTATTAGATTTTATTTATTTATTTATTTGAGATAGAGTTTTGTTCTTGTTGCCTAGGCTGGAGTGCAATTGTGTGATCTTGGCTCACTGCAACCTCCGCCTCCTGGGTTCAAGTGATTCTCTTGCCTTAGCTTCCTGAGTATCTGGGATTACAGGTGCCTGCCACCACGCCCAGATAATTTTTGTATTTTTAGTGGAGACAGGGTTTCACCATGTTGGCCAGGCTGGTCTTGAACTCCTGGCCTCCGGTGATGTACCCACCTCGGCCTCCCAAAGTGCTGGGAATACAGGCATGAGCCACTGTGCCTGGACTTTTATTAGATTTTAGAATGGTATTATTTCCTTTTATATTTTCTCACTAGTTATTGCTGTAAAGTAGGTAAACCACTGTTTTGTTGTATATTATTTTATGACTGCTCATGTTACTAATTATTAGTAATTATGAGAATTTTAGCTATTTCTGTTGTTTTATACAATCACACTACCTATGTAAATGATTTTCTCTCTTTTTTTGATAGCTATATTGATGTTATTTTTATATAGAAAAACACAAGTTATAATATAGCAATTACTAGCATACCTTCTTAAACAGAAATAATAGTCGTGGTTTGATTACCTGTTTGTTTTCGTTATCTTGTTGCAAAAGTAAAAAGCTCTAGAACAATATGAATTAACGGTGCTGAAATGGTCATATTTAGTTTTTTCTTGCCCTTTTTTTTGTTTTTTTTTTTAATGTTGTTGTTTTGAGATGGAGTCTCTCTCTGTTGCCCAGGCTGGAGTGCAGTGGTGCAGTTTCAGCTCCCTGCGACCTCTGCCTCCCAGTTCAAACAATTCTTGTGCCTCAGCCTCCTCAGAAGCTGGGATTACAGGTGTCTGCCACCTCTGGTCTGGCTAATTTTTGTATTTTTAGTAGAAATGGGGATTCATCATGTTGGCTAGGCTGGTCTCGAACTTCTGACCTCAAGTGATCCACCCTCCTCAGCCTCCCAAAGTGCTGGGATTAGCCACCGTGCGCGGCCGACATAATCGTTTTGATTCTACCTTTTTTGTTTTCCAGCTGTAGACATGCAATGGCAGTGGATTATTCTGTAAAGTTCTATTTTCCTTAAAAGTAATACTTTTGGCCGGGCGCGGTGGCTCACGCCTGTAATCCCAGCACTTTGGGAGGCCGAGGCGGGCGGATCACAAGGTCAGGAGATCGAGACCATCCTGGCTAACACGGTGAAACCCCGTCTCTACTAAAAATAGAAAAAATTAGCCGGGCGCAGTGGCGGGCGCCTGTAGTCCCAGCTACTCGGGAGGCTGAGGCAGGAGAATGGCGTGAACCCGGGAGGCGGAGCTTGCAGTGAGCCGAGATTGCGCCACTGCACTCCAGCCTGGGCGACAGAGCGAGACTCCGTCTCAAAAAAAAAAAAAAAAAAAAAAAAAAAAAGTAATACTTTTAAATTTGGAATTAGGTTTACGGAAAAGTTGCAAAAATAGTCCAGAGCTTTCCTGTATATCCCACACCCATTTTCCCCCATTGTGGTCTTACATAACCATCAAAACTAAGAAGCCAACATTGGTATCTAACTATTAACTAAACTCCAGACTTTATTCGAATTTTACTCTTTTTTTCCCACTAATATTCCTTTTCTACTTCAGCAACCAATCCAGGATACCATGTTGCATTTAGTTGTCATGTCTCACTGTTACCAGAAAGTGGTCCCAATTCAGACCCCAAGAGAGAGTTTTTGGACCTCAAGCAAGAAAGAATTCAGAGCAAGTCCATAGAGTAAAGTGAAAGCAAGTTTTTTAGGAATGTAAAGGAATAAAGAATTGCTACTTCATAGGCAGAGCAGTGGTATGGGCTGCTTGACTGATTATTCTTATAGTTATTTCTTGATTATATGTTAAAGGAGGGGTGGAGGTCAGGTGGGGTGGCTCAACGCCTGTAATCCCAGCCCTTTGGGAGGCTGAGGCAGAAGAAGCGCTTGAACCCAGGAGATGAAGGTTGCAGTGAGCCGAGATCGCACCACTGCCCTCCAGCCTGGGTGACAAAGTGAGACTCCATCTCCAAAAAAAACAAAGGGGGTGGATTATTCATGAGTTTCCTAGGAGAGGGGAGGGGAATTCCTGGAACTGAGGGCTCCTCCCCTTTCTAGATCATATAGAGTAACTTCCTGGTGTTGCCATGGCATTTGTAAACTGTCTTGGGGATGGTGGGAGTGTCTTTTAGCATGCTAATGCATTATAATTAGCATATAATGAGCAGTGAGAACAACCAGAGGTCATTTTCCTCACCATCCTGGATTTGGTGGGTTTTGGGTCCGCTTGTTTACTCCGTCCTGTTTTATCAGGAGGGTCATTATCATTGTGACCTGTATCTTTTTTTTTTTTTTTGAGATGGGGTTTTGCTCATTGCCCAGGCTGGAGTGTAATGGCACAATTTTGGCTCACTGCAACCTCTGCCTTCTGGGTTCAACTGATTTGCCTGCCTCAGCCTCCTGAGTAGCTGGGATTACAGGCACCCACCACCATGCCTAGCCAATTTTTGTATTTTTAGTAGAGAGGAGGTTTCACCATATTGGCCAAGCTGATCTTGAACTCCTAACCTCAGGCGATCCACCCACCTTGGCCTCCCAAAGTGCTGGGATTACAGGTGTGAGCCACCACACCCAGCCGTGACCTGTATCTTGTGTCAACCCCTGTCACATCCTGTAACTAAGAATGCCTGACCTCCTGGGAATGCAGCCCAGCAGGTCTCAGACTGATTTTACCCAGCTGCCATTCAAGATGGAGTTGCTTTGGTTCAAACACCTCTGACATCATTAGCATCCTCCAATCTGTGATAGTTTCTCATTTCCTTCCTTCCTTCCTTCCTTCCTTCCTTCCTTCCTTCCTTCCTTCCTTCCTTCCTTCCTTCCTTCCTTCCTTCCTTCCTTTCTTTCTCTTTCTTTCTTTCTTTCTTTCTTTCTTTCTTTCTTTCTTTCTTTCTTTCTTTCTTTCTTTCTTTCTTTCTTTCTTTCTTTCTTTCTCTCTCTCTCTCTTTCTCTCTTTCTTTCTTTCTCTCTCTCTCTCTTTCTCTCTTTCTTTCTTTCTTTCTTTCTTTCTTTCTTTCTTTCTTTCTTTCTTTCTTTCTTTCTTTCTTTCTTTCTTTCTTCTTTCCTCCTGTGAGATTTTAGTCAAATATTTTGTAGAATGCCCCTCAATTTGGATTTTCTCATGACTAGCTTGTGGCTTTGGGAAGACTACAGATGACAGTGTTCATCCCATTGCATCCCATCATGGGATGCATGTTGTTATGACAGAGTACAGGCAATGTGAACCTTGATCATCTGGCCAAGGTAGCGTTTGCCAGGTTTCTACCCTGTAAAGTTACTTTCTCCCCCACCGATGCTTCCTGGGAAGCAAGTCACTAAGTCCAGCATACACTGAAGGATGAAGGGGTTGGGGGAGAGAACTGATTCTACTTAAATGAGAATCTTTCTGGTATTTTGCTATTATGATGTCGACTCTTGGTTTGTTTTAGATATTCTTGACCATGTTAGAGATGTAACTAAAGAAATGTATTTTTACATGAGCATCAGCTACCTAAATTATAATTCAGGGAAGAAATGAAAAAAATGAGTATAGGGAAAGAGAAGGGCTTTGAAGAAATTAAAACAATAGAAAGAAATTTTGCTACTTGAATTAATTCAGAGGAAGCGCATGTGAATTAGTAGAAAGTCTATGCAGAATCTTTGACTTATTCCTTTTTATCTCCACAGGTTCTAAAAGACAGTATATTCTGGGAGTGCAGCAAGGATTGGCAGAATGGAACTGAATAAACAAGTGGGTTTGTTATCCATTTCCGGAAAAATCTCTTAATTTTCTTGCCATTTAAAGTGTATTCACGCCAGAAGCATATTTCAGGCTCCTTTTAAATCTTCTCTAAAAAGAAAGCCAGATTCAAAGGATTTGAATAGACATTTCTCCAAAGAAGATACACATGGCTAATAAGCACATGAAAAGATGCCCAAGATCATTAGCCATTAGGGAAATGCAAATCAAAACCACAGTGAGACACCACTTCCCATCCATTAGGACAGCCAGAGTCAAAAAGATAGTAACTATTGGTGAGGATGTGGAGAAACTGGAACTGGCAGGGATGCAAAATGGTACAGCTGCTTTGGCAATAGTCTGGCAGTTTCTCAAAAAGTTAAACATAGAGTTACCACATGACCCAGCAATTCCGCTTTTAGGTATATACCCAAGATAAATGAAAACGTATGTCCACACAAAAACTTGCACAAGAATGTTCATAGCAGCATTATTCATAAAAGGCCAAAACTAGAAACAATCCAGATGTACATCAATTGATGAAAGGATAAATCAAATATGTCATAGCCACACATCAGAACATTACTGAACAATAAAAGTAAATCAACTACTGATACATGCTACAGTGTGGATGAACCTTGAAAACATCATGCTGGGCTGGGGGTGGTGGCTAAGGTCAAGCGTGGTGGCTCACACTTGTAATCCTAGCGCTTTGGGAGGCTGAGGTGGGTGGATCACTTGAGGTCGGGAGTTTGAGACCCACCTGGGCAACATGGTGAAACCCCGTCTCTACTAAAAATGCAAAAATTAGCTGGGTGTGGTGTCACATGCCTGTAATCCCAGCTGCTCGGGAGGCTGAGGCAGGAGAATTGCTTGAGCCTGGGAGGTGGAGGTTGCAGTGAGCTAAGATTGCACCATTGCACTCCAGCCTGGGCGACAGAGTGACACTCCGTCTCAGGAAAAAAAAAAAAAAAAATCATATTGGAAAAAGTCAGTCACAGAGGACCACATATTGTATGAAATGTCTGGAACAGGCACACTCACAGATAGAAAGTAGATTGGTGGTTGCCTAGGACAGAAGAATGACTGCTAATGCATGAGGCGTTTCTTTTGGGGGTGATGCAAATGTTCTAAATTTGATTGTGGTGATGGTTGTACAACTCTGAGTTTACTAGAAACAATGGAATGGTAAACTTCACATTAGTGAGTTGTATGGTATGTGAGTTATATCTCAATAAGGTATTATTTTTTAGAAAAAGAGAGAATGGCAGATTTTGGAATATGGCTCCAGTTTAAAGAGACACTAAGGGCATAAATGCAGGCCACAAGTAAGCGAACAACACAGGGAGTACAGGAGGCAGTTTCAAAAACACAGGACATCACAGTTGCTCTAGAGCTGAGGATATGCTGGCACTCACGGAGAGAGACAGTGACCTCCTGCGTGATGACTTGAGGGCTGAAGTTCCAGTATTATGTGTCGGTATTAGAAATTCCTTCTTTATTCTTTCTTTCTTTCCTTCTTTTCATCTTTTTTTTTCTCTCCCCCCCTTTCTCTCTCTTTCTTTATATCTTTATCTCTTTCTGTCTTCTTTTTCTTGACATGATCTCACTCTGTCACCCAGGCTGGAGTGGAGTGGCATGATCATAGCTCACTGCAGCCTCGAATTCCTGGGCTTAAGTGATTCTTCTGTGTCAGACTCCCAAATACCTGGGACTGAGCTGCACACCACCATGCACGCCACCATGCCTGGCTAATTTTTAAAAATATTTTGTAGAGAAGGGGTCTTGCTATGTTTCTCAGGCTAGTCTCCAACTCCTGGCCTCCAGGATCCTCCCACATCAGCCTCCCATAGCACTGGAATGACAGGTGAAAGTCACCTTGCCAGGCCATGAATTTAGTTCTTTAGATTACAAACTTGAAATACAAGTAATCCAATACACAGTGTAAATCCACGCATCAGCTTTTTCCGATTGACAATGAGGGCAAGCAGCGTTGGATTGAGGAGGAGACTAGCCTCAGAGGGAGCCTGCAGGGATAGATGGCAGCTTGCTGTGCTCTAGAGAACTGGCGATGAGGGCGGCCAAAATGGGAGGTCCAAAGAGGTCCCACAGCCTAGCTAAGGGCTGTCCTAGGGGTCACCTCTATTCAGCCTCTGCCCTGACCATAGCTCCATAGCTCGTCGCTTTGGGATGCAGCCTTGTGGTTCCATCTTTTTTTTTTTTTTTTTTTTTTGAGACAAAGTCTCACTTTGTCACCCAGGCTGGAGCGCAGTGGCGCAATCTCGGCTCACTGCAATCTCTGCCTCCCAGGTTCAAGCGATTCTCCCACCTCAGCCTCCCGAGCAGCTGGGATTACAGGCGCCCACCACCACGCCCAGCTAATTTTTTTTTTTTTTTTTGTATTTTTAGTAAAGACAGAGTTTCACCATGTTGGTCAGGCTGGTCTTGAATTCCTGACCTTCAAGTGATCTGCTCACCTTGGCCTCCCAAAGTGCTGGGATTATAGGCATGAGCCACCGTGCCCGGCCATGTCTTGAACTTTCTCTATCAATTAGGAATGGGCTTAGGTTTTTCATGCCTATGACCCACTTTCTTTTTTTTTTTTTTTTTTTTTGGAGAGGGAGTCTGGCTCTGTGGCCCAGGCTGTAGTGCAGTGGCCGGATCTCAGCTCACTGCAAGCTCCGCCTCCCGGGTTTACGCCATTCTCCTGCCTCAGCCTCCCGAGTAGCTGGGACTACAGGCGCCCGCCACCTCGCCCGGCTAGTTTTTTTGTATTTTTTTTTTTTAGTAGAGACGGGGTTTCACCATGTTAGCCAGGCTGGTCTCGATCTCCTGACCTCGTGATCCGCCCGTCTCGAC
This sequence comes from Chlorocebus sabaeus, assembly GCF_047675955.1. Taxonomy (NCBI): domain Eukaryota; kingdom Metazoa; phylum Chordata; class Mammalia; order Primates; family Cercopithecidae; genus Chlorocebus; species Chlorocebus sabaeus. The sequence goes on along the minus strand of NC_132911.1, from coordinate 41,242,944 downwards.
CTCCCAAAGTGCTAGGATTACAGGCTTGAGCCACCGTGCCCGGCCCCCACTTTCAAATTCACTCTTACTGTCTTATTCTTTTGGCCATCTTTGGGTATCATGCTGCTGTTGGAACAGAACTGCTTCCTGCCCCATTGTGGTCGTTGAAGTACTCATGAGATAAAGCTCTTGCATGGTGCAGTCACTTCAGACCCTCATGCATGTAACTGCAGGTTATATCCATGCCATGTTACAGGACCCTCTCAGCTCCATGTTCTAGCAAACAGAAATTGTGTAATTGTATGTCAAAGAAATGCATTTTACATGTTGATCACTAATTGCAAGCAACATGCAAGCTATGGTTTGCAGGTGAGCCACACACCACTGTGTCAAAGTACACTGACTCAGAGCCACTGTGCTACACAAGACACACACATGTGCATGCACATGCACACTTACATGCACACACACTCTGTTGAAAGGACCAGTTCAGATTCAGATTTAGGTTTTCATCTGTTTTATATTAAACCTGTAATGCTTCCCATAAGCAAAGCTGGACTTTCCAGCAACTCTTGTTCCTTCTCTGGACTTCAGGTTTCTTATCTAAAACTAGGAGACTGAATCTCTGGGGTTTTTCTACCTTCCATGGTTATGATTTGGGATGGGAAAGTCTGATCTCTCTAATGAGGTTGAGCTCCTTAAGGTTAGAGGAGCTAAATCATTTGTAAAGGGCTTCCCCTTCTGTAACACTGAACAGTGTTATCCTCTGCCATTGGGCATGGGAGGGAGGGAGGAGAGTGCTTTCAAGCTACCTCCTACTTTCCAGAACTAAAAGAAAAGTCCCTTTCTTGTTTGAGAATTGCTAATCTAGCTCTTTGAGGAAATGCTAAGTAAGGTAGGCACTGAGTGCCAGTACTTTGACCCTGTGTACTAACATTATTTTGCACTACATGTGCCTACCGGACTTTCTTTGATAACTTAAAAAGAAATCAACTTTTATTTTATGCTCAGGGATACACGTGCAAATTTGTTACACGGATATATGCATGATGCTGAGGTTTGCGGTACCACTGATCCCATCACCCAGGTAGTGAGCATGGCACCCAATAGGAAACTTTTTAGCCCTTGTCCCCTGCTTCTCTCCCTGACCCCTCTAGTAGTCCCCAGTGTGTGTTGTTGCCATTGGATAACATTTGGATAACTTTGGCTTTTTTTTTTCCTAGATAGCATCAGAGAAATGGGAATCCCCCCAACATATTCCCATCCCCATTCTTTATTCTCTTTGTCTCAAGACAGGCTGGGACGCTGGAAGAAACCCCCCTTTTGCAGTAGAGCATCTGGGATCCATTTAGGGCCCATAGTGCACTGGCAGAAGAAAGTGACCTAGTATGCTGGCCACAACTGCATCTGTTCCCTGTGCAGGTATCAGAGGGATCACGGCCCCTCTGGTAATTGCTGGAGACGGGGTCAACAGGGCCGAAGCTTCCTTCTCCTTGGGCTCCCTCCCCGACCCCACCACATTCCCTCTTAGGAAAGGCAAGTCGCCAGTCCTGTGACACCCCATCTGTCTGACTTACTGCAGCTCCTCCTCCCTCTCCACTCCCACTCTGCCACCCCCATCCCAAGGGCATGGGCTCAATCAATCTCTCCCGGCACCAGGGAGAGACTGAAGTCAGACAATGAAACTAATGGCTTAGCTCCCCAGGCACCTGGACAACATCCAGGGCTCTGGACACATTCCATGATGGTGCCATCCGTCTCCTTTAGGGGTGCCTTTGCTAACCTAAACATCTGAGCAAGAAGATCCATCTTACCCTACTACAGGGATATGGGCTAGAGAGAGCATTACATCTGCTATGCCTGGTAAGAGGCAGCTTGGAGCCAATCACTGCGGGAAGACCTGGGCCAGGTAGGCAGGAATAGAGAGTAGAGACGATGTGAGGGGTCTGATATTCATGGAAACCTGCTGGGGGTTACCTAAGACACACTGACACCTCACTCCCACATTACTAAAGAAAACATTATAAGGCATATTAAAAGGCAGAAAACACATTTCAAAAGATGGAGCAAGCATCAGAACTGGATTCAGACACAGCAGGGATGTTGGAATTATCAGCCTGGGAATTTAAAACAGTTATGATTCATATGCTAAGGGCTCTAATGGATAAAGTAGACAGCATTCAATAAAAGATGGGAAATGAGAGCAGAGAGATAGAAATTCTGAAAAAGAACCAAAAAGAAATGCTAGAAATCAGAAGCACTATAATCCCAGCATTTTGGGAGGCCAAGGCAGGAGGATTGCTTGAGGCTAGGAGTTCAAGATGAGCCTGAGCATATAGTGAGACCCTGTCTCTACAAAAAGTTAAAAAAAAAAAAAAGCCAGATGTGGTGGTGTATTTCTGTAGTCCTAGTTACTTGAGAGGCTGAGGTGGGAGGATTGCTTGAACCCCGGAGGTTGAGGCTGGAATGAGCTATGATTGTGACACTGCACTCCAGCCTTAGCAACAGAGCAAGACCCTGTCTCTAAAAAACAAAACAAAAAAACACTCTAAAAGAAATGAAGAATGCATTTGGTGGGCACATTAGTAGGCTGGACATGGCCAAGGAAAGAATCTCTGAGTTTGAGGATATCTTTATAAAAACCTCTTCAATTGAAAAGCAAAGAGAAGGAAATAGAATGACATATTCAAGAACAGTGGGACAACTACAAAAAGTATAACGTATGTATAATGGGAATACCAAAAGGAGAAGAGAAGAAATACAGTTTTGTATCACATAATGATATTTTGGTCAATATCATTGTGTTACCTCATGTGAGGTGGTGGTCCTATAAGATTTTAATGGAGCCAAAAAACTCCTATTGCTTGTGATGTGGTAGCTATCATAGTGCTGTAGTGCAACATGTTACCTTTTCTATGTTTAGATATGTTTGTTTGTTTATTTATTTTTTGAGATGGAGCCTTGCTCTGTCACCCAGGCAAGATCTTGGCCCAGTGGCATGATCTTGGCTCCACTGCAACCTCCCGGGTTCATGTGATTCTCCTGCATCAGCCTCCTGTGTAGCTGGAATTACAGGTGCCTGCCACCACACCCGGCTCATTTTTGTATTTTTAGTAAAGACGGGTTTTCACCATGTTGGCCAGGATGGTCTCAAACTCCTGGCCTCAAGTGATCTGCCTGCATTGGCCTCCCAAAGTGCTGGGATGACAGGCATAAGCCACCTCGCCCAGCCTCTATGTTTAGATATGTTTAGATTCACAGATACCATTGTGTTCCAATTGCCTACAGAATTCAGTAATGTAACATGCCATACAAGTTTGTAGCCTAGGAGCAATATGCCATGCCCTGTAGCCTACGTGTGTAGTAGGACATTCCATCTAGATTTGTGTAAGTACACTTGATGATATTCACACAATGATGAAATCATCAAACAATGCCTATCTCAGAATGCATCCCTGTTGTTAAGCAATGTATAACTGTATTTGAAGCAATAATAACCGAGAATTTCTCCATATTAATGTCAGATCCAGGAATTTCTGAAAACACCAGCAGAATAAATCCAAAAAAACCCTATACCTAGGCAATTATATTCAAACTATGAAAAATCAAAGATAAAGAAAAAATCCTGAAAAAGCCAGAGAGAAAACATTTTGCCAAGAGAGAAACAGAGATAAGAATTACATCTGATTTCTCCTCCATTCAAGCAAGAAGAGAGTGTAATAAAATATTTAAAGTGTTGAGAGAAAAAACCCTACCAACCTAGAATTCTGCACCTAGAATCCTGCAAAATTATCCTTCAAGAGTAAAAAAGAAATAATAACTTTCTCAGACTAAAAAAAAAAAAAAAAAAAAAAAAAAAAGTCCGTGTGTGGTGGTTCATGCCTGTAATCCCAGCACTTTGGGAGGCCAAGGCCAGGCAGATCACCTGAGGTCAGGGATTCAAGACCAGCCTGGCCAACATGGTGAAACCCTGTCTCTACTAAAAATGCAAAAATTAGCCAGGTATGGTGGCATGTGCCTGTAATCCCAGCTACTTGGGAGGCTGAGGCAGGAGAATCATTTGAACCTGGGAGATGGAGGTTGCAGTGCGCTGATATCGCGCACTCCAGCCTGGGTGACAGAGCAAGACTCCATCTCAAAAAAAAAAAAAAAAAAGAAAAAAAAAGGAAATGTTAAAATAAGTTTTTTAGAGAGTAAGAAAAAGATACAGGTCAAAAACTGGAATCTACATAACTAGATATATTTATGATGCTTGGAAGAGCAGCAAAAAAGTGAAGTGAAAGTAAGACACTAAGAAACCCCACAGCTTACACTGGTTTTGGGATACAAAACAAGGAACACATACCTTGTCCTTAAGGAACTCACTTTTTTTTTTTTTTTTTTTTTTGAAACAGAGTCTTGGCAGGTCGCGGTGGCTCACGCCTGTAATCCCAGCACTTTGGGAGGCTGAGGTGGGCAGATCACGAGGTCAGGAGATTGAGACCATCCTGGCTAACACGGCAAAATCCCGTTTCTACTAAAAATCCAAAAAACTAGCAGGGTGTGATGGCGGGTACCTGTCATCCCAGCTACTTGGGAGGCTGAGGCAGGAGAATAGTGTGAACCCAGGAGGCGGAGCTTGCAGTGAGCCGAGATTGCGTCACTGCACTACAGCCTGGAAGACAGAGTGAGACTCCATCTCAAAAAAAAAAAAAAAAGTAACAGTTTCGCTTTGTTGCCCAGGCTGGAGTACAGTTATGTGATCTCGGCTCACTAGAGCCTCCGCCTCCTGTGTTCAAATGATTCTCCTGCCCCAGCCTCCTGAGTAGTTGGGATTACAGGTGCACACCACACCCAGCTAATTTTGGTATTTTTAGTAGAGATGAGGTTTCACCATTTTGGACAAGCTGGTCTTGAACTCCTGACTTCAGGTGATCCACTCACCTTGACCTCCCAGAGTGCTGGGATTACAGGCGTGAGCCACCGCACCCAGCCAGGAACTCACATTCTAGGGAGGAAAGAAAAGAAACAGCAGAGTTCATGGGAAAACCATAGGCTTTGGGATCAAAATCCTTGAGTTCCAGGTTGTGCTCTACCGCTTAGGAGCTTTGTTTGTGATGCAAGTTACTTTACTTCTCTGATCTGTTTCCTCAGTTGCATAGGAGAGAATGAGAAGTAATATATACACATATAAATAGAGCTCAACAAGCAAAAGTGTTGTTATCATGTGATTATTTAGATAGCTCAAATATGAGTCAGGACATGAAAATTACACAAATGAGGACCTGATAACGTGCTGAGGAAGGCAGAAGGGAGGGACCGTGGTTTTTCCCACTGCAGGAGTCAGGGACATCTTCATGGAGGCAGTGGTCAAGAGAATACAGCTCATCTTCATTCTCCTGTCATTTAAATCAATGTCTGCTGTTTGGGCTGGGCACAATGGCTCACACCTGTAATTCCAATAATTAGAGAAGCTGAGATGGGGGGGATCACTTGAACTCAGGAGTTCGAGACCAGCCTGGGCAGCACAGTAAGACTATGTCTCTACAGAAAATTTAAAAATTAGCCAGGTGTCATGGCATGCACCTGTGGTTTTGGTCACAGGGGAGGCTGAGGCGGGAGGATCGCTTGAGCCCAGGAGTACAAGGCTGCAGTGATCTATGGATGGTGCCACTGCACTCCAGCTTGGGTGACAGAGTGAGATCCTATCTCTAATCTCTCTCTTTCTCTCTATCTCCCTACCTACCAAATCTTCTATTTATTGAGGACTTTCTATGTGGCAGACATTGAACCGAATGTTTTATGTTCATGATTTCACATAATCCATCCAATAGTATTGTCAGGCAGAGATGATGATTCCAGTTTCTCAGAGGAGAAAAATGATATTCCTCAAGATTAAACAAGATGCCCTGGTCGCACAGCTAGTGGATGGTGGAGCTCAGAACCCTAATCTGAATGACTGCATTCTAAAGCTTGAGGTGTGGGGTCTTAGTTTAGAGGCACGGTGCTCTTCACACTGACAATTACTTTTCATTCCAAAAGAGACTCTTCCATTTATCTTTAAGATAGTTCACAAGGGGGCAGGCTACTCTTGGAGGGTCCTTGGCTCTGCTCATCAGTTTCATATACTTGGCTAATTTCTGAGATTTGTAATTGAAAAGATTCAAGGCAGGACTTTTCATTCTAGTGAGGAGAACTGGAGCACAAAACAGAAAATCCAGGCTGAAGTTTGTTGGGTGCACTCTGGAAGGGTTAGGAAAAGGCTTGCTAACTGAGAGGAGCACAGATTCCAGGGCTTGCACCAGAACCAGGCGCCAGGCATGTTGCTGGCTGGGCACCCAGGGGTGAGAATGAAATTGGGGACCCAGTAAGGTCAAGGCTCCTGTTTGAAGGTCCTGTGGCCCTGCATTAAGCAAGAATGACGAGAGCAGGTGTGGATTTCAGGGGCTTCTCACACATTCTGCCTCTTAAATAAAGTTACACCCAGATGTTGAATCCCTGGAACACCAAAAGCATGGTCAAGCCCAGTCTTCCCCCGTAGGCAGCAGCATTTGATACAACCAGATTCTGGGACACAGAGAAAGTGTGGGCGATCTCTTGGGGTTTCTTTAAATAATAACCTTTTGTGTTTGTGCAAACTTCATTTTAAAAGCACTTTCATAATCGCTGTTGCTGAGTCTTCACAAAGTTCCTGGTCCTGACTTTTCTGTGGAAGCAAACAGAAGTGACCTGATGAGGTAGAAATCGCTTGGGATTGGCATCGAGTGAACGTGGGGTTTGACTCTTCTTCTGGATTTAATAGCCGTGACCTGGGTGAGTTATTCACTCTTTTAAGTTTCAGTTTCCTTCTGTGAACAGTGAGGATTATCCTTAGGCAAGGATTAAGTGACATCTGATACATCAAGTGCCACACAGCGCCTGGCCCGATGCCAAGTGCTCGACAGGTGCCAGTCCCCTCTTTTTGCCTTTGTCCACTTCACTCCTGTTGTCTGCCCTTTCAGTGTGGCACCACCCGGCAGTTCTACCTGAACTGGGATGACCCACTGGCGTGGTTGTCAAGGCAGAGTTCCTGCATGTGTCTTTTGTCTCAAGGCTGGATGTGGAAGGCTGGGTAAGGTTGGTGCAGAGGCCGTCAGGGGGCCCAGGTGATCTCGGGTGCAGTGTCAGTCTCTGCTGCTCTGTGTTCCTCTCTGGCACCATGGAGGGAGACCCGTGGTGTCCTGTGGTGTGGGCATATGTGGGTGGGTTATGGGGACAAGCTGGAAGCACCATCAGCTATGAATGGAGAGGTGACAGTTACTCAATGTGTTTCTTTGTGCCTGGGTTGGGGGAAGACTGGGGCTTGACCTGCGTGAGATGGGGGGAGGCTGAGACTTGACCTATATAGGATGGGGGTGGGGGACCTAGGATTTGGCCTGCATGGGGTTGGGAGGTAGGATAGGCACCATGTCATTCCAGGGACTTGGAGGCTGTTGTGCATAGAAGTGGTTAAAGACTGCATCTCTATATTTTGGATTCTGAGTCAGGACACATGGGCTGACATAAATAAGCTCATGGTGGAAATGGCACAGAATATGTGAAACCAGGAGTGCACCAGGAAACCCAAGACATGTGATCACTGAGCCTGTTCCATCTTCTGGGAGGAGTTGGTTATATTCATTTAGAAGTTTATTTTCCTTTCCTCAGGGTAGACAGAAAGAAGTCAGGATAGGTGGGATAGGAACTGAGAGAGATTCATATATTTGTTTATTTATTTTTTTACCTTTAGAGACAAGGTCTCACTCTGTCACCCAGGCTAGGGTGTAGTGGTACAATCATAGCTCAATGTAACCTCTAACTCCTGGGCTCAAGTGATTCTCCCACCTCAGACTCGGAGTAGCTAGGACTATAGGTGTGCACCACCATGCCTGGCTAATTTTTTTAAAAACGTTTTTTGTAGATACAGGGGCTCGTTATGTTGTCCAGGCTGGTCATGAACTCTGAGAGGTATATTTTTAGAGGAACAGAACCTTTTAGGCCTCCTCCACTTTCCCCAAAATGTAGCACTTTCCCCAAAATGTAGCACTTTCCATGAGCTTCGCATCCAGATTCAGGCTGCATGTTTGAAGGCAACTTAAAAAACTCATGCAATCTTTCCTTATATTAATTTTATTAAATAACTTTTCTTTCAAAATCAAACACATCAAAGAGTAAAATGTCACTTGATATACAGTTCTTGTTATTTGAAGTAGTTACATTGTATTAAATCACAGTGGACACTGAATTAGTGAACACTGAACCACTGCTCCTAAAAGAAATACAGGGTTAGGTTCCTGAGAGCCTCTGGTCACAGCATTTTCATCAACCAATCAGTATGTAACTTTTGTTTTATATGTGTTTCTGTTTAAAGTTGCCTTATTTAATACGTGATTGATTCATTACCACTGAATATTAACATGGAACTCATGCCTGATCAAAGCTTACCTAATACACATATTTTCTCCATAAGGCAAATCACAGCTTTCTTGCATTTAGGAATGCTAGAAAGTACTTCAGCCCTACACTTGGGGGCCACAGTGAAATCACCAAAAAAATACACAAAAATGTGAAAACGTGGCACTAAAACAACTTCAGAAAGGGCGTTTATTTACAGAGTGAGAGCTGAAACAAGAAGGCAGAATACCATCTTATTCAACACCTGGGAATGTGGGCATTGGGCAGCCTGAATTTCTCACTGTTGTACAGGTTTCCTTGAATGACCATGAGCACCAATATGTGAGTGTTGACTTGTGGAGTACAAGGAAACTTTAGTGAGTAGGAGAATTTGCAAGCATATAATCTGTGAATAATGAGGATCAACTTGACTTTTCTTCCTCCATCTTCCCTCTCCCCCACACCTCCAAGTGGTTTTGGCAAAACCAGACTTTAGGGAAGACAATCACAGAATAAATTGATAGGATTCCTTTGCTTTGGAACTTGCCTGAGGACTTAGCATTTATTTATTCATTTATTTATTTATCTACTTTTTTTTGAGATGGAGTCTCACTCTGTTGCCCAGGCTGGAGTGCAGTGGTACAATCTTGGCTCACTGCAGCCTCTGCCTTGTGGGTTCCAGCAATTCTGCCTCAGCCTCCTGGGTAGCTGAGATTACAGGCACGTGCCACCATGCCTGGCTAATTTTTGTATTTTTAGTAGAGACGGGGTTTCATCATGTTGACCAGGCTGGTCTTGAACTCCTGGCCTCAAGTGATCCTCCTGTCTCAGCCTCCCAAAGTGCTGGGATTACAGGCGTGAGCCACTGCCCCTGACACTTAGCATTCATTTTAACTTTAATTTTAGGTTGATAACTAATTGAAGCCATTCTCTCTCCTCAGGTCTAGGTAAGCAATGGTACTGGCCTAGGTAAGCAATGGTATTGTCCAGCTATCTCCTTGCAAGGTATACAAACACATTCCAGATCTGACATGTTGTCTTCTACATTGCCTTATCTTCTTCCACGCCCTTCCCAGTCTAGCTCCAGCCATACTGAATTCTGTGTAGTTTCCTCCTGTGTATATGTGTGTTTGCATATTCTGATCTCTATGCCCAAGCTCTTTCCTGCCTGCATTGGCTTTTCAAGTATTGCCTCCCTGTGAAGCTTTGACAGTGAAGTCCCTCCCTCTGTTCTTGATATCCTAAGCATGCAAACCTATTTACCTTGTTTTATTTTGTTTATTTATTTTTTTGAGACAGGGTCTCATTCTGTTACCCCTGCTGGAGTGCAGTGGTGTGATCTTGGCTCACTGCAGCCTTGACAGCCTCCCTCGTAGCTGGGATTACAGGTTTGCCACTGCACATGGCTAATTTTTTTTTTTTTTTTTTTTTTCTTTTTGTAGTGATGGGGTTTCACCATGTTGCCCAGGCTGGTCTTGAACTCCTGGGCTCAAGTGATCCACCTGTCTTGGCCTCCCAAAGTGCTAGGATTACAGGCATGAGCCATCATGCCTGGCCCCCTACCAGGGGTTTGTCTGTTTACCTGTTTGTTTTTCCCATAAGAATGTAAGCCCTTTGAGGGAAAGGACCCTCTCTCATCTTTGTCTACCAGTGCTTGGCAAGTGCCTTCATGAAAGGAGGGATAGAGGGGTGAAGGAGGAAGAGAGTGTTCCAAGATGTTGACACTTTTGCTCACGGTGGTTGAAAACACCAGTATAAGTTAATTAGGACTCATCAAAGGAAGAAAGCAAGGCATCTTATTTTTCTCTTTATTCATGTACCTATGTTCATGAGCTTAAAAAATTAGGTGTAATTTTCACAAAGGTTTAAAAAAATTAGGAGTAATTTATTGGAAATCCTTGTGTTCAGCCATATATCGTGTAAATTACAGACCTTTCATTTCACATTTCTATGAAATATATCTGACTGATAGTGGAGAGCGATAAAGTGGAATCTTGATCTTGTGCCCAAGAAGTAATTACTGTGTACCCATTGCAAGTCATTTCACCTTTTGGGACCTCAGTCTGTAGCTGAAAAATAAAAACATTAAGAGATTACACTGGAGTGTGAGTGTTCTGCTATTTCTATCTGCCCAGCATCCTTTCTGTCTAGGATTAGGCATGACCAGAAGAATCAGACCTGATAAATCTATGTATTTCCTCTATCTGGCCAGAATAATTGGTTCAGGAATGGACACATGATTAAAGTCTGAAACTGTGGAACTTTTGGCCAGGTGTGGTGGCTCATGCTTCTAATCTCAGCACTTTGGGAGGCCAAGGCAGGAGAATCAGTTGAACCCAGGAGACGGAGGTTGCAGAGAGCCGAAATCACGCCACTGTACTCCAGCCTGGGCTACAGAGTGAGACTCCATCTCAAAAACAAAAAACAAACAAACAAAAAAGGCAAAAACTTTTGTAGAAACTATTAGTTTAACATGGCAGATGAGATGCTATTAGTTTTCCTCCAAAATCCATTTTCTCCATCTCCCTTAGTAACAGAACTCTTGATTTTTAGCTGGGCTTACAGCAGCCAGGAACAAAGATTACACTCCTAGTCTCCCTTACAACTGGGTATGAGCATATGATTACATTTGAGCAAGGATTTTTTTTTTTTTTTTTTTTTTAAAGAGATGGGGGTTTTCCTTTAAGAAGTGGACAAAAGATATAAACAGACACTTCTCGAAAGAAGGCATTCATGCAGCCAACAAACATATGAAAAAAAGCTCAGCATCACTGATTATTAGAGAAATGCAAATCAAGACCACAATGAGATACCATCTCATGCCAGTCAGAATGGTGACTATTAAAAAGTCTAGAAACAACAGATGCTGGTGAAGTTGCAGAGAAATGGGAACACTTTTACACTGTTGGTGGGAATGTAAATTAATTCAACCATTGTGGAAAACAGTGTGACAATTCCTCAAAGATCTAGAACCAGCAATACTATTTGACCAAGCAATCCCATTACTGGGTATATACCCAGAGGAATATAAATCATTCTATCACAAAGATACACACATGCATATGTTCACTGCAGCACTATTCACAATAGCAAAGACATGGAATCAACACAAATGCCCATCAACGATAGACTGGATAAAGAAAATGTGGTACATATATGCCATGGAATACTATGCATCCATAAATGCATGTCCTTTGCAGGGGACATGTCCTTTGCAGGGACATGGATGGAGCTGGAACCATTATCCTTAGCAAACTAATGCAGGCACAGAAAACCAAACACTGCATATTCTTACTTATAAGTGGGAGCTGAACAGTGAGAACATACGGACATAGGGAGGGGAACAACACACACTAGGGCCTGTCAGGGAGTGGGTGTGGGGAGGGAGAGCATTAGGAAAAATAGCTAATATATTAATAGTAGTGCTCAATACCTAGATGATGGGTTGATAAGTGCAGCAAACCACCATGGCACATGTTTACCTATGTGACAAAGCTGCACGTCCTGCACATGTACCCCAGAACTTAAAATAAAAATAAAAGAGAGACAGGGTCTTGTTTTGTCACCTAGGCTGGGGTGCAGTGGTGGCATCATAGCTCACTGCAGTCTTAATCTTCTGGGCTCATGTAATCCTCCTGCCTCCGCTTCCTGAGTAGCTGTGACTACAGATACATGCTACCATGCCTAGATAAATTTTTTATTTTTATTCTTTTAGTAGAGACAGGGTCTTGCTATGTTGCCCAGGTTGGTCTCAAACTCCTGATCTCAAGCAGTCCTCCTGCATTAACCTCCCAAAGCACTAGGATTATAGGTGTGAGCCACCACACCCAGCCTTGACTGAGGATTTAAGAGGAAGTATTATATATTACTTCCTGAAAGTGTCCTTAAAGAAAGGTGGGGAAGTCTTTTTTCTTACCTTTTTCTTTCATGCTAGTTGTAAAACAGACAAGATGGCTGGAGCTCAAGCAGCCGTATTAGACTATGAATTGGAAGTCACCTGTGGCAGATAGCAAAGCAATAAAAAGAGGAAGCCTGGGCCAGGCACAGTGGCTCACTCCTGTAATCCCAGCACTTTGGGAGACTGAGGCAGGAAGATAGCTTGAGCCCAGGAGTTCGATATCTGCCTGGCCAACATAGTGAGACTTTGTCTCTACAAATAATAAAAAGAAAAAAATTAGCAGGGCATGGTGACACATACCTGTGGTCCCAGCTACTTGGGAGGCTGAGGTGGACATCACGTGAACCCAGGAGGTGTTGGGGCTGCGGTGAGCCATGGTCACGTCACGGCACTCTGGGCTGGGTGACAGAGTGAGAACCCATTTCAAAAAAAGGAAGCCTGGATTACTGATGTTTGTGGAGCAACTATACAGCCTCGGACTGCTTACTTTGGGGTTTTGTTTATATAAGACAGAATGAACTTCTAGCTTGTTTAAACAGTTGTCACTTTGAGTTTTCTTTTACTTGGCAGCTTAACCTAATCCTGATTGATAGAGAACTATTGGGGAGGACAACCACTGGGCTTCTGACATGACCGGCGGGAAGCCTGAACCCTCTGGATGGTCATCTCGCCACCACATGGGAAGGAAGTTTGCCTGAATAAAGCCGACATAGAAGGAGGCAAGGTAGGAAACAGAGACTCCCTCAGCCCCTCGGATGTCAATGAAGCCACTGTATCTGGCTGTGCTTGAAGCTCACAGCCTTTAACTTTTCAGTTTATGTGTGACACTACTTTTGCCTAAGTGAATTTTGTGTAAATCAGGGTCTCTGTCTTTCACAACTGAGAGTCCCATCTGATACAAAGCAGCAGAACGACTTCTCCCAACAACTTCTTACTCAGAAACCCAATCATATTCAGAAGGGGCACAAAGAGCTTCTTTGGCTCAGGCAGGGTAGGAGGATGGAGCCTGAGATCTCTTAGGAATTGCTTGTTCTCCTCACAGCACAGTCTGGAAAACACAAAACTAGACGAGTCTAGGATCCTGTGGAAGAACACAGCTAATTCTGAGTGTTCATTTCAAAGCAAATGCCTGCTGCTTTTCTAGAATCACTCGAAGCTGGTTATTGCATCATTGCTACTTTTTAACATCTTTTTTTCTCCTTTGTTAGTAATGTTAATAAGGCAAGTAGACACCTTAGTTGAAACAAGCCCAGCCCTCCCTTGGCTGTTTCAACACATTCAGTATCCTCATCTTGAATGCTCATTCTTAATCAAGATTCAGCAATCAGGTCTCTTAGTTTTAGATAATTCATTTATATTTTGACTTGTGAGGCTTGAGCTTAGGGTTAGCTAGATTCGCACAGACATTAACCCTCTGGCTAATTCTGCCATTGTTTCAATGTCTGGCATTTGGGATTTGTTCAGTTGGTTGCTCCTTCGAACCAAGTTTCATTTGCAAGGGAGGGGATCAGATTCCAAAGCTGGATCCCATTTCCATTGCTTCAGGAGAGACTCAGAATATGGCACCAAGACCAGTTGCCTCTTCTAAGGGATCTAAGCCTCTTTGTGGAGGAAGGAGGGCATCGCCTGCCTCAGCTTCCACTCTGCGTGCAGCCTCTTTGGTGCTGGCCTGTTTACTAACCACAGTGGACTGCCCTGTCTTGGGAAAGGAAGTGTGTTCTCTGCCCTGATCAACAAAGGGCACCTTGGATCACCATTGATCTGCTGGAATGTTGGATGCCTTCTGAGGGTGAAATGTGCATTTTCTTCTTGATCTGAGCATTGTTGACATTTTCACTGGCAGGCCAGCCTTGAAAAGCCACATCCTGGCCAGAGAAGAGCTGAAATCTCACTCAAGCACTTGCTCTAGGCGATCACTCTGGGATCCAGGGCTGAGGCTTTCATTGGGGTCATGGAAGCACTGGGATCAAGGAACACCATTCTTTCCAGCATCGGGAAGACACAGCAATTATAAGCTGTTTCTTCCTCTTCCCAGGGCTCGTGTATACCATTGCTGCAGACCCAGGGATGTTTAGAACTAGGCTTGGTGTCAGATCAGAGACTTGGTAGAATTTTCAGCTCTTTGTGTGGGAAAAGTGGCAGCAACATAACCATCTTAAAAGCTGCTTTGGAGCCAGGCCTAACCCAGTCAAATTGCTGTTACTTTATCAGAAGTTGATGGTGCGAGTCTCAGCTTCAACTAGACACTCTTAAAGGGAACAGAGTTAAACCAGCATGAGTACTCCTTTCCCCAAAGGCAGAAAGATGAAGCTTGCATTTGCAACAACCCTTGAGCTGTCAGGCGTACAGTACCCCTTTTATTGTTTGTAAAATTCTTTGCTCGATCAATAACCACACAAGTATTTTCTGTGTAAGTGTTTTGTGCCTAGAATCATGCTTCATATTAAGGAAGTCTCGAGAATGAGGATGTTTCTGCCATGGGAGGGCCTGTGGTTTAGTGGAATGGGACACTCTTGTGATCTGGAATGAAGATAAGGCGTTCTCATGACCCTAGATTATAGCGGACATGGGAAAGGGGGTAAAGGATTTAGTTGCTTGAGAGTAAAAGAAATAAAGTGAGATTCACTGTATTTCAAGGTTGGGCATGATGTGCTTTGGATGTGTGTCCCTTCCAAATCTCGTGTTGAAATGTGAGCCCCGATGTTGGAGGTGGGCATAGTGGGAGGTGGTTGGTTCATGGGGGTGGATCCCTCACTTATGGCTTGGTGCCATCTCCTTGGTGGAGTGAGTACTCGCTCTATTAGTTCATATCTCTTCCTCTCTTTTTTCCTTCCTCTCTTTCCATGTGATCTCTGCACATGCCGGCTCCCTCTTTGCCTCCTGCCATGACTAGAAGCTTCCCGAGGCCTCACCAGGAGCAGACGCCAGCACCATGCTTCTTGCACAACCTGCAGAACCAGAAACCAAAATAAACTTTTCTTTACAAATTACCCAGCCTCACAAATTCCTTCATAGCAATGCAAACTGACGAACACAGCCCAGGTGCAGGGGCTCACACCTGTAACCCCAGCACTTGGGAGGCCAAGGTGGGTGGATCACCTGAGGTCAGGAGTTTGAGACCAGCCAGGCCAACATGGCGAAACCCCATCTCTACTAAAAATACAAAAAGTAGCTGGGCATGGTGATGTATGCCTGTAGTTTCAGCTACTTGGGAGGCTGAAGCAGGAGAATCGCGTGAACCTAGGAGGCAGAGGTTGCAGTGAGCCGAGATCACACCACTGTACCCCAGCCTGGCTGACAGAGTGAGATTCCATTTCAAAAAACAAACAAACAAATAAACACTGACTAACATGGGCACACCCTTGATTTTGTCATATCTCTGAATGAAGGTTTGCCAGACAGACCTTCTAGCAGGAATTTCAATTTCCTGAGAACAGGGTCTTTCTTGGATTTGTTTACAGTTGTGTCTTCATTTGATAAATATTCACTACATGAGTTAATCGGAGGCTGGGTGCTGTGGCTCATGCCTCTAATTCCAGTTCTTTGGAAGGCGGAGGTGGGAGGATCCTTTGAGCTTAGGAGTTCAAGGCCAGCCTGGGCAACACAGTAAGACTTTCTACAAAAATTTTTAAAAATTAGCCAGGCCTGGTGGTGTGTACCTGTAGTCCCAGCTACCTGGGGAGCGAAGGCAGAAGGATAGCTTGAGACCAGAAGTTCGAGGGTGCAGTGAGCCGTGATTGCACCAGTGCACTTCACCTGGAGTGATTCTGTCTCAAAAAGAAAAAAAAAAGTTAATGAGAGACTGAGGCGGACATGGTACAAGACCCCCCATTCCCATAGACTGCCTTTGCATTTATTTCTGAATGAGTTTTGGGAAGGGGATGACCTCTTTCTGCTGTATCTCTAGGAGCTAGGTGAGGGTTCCAGGGATAAGCAAAGGGTGTCCCAGCATCTTGGCATATGTTTCCAGACGCTCTCCCCTCAGTTGCTCATCAGAGGCACCCTCTGAGAGATTTCCAGAAAACTTATGGAGAGTCAAGCATTTGCTTATCTTTGGGAGGCATATACATTCCCCTTTGCTGTCTCTGAAGGTTGTTATCTGAAAACTGTCTAGACTTTAGATTCAAGCTGGGCAGGAGAAGGGCAATGAAATACTTCTCCACTTGGGGGTGGGGCTGGACGCGATGAAATATTTCCACTGCTGACCTGTGGGGCTGACTCCCTGCACAGTCAGCTCGAGGCCCCACAACTCGGGGCATGGGGTTTGTCAGTGTCTCAGCGCCGTCCCATCTGGGAGAGACTGTATATTGCTTGGCTTGCACAAAGAGTTTTTTTGCAATAAACTTTTCAATTTGGGTAAAGAGGGAGCAGGAAAGGCCTTTCATCTTGTCTTTTGTGTGGTATCTGTGATGGGGTTAGGGTGACTGCTCCGAACTGATTAGAGAGCATTTTGGTGGGATGGTGGGAGGTGGATTCCAGCCTTGTTTTGGATCCATGTCTAACTTTTTTTTTTTGTTAAAGAAAAAAAAAAATCTCCTTTCATCCCAAAGCTCAACATGCGAGCATCCAGCCAAAAGTACATTTTTTTTTGCAGTTTATTAAATATGTTGCGTCTTAGATCTTATATTAAAATCTATTTCCTTTCTGCAGGGGACAAGTTGAAACCAGAAAACTTGCCTTATAATTTTTCCACTTTGATTCTGCTGTTTGCAAAGGGCACCTCCAGTCCTCCAGTTGCAATAGGGAGTTGCTCCTTAGGAAGGGAGTTAACTCTTGTTTCGCTACCCATCGGGGCTGGGAGGAGCAGCTGGCCTTCCTTCATCACTGGACCCAGCCTAACCTCCCCTCACTGCACAGCTTTGACTCAGCATCAGTCAACTGAGTTAGGGGAGCATGCTGGCTCTGCAAGTTAAACTAAATCAAACTCTTTCTTAATCTACTCCACCATCAAATAGGCATTCTGATCTGCTGGTTTACATCCAGAAGGGATTCTCCCTGCTCTGGGGTCTGCCTTGAGCTCTCCAGCCCTGTGTTGTCTCTTCCACCTGATTCCTTGGACATCTGTCTTACAGCAATACACACTTCAAGGTCCTAGAAATCTCCACTAAGAAGAGAACTCATTGTGTCCCAAGGCGGCCCATCCCAGTGCAGACCTCTCTAATTGTTAAGATGTTTTTCCTCATGTTGAGTTGGTCTGTCCTGCTCCTACGCATTGGTCTCTGCCCTGGCAGCTGGAGAAACCGAATTTAATTCAAATCAGCCTCCCATGGTGTATTACTCCGTTTTCATGCTGCTGATATACCTGAGACTGGTAATTTATAAAGGAAAAGAGGTTTAATGGACTCACAGTTCCATGTGGCTGAGGAGGCTTCACAATTATGGTGGAAGGTGAAAGGCATGTCTTCCATGGTGGCAGACAAGAGAATAGGA
Organism: Chlorocebus sabaeus; assembly: GCF_047675955.1. Taxonomy (NCBI): domain Eukaryota; kingdom Metazoa; phylum Chordata; class Mammalia; order Primates; family Cercopithecidae; genus Chlorocebus; species Chlorocebus sabaeus. The sequence goes on along the minus strand of NC_132911.1, from coordinate 41,225,246 downwards.
ATTGAGTACAAGGGTTTTCCCCTTACAAAACCATCAGATCTTGTGAGACTTACTTATTACCATGAGAACAGTGTTGGGGAAACCACCCCTATGATTCAGTTATCTCCCACTGGGTCCCTCCTGCAACACATAAGAATTATGGGAGCTACAATTCAAGGTGAGATTTGGGTGGGGACACAGCCAAACCATATCACATGGGGAAGGGTAGGGATGCTGGTTGAGACCCCAGGATGGGAGCTTGGGCCCAGTGTGCCCAGAGTTGGCAATTTTTCAAGAGAAGCTCAAAATTCACATTTTCAATGTGAACTCTCACTTTTTAAATGCTGACAACTCATTTTTAAAAATTAGCATGGAACAGCAAACAAATCACAGCTTTAGGTCAGGAACAGCCCCTTGGGTCTTCACTTTGTGACAGAAACATGAAGATCAGCGATTGCAGGCTGAGAACTGTATACAGTTCTGGAATCTTTGGATTTTGCTAATCTCTGTTTCCCTGGGATGGTTAGCATGCAGTTCTTACAGTGTTCATATTCATGGAGGAAGGGTAGAGAGAGAAGGGTAGAGAAAAGCTGGTGTCGAGGAGGGCAGCTTCAGGTGCTGGTGTGGGTGGAAGAGCCTAGGAGGAGAGGATGTAGGCAGAGAACAAGTGCCTCTAGCAGGGAAGAAAACAGAATACAGAGGTCAGCCTGGCTGCAGAAGAGAGAGGTCCTGAGAGTCCTGAGAGTCCTGAGGTCCTCTTGAGCCTCAGGAAGATGGCAGCCTCCTGCACTTGTTGGGCTGGGGAGACAGGAGCTAACTGGGCAGGCCCTGGGGCCAGGGATGGAGAGGCAGTTCCTGGGCAGGTGGTGGAGGTGGGACCAGTTGGAGGGGCGGTGAGAGCGGGATTCTCTGAATTCAGAGCTGAAGGAGTAGCTATATTATGGGGCTCATTGAGAATGTTATTTTTTGAGTGTTTTCTTGCTGATGCCTTGGCTAAGATCACGCTCTTTCTCAATCTCTATTATGTGGGCACATGGGCATTTTTACCTTTGCTCTTTATACCCATCACGTACTAAGCCCTTCAAGAATGTCTGTAGAATGAATAAACATGTGCATGTGTACACCATGAATGTCTTTTTGTGTGAAACGTGTAGACTTGGTAGAGGAGGAGGACTGCACATCTTCTTCAGGAACCCTGAGGTGTCAGCTGGGGCTCTCAGAACTTTAGCCTTCGTGAGGGTTCACTGCCACCTCCCCCAACCCCCCATGCTGGGAGACAGTCAAGAGCTGTCAGTCTGGTTTTGGGGGCACTAGGTTTAAACCTCTAAACAAACAGGATGAACTGTGGCATTCCTGGGCATTTGTGCAGAGAAAGTAGCCAGGTAGGAAAAAGTTACTGAAAAGTTACAGAACGGATATCAATCTTGGAGACAGCAGAGAAGCATGGTGTGGGCTTACTGGCTGTGGTAAGGATGGGTGGTGTTAGACCAATCCCTGGGGGATTTTCTTAAGTCCCCAAAGAAATGGAGAAGCAAGGAGAAAGGCCTGACGGTCTCAATGGGCTCAAAGGGCTGTGATGGCTTGGAAAGGCTTGGTCTGGACTCAAAACAGTGGACAGAGGCAGGCAGCAGGGGAGGGCGCGGGAAGGACAGCCACTGTTGGGAGAAGAAAGCTGGCTTGCTGCCTAGACAGCAAACTGAGTGCCCGTGGCCTATCTGCTGGAGGCTGGGCCCAAAGTCTCATATTATGCCTGGGTCTTTTAGGACTAGGTGAAACATGTGTATTACTATTTGACATTATCTATCTCATCTGTCTGTCTATCTATCTATCTATCTATCTATCTATCTATCTATCTATCTTCTATCTTTCACCCATCCATGTATTTATCTACCTATCTATCCATTCTTTTGTACACACATACATATCTATTATATAAAAATAAATTAATATATTCAAAATTCATAATGGCCATGCCTATTTGCAAATCTAAGAAATAATTTCATCACATTCCAGAAAGTGCCAAGGTGATGAGGTGTAGATTTAAAAATGTAGCATTTCCCATGACTTTGGGGGTGCTCTTTAGATTTTTCCCAACTTCTGCCCTTCATTCTTTAATTAATTTTCTTCCTTCTGAGAAAAAGCATTCTTAAATGTGCAATGCATTCTTAAGTTGTTTTAAGGTAAAAGAAGATGGTGTGAAAAGAGACAAAAAGGAATGTTCCTTCACAGAACTTATCTGTTTCAAAGGTATTTGAAATTCCCAAGATTGATACTGCAATGTGGCTTCTCATTTGCGCTGTTGGAAGAGAAAAGGCTTTGGGGTCCCCCAGCCGGCTCGGCCCTGGAAGAGTCAGGAGCTCATCTTTTGTGCTGATCTTCAGTGCCTGCCCACCCGGGTTCTGAGCAGGCAGCTATGGGGTGGGGGCCAGGACCTTAGGAGACGTCTTCTTCCTCCTCCCCCTCTTCCTACTCCTCTTCCTTCTCCTCCTCCTCCAGACAGTTGGCCATGATCCTGCCAAACCAGCCAAGTCTGCTTTCTAAGAAAGGGACATGGAGCTTCCCTTGGGAGGAAGCCATGGGCCTTGCACAAAAGAATCCTGGCCACAGGAGGCCGGCTGGGCAGGACCCAGCCACAGGATGTGCCTCTTGAAAAAAAAAATCCCAAAGTCTCCAAGAAATATAATTTTAGCAATGTTATTTTCCAGTGATCATAGAAATGTCATAATCATGTCTCTTCCCCAAGGCAAAAAAATAGAAACCTTGACATGAAGGGAGTGATCTGCAGGCTTTTCGGACAAATTGGCACCCACTGGTCTCTCCTCTTCCCTCTTCATCTGCTCCACACATTTTGGCATTTAACTCCACTCTGCTCCAAATGATTCTCTAGTTTCATGCCTGGATGTCTTGTCTTCCCCACTAACCTGGTGTCTCTTCTTTCTGATGTCAGTTTCTTTCTGTAGACTGGCCCTGTTCTGCCCTGATCCAAGGAGACCCCTAGTCTGTGGTGGACCTGCTGGTATTTGGGGACCCCTGAGTGCCCCAGGAGCCCGCTTGAACTCCACAGCCATGGCCAGGCTGTGTCTTGGCTCTGGGCTTTGTCCACTGGGATGGAAGCTTTCCCTGAGCCCGGCCTGATCATTACACCACCTCACTCCTGCCAGGTCCTAGGTGTCCCTGGATCCTCATGCTGGTCTTTTTGTATTGACTTCCACATTACTGCCTCTTGTCTGATGCCAAGAAGCACTGTGGCTTCTGAGATGCTGCTGCATGGCTCTGCCCTGCTCTTGGGGCTCCAATCCGTGGGCATCAGCTTCACTCAGATCTAACCCCAGTTGATGGTGCTCAGTGGACTCTGTGATTCTGACCCTGATCCCATTTTGGCAAGGGTCGGATCTCCTGTTCTGGCCAATTCTCTTCTCCATTTCTACCCCATGCCCACGCAGGTTCTTTTCTGCCCTCCTGTCATCCCTGTGTAGGCTGCATCAATCTTATTATTATTATTATTCCTAATGGTCCTTAGCATTCTGCTGAGAATTCAGCAATGTTTGTGAAATTAAACCAATGTTGCCCAAAATATGATTGTTTTTAGAGTTAGGCAACAGTGGGTGTGAAGGAGAGAGACAGCCACCAGGGAATAAAAAGCAAGCTGAGCCATAAGGCTAGTGATGTAATGAGCAGAAAAAGCCAAGCCTTCTCCTAAGGAGGGCCAGGCAGCTTGCCGTCCTCTGCAACAGGCTGTGACTTAGAGAGAAGGAAAACAGCTCACCTGAGCCACACTAAGCAGCAAGCGGTAACTGCTTATGTTGTGACAACCTGCAACCAAAAATCGTGGAGTTTTGTAGCAGCCGGGGTCCTCTGGAGAGATAGAAGCAATAGGATGAATGGAGAGATAGAGAGATGGGTAAATAAATAGAGATATAGATAGATAGAGAGATAGATAGATAGGTAGGTAGGTAGATAGATAGATAGATAGATAGATAGATAGATAGATAGATGAGAGAGGAATTACTAGAAGGATTAGCTCATGCCATTATGGAGGCTGAGAAGGCCTCCATAAGGAGGCCATGAAGGCCATTTGCGACCTGAAGAATCCGGGATGCCAGTGGCATGGTTCAGTCCAAGTCTGGAGGCCTCAGAACCAGAGAAGCCCATGGTGTAACTTCTGGTCTGAGGCCAGAGGCCTGAGGATCCACAGGGCCGCTGGTGTAAGTCCTGGAGTCCACAAGCCAGAAAGCCTGGAGTTCTAATGTCCAAGGACAGAAAAGAAGAGTGTATCCCAGCTGCACGAGAGAGAGAAAGTTGCCCCTTTGTTCTACCTGGGCCCCCAGCTGATGGGTGTGAATTGGTGATCTGCGTTCACCCACATTGAGGGCAGATCCCCACTCAGTCCACTGACTCACTTGCCAATGTCCTCCGGAAATACCTGTATGGACACATCCAGAAACAATGCTTTACTAGCTTTCTAAGTATTCCTAACCCAGTCAAGTGGACACTTAAACTTAACCATCATAGGCTTGGATTAAGCAGGTTCTTCAAAGAAACAGAACCAATAGTGTGTGTGTGTGTGTGTGTGTGTGTGTGTATGTATGTATGTATGTATGTATGTATCTATCTATCTATCTATCTATCTATCTATCTATCTATCAATCAATCATAGGAATTGGCTCACAGGATTATGGAGGCTGAGAAGTCCCAAAATCTGCTGTCTGCAAACTGGAGAACCCAGAAAGCCGATGGTATGATTTAATCTGAATCTGAAGGCCTGAGAACCAGGGGAGCTGATGATATGAGTCCCGGTCCGAGTTCAAAGGCCCAAGAACCAGGAACACCAATGTCCAAGGGCAGGATGAGATCGATGTTTTTCAGCACAAGGAGAAAGAGAGAGATGGAGAGAGGGAGAGGGAATGAATCCTTCCTTTCTCTGCCTTTTGGTTCTATTCAGGCCCTAAGTAGATTGGATGGTGCCTACCCACGTTGGTTGGGGGAGCATCTGCTTTCCTCAGTTCACCAATTCAGGAGCGAATCTCTTCCAGACTTCCCTCAAACACACACAAGGAAATAATATTTTACTAGCTGTCTGGTACCTTCATCCAGTCAAGTTAATACATGAAAGTAACTATCGCCAGACCATCCTTTATCAACTTGGCACCTGGATGCATCTTCTTAAGCCATACTTAATCTCCAAATAAAGTTAATAACAAGGTCATAATCCTACCTGACTCGATACAACTAGCCTGCGTAGAAGTGAAAACACACTAACCCCTTCCCCAGCAGAGCAGGTAAAGTTTTTGAGTAATTATTATTCTTCTACTGATATCTCATAACTGAAGTACTATGATGTAAAATTAACAGTACTTAAATAGTGATGTAAAGTCAACACATCTTATGTTACATTATAAGGGAATCAGAGGGGAAAACTATATTAGCTTGATACATGTACCTATGCACACAAACACATTCTTTTTTTTTTTTTTTGAGATGGAGTCTTGCTCTGTCACCCAGGCTGTGTGTAGTGGCAAAATCTCAGTTCACTGCAACTTCCACCTCCTGGGTTCAAGTGATTCTCCTGCCTCAGCCTCCCTAGTAGCTGGGATTACAGGTGCCCGCCACCACGCCTGGCTACTTTTTGTATTTTTAGTAGAGATGGGGTTTCACCACATTGGCCAGGCTGGTCATGAACTCCTGACCTCAGGTGATCCACCCTCCTTGGCCTCCCAAAGTGTTGGGATTACAAGCGTGAGCCACTGTGCCCGGCCAATAAACATATTCTTAACAAAATATTGAGAAAATAGGACAATTACAGTGTTTATTTCTGTAACTGACCACGTGGTTGTAGCTGGTATTTATAGCACTTTCTTCCACTACCCATTCTGTATTCCTTTTGCCTTCAGCAAGCACCTTAGCTGGTTGTGATTCTTTACCTGATAGGGTGACCCAAACTTTCAGTCCTGAAGAGTCTGGGCCATTTGGGTTTGGCCAATCTAGGCCAATTTGTCTAGATTGGGTTGTTGTAGTTTCCCACTGACCTTAATCACGGGGTATGGAAATACTAAGAGATACCCTAAGGGATCTCCTGTATTCCAGACATGCTCTTCCTTACCTCCATTGTGGAGTAGTAGGCCAATTTCCCTTTGGTGCTCTAAATCAATCACCCTGGCTAACACCGTAACTCCCTTTGCCTATTGACTCAGAGGCATGGGATGTCCAAAGTAGCTGGGTGGCATGTTAACTTCCAGCTCAGTGGAATCATTGTTGTTTCTCCTGGTGGAAGCGTTCCTCCCTCTGGAACTAAGAACTCTAGGCCAACAGAACATCCAGTTTTGGGAAGAAGGGTGATCTTGGAAGTGTTCATATAATTTGCTCCCCTTTCTCCTTGAACCAAGGAAAGTCCCTCTTACACGAGAGTTTTCATGTCCGCAACTGAATCTGCTACATTACAAAAAATTGGAAGAGTCAAAAATGTCAGAAGAGTATGTTCTTGTTTTCTTTCCATTGGAAAAAGAGTGGACAGAGCTGGGGGAGGTGCACAGCTGCAGCGTGGGCATTAGCAGCCTGTCCTGCGGGAGGCACGGGTGCTGCTCGCTCCCTACTTCTGAGTAGGCTGAGATCACTCTCTTCCTTTTCATTCTCACTGGGCAAGAGCCTTGGGACAGCCCTCTGAAGAATAAAACAAACCTTTTCTGCATGTATAATTGATATAAATTTGATTATACTGTACTTTTTATTTTGTGTGTGTGTGTACATGAGATTACATGTACACTCCCTTTCTCCCTTTTCTTTTGCTTATCTCCCTTTTCTGTCCCCCCCCACCCCATGTCCCCAATTACATCAGGTCTCCCCAACCCCATGTAATCCTTTTTTTTTTGAGACAGGGTCTCACTCTATCACCCAGGCTGGAGTGCGGTGGCACAATCTCGGCTCACTGCAACATCTGCCTCCTGAGTTCAAGCAATTCTCCTGCCTCAGTCTCCCAAGTAGTTGTGATTACAGGCACGTGCCACCACTCCCAGCTAATTTTCGTATTTTTAGTAGAGATGGGATTTTGCTTTGTTGGCCAGGCTGGTCTCCAACTCCTGACCCTAGGTGATCCACCCGCCTCAACCTCCCATAGTGCTGGGATTACAGGCATGAACCGCCGCACTTGTCCTCCCAAGGTAATCTTATATTAACAACCTGTAATGTATTCTTCCATATTTTTTTCCTATTCATTTAATCTCACACACACACACACACACACACACACACACACACACGCACGCACGCAAATACTCATAGAAGCTTTTCTGATTAATTTTACAATTGGAATCATATACACTTTTCTGCATGTTGCTTTTCTCACTTAAAAATATCCTGCAAAAATCTTTCCAAATCAATGGATGCAGTTCACGTATTCCCAATGGGAGTGACAGTGTGCCCAGAGAGGGTGAAAATTGCTTCTCAGAGGATGTATGAAAAAAATGTACTGTTTTTTTAAATGTATAAATCACAGAGACACATACAGTACCCAAATAGATATGCTGTATGTTTCTGTATGTTTGTGATATTAAAATTCCATGGGGGAGGAATCAGGGGGAAAATGTCTAAGGAGGCTCTTGGAAGGTGATAATAGAAAAAGGCTGAGAAACACTGGTGTCACCTTTTACACTTTTTAAAGTGGCCGCATAGTATTTCCTGGTGAGTCTGCACCCTGACTGACTGCAGCACCCCCTGGTGGAAGGGCAGTCACTTCGTTTCCAGGGTTTTCTCCAGTATGAACATGCTGCAGTAACCGTTCTTGCCGATGCCTTTCACATTGGTGATTGTGTTTCTGTGGGACCCATCCTCATGAGCAGAATTGCTGGGTTGAAGGGATATGTATTTTATTTTATTTTATTTATTATTATTATTATTTTCAGATAGAGTCTTGCTGTGTTGCCCAGGCTGGAGTGCAATGGTACAATCTCCGCTGACTGCAACCTCCACCTCCTGGGTTCAAACAATTCTCCTGCCTCAGCTTCCAGAGTAGCTGGGACTACAGGTGCCTGCCATCACACCTGGCTAATTTTTGTAGTTTTAGTAGAGGAGGGGTTTTGCCATGTTGGCTAGGCTGGTCTCGAATGCCTGACCTCAGGTTATCTGCCTAATTCAGTCTCCCACAGTGCTGGAATTACAGGCGTGAGCCACTGCGCCCAGCCAGAATATGTATTTAAAACTTTAAAATTAAAAAAAAAACCAAACTTTTACATCGTCAGATCACCTTCCATAAAGCTGTAACACTTCACACTTCAAGGAACAAGATATGAAAGCACCCTTTCCCCTACATCCCTACTGGCAATAGGTGTTACAGCGCTTTGTGAGTTTTTTATAGTTTGATGGGTACAACATAAAATCTTGTTATTTAAACTTATACTTCCCTAACTACTAGTGAATTTGACCACCTTTTAAATATGCTTACTGGTCATTTGGACTTGCTTTTTTCCATATTGCCTATTCATATCCTTTGACCAATTTTTATTTTTTTGAGATAGAGTCACTCTGTCACCCAGGCTGGAGTGCAGTGACGCGATCTCGGGTCACCGTGATCTCCTTCTCCCAGGTTCAAGCGATTCTCATGCCTCTGTGGCCCAAGTAGACGCAATTACTTGTCTGGCTAATTTTTTTTTGTATTTTTAGTAGAGAGGCCGAGGTGGGTGGATCACTTGAGGTTTGGGAGTTCAAGACCAGCCTTACCAACATGGCGAAACCCTGTCTCTACCAAAAATACAAAAATTAGCCAGGCGGATTCCTGAAATCCCAGCTACTCGGGAGGCTGAGGCAGGAGAATCGCTTGAACCGGGAGGTGGAGGTTGCCATGAGTCAAGATTGCACTCCAGCCTGGGTGACAGAGCGAGACTCCGTCTCCAAAAACAAAACAAAATAAAACAAACAAAACAAAACAAAACAAAACAAAGAAACAAAAAACAAAAGAAGACAGGAGAAGAACTTGTGTAGACCATTGAAATAAAGGGCTTCCAAGCAAGAATTCTACACCTAGCGGAGACATGATTCACCTACAGGGAATAAGATGTTTGTGTATGGACAAGAATTCATGGAGTATATAATCCCTTATTTTGTCTGAAGAAAATATTGAGAAAAGATCTAGACAAAACAATAAAGAAACAGAAAAATCTTAAGGGGGAGAAAAGTGGGAAAAATATATATATATTTGAAACAAGTGAATAGGATAAATAAATTTTCTGGAATTGTGTAATGTAAGAAGAAAAGAAACAGAATCTTAAGAATGCACTAAATTATCTTACCATGTTTCAAGAGGAGTTGGGAAAGAAAGGAGATGAATTTTGAAGAGTTCTTCTTATTTTTTTTTTAATGGAGTTGGCAAGTTAAGGGATAAAAAGAGAAAAAGAGCACCTGAGTGTGGAAAATGGGACATGATTGTCACTTCTTTGTTTTTCCCTCCTCAGAGGCTACTACTTTTAAATTTTATAATTACTGTTTCTTTTTTTTTTTTTTTTTGAGATGGAGTCTCACTCTGTCACCCAGGCTGTAGTACAGTGGTGCAATCTTGGCTCACTGCAGCCTCTGCCTCCTGGGTTCAAGTGCTTCTCCTGCCTCAGCCTCCCAAATAGGGATTATGGGTGTGCAACACCATGCCCAGCTAACTTTTGTGTTTTTAGTAGAGACAGGGTTTCACAATGTTGGCCAGGCTGGTCTTGAACTCCTGGCCTTAAGTGATCTGCCCACCTTGGCCTCCCAAAGTGCTGGGATTACAGGTATGAGCCACAGTGCTCGGCCCTTATTATTTCTTTTGTTATACTTTCTCTCTATATATGTATCTCTAAGTAATATATTTTAAAATTTTGCCTGTTTTGATAATATATATGTATATATAAAAATGTATTTTAATTAAGTATGCATTTTTCCCAAACCTGCTTTTCCTCTTATAGTTATGTTTTTGAGAGTCATTGGTACTAATGCTGTATTTCACTAATTTTCCGTGCTGTAAAATATTCCGTTATAGGATTTCACCACAGTTTATATATAAATTTGCCTGCTTATGAAATTGAGGTAGTTTCTTTGTTTGCTGTTGTGGTAATGATGCTATGAACATTGTTTTGCCTGTTTCCTGGTGTATACATGCAATAATTTCTTTGGAGTATTTGTCTTAGCATGGGATGACTGAGTATAGGGTACACACATCTTCAGTTTATTCAGGTAATTACGAACTATTTTCTAAAGTGGTTAAACCAATATATACCCCTGGCAGCAACGCAGAACCTTTCGGAGCCACTTCTTCCCTGTGTCAGATTCCTATTGCTGCTGTGACAAATTACCACAAACTTAGTGGCTGAAAGCAATGCAAATGTATTCTCTTAAGCGTCTGGAAGTCAGAAGTCAGGACAGCAGTTTTCCTGTGTGAAAGGCAAGGTGTTGGCAGGAATGACCCTTTTGGATGCTCTGAGAGCACCATAGGTTCCCTTCGGCTGTTAATGCTGCCTAGATTCCTTGACAGTGATCATCCAGTACCTGCTGGCATCATCACAGCGCCTTCTCCTCTTCAGTAGTTCTGTTTCCCTTGACTCCCTCTTACAAGGACACGTGATGGTATCATTGGACCCATGTGGATCATTCAGATTTATTTATTTATTTATTTATTTATTTATTTATTTACAGACAAGATCTTGCTCTGTCGCCCAGGCTGGAGTGCAGTGGTGCGATGTTGGCTCACTTCAACCTCCGCCTCCTGGGTTTCAGCGATTCTCCTGCCTCAGCCTCCTGAGAGCTGGGATTACAGGTGTGCATCACCACGCCTGGCTAATTTTTGTATTTTTAGTAGAGACAGTGTCTTGCCATGTTGGCCAGGCTGGTCTTGAACTCCTGACCACAGATGATCTGCCCGCCTCAGCCTCCCAAGGTGCTGGAATTACAGGTGCTTGTTATTTTCACTCTTCCCTTTCTTCATGATGTCTTTTGCTGACCAGTGTTTCTTTGTGTCAATGTGGTAAAATATATCTTCTGTGCATTTTTGTCTTAAGAAAATTTATATTGCCTCAAAGTCCCATTTTCTTGTATTTTCGTTTTCAAGGTTTTTCTCAATATCTTATGAAAAATTGTAAGGATGCAGAAAAGTTAAAAGAATTTTACAATGAAAACTCATAGACCTACTGCCAAAATTTCACCATAAGCAGTCTGCAACATGTGTTTCAATATGCATTTTTCCATTATCCATTCATTTCAAAGTAAGATAAGACATCAGCACATATGTAAACATGCATATTATTGAGTTCAATATTTATTTTTAAGTATATTTCTTTTTCTTCATAAAATTGTAGGTTCACCACTATACAATCTGCTGGTAATTCCAGCTATTTGGGGTGATTTCATCACACACACACACACACACACGTATATATGTATATGTGTATATATATATATTTCATTTAATGTAAACTTTAGCTACAATGAAATGTTCAAATCTTAAGTGTACATTTTGAAAAATGCATTCTTTTATGTAATGCAAACCCATATCAAATGATAAAACATCACCATCACTTCAGAAATTTTCTTTATGCTCTCCCTAGTCAATTATTTGTTTGTTTGTTTTTCAGAGACAGGGTCTTGCTCTATTGCCCAAGCCGAAATGTAGTGGTGTGACCATAGCACACTGCAGCCTCAAACTCCTGGGCTCAGGCAATCCTCCTGCCTCAGCCTCCCAAGTAGCTGGGACTCTGGTGCACACCACTGCAGCTGGCTGTCCCAAGTCAACTCTTAACTTTACCTTTTCAGACATAACGACTATTTTGATTTTTTCCATTGCAGATTAGATTTGCCTGTTGTAGAATTTCCCACAGGTGGAGTTGCACAGCATGCACGCTTGTGTGCGAGGTTCCTTTCAGTTAGCATAAGAGTTTTGAGAGGCATTCATGCTGCTTCATGTATCAGTAGCTCATTCTTTTTTAATGAAGAGTAATTTTATAAACCACAGTTTGTTAATTCCAGCCTCCTATTAATACTCGGGATTTGACTATTAAGAACAAAGCTGCTATAAGTATTCTTATATAAGTGTTTGCATAAACATGGTTTTATTTCTCATTGTTGAGTCACAGCATAGGTGTATGTTTTACATTTTTTTGAAGGGGTGTATTAGTCCATTCTCACACTGCTATAAAGAACTACCTGAAGGCCAGGTGTGGTAGCTTACGCTTGTAATCCCAGCACTTTGGGAGGCCGAGAAGGGCAGATCATCTGAGGTCAGGAGTTCAAGACAAGCTTGGCCAACATGGGGAGACTCCGTCTCTACTAAAAATACAAAAATTGGCTGGGTGTGGTGGTGGGCGCCTGTAATACAAGCTACCTGGGAGGCTGAGGCAGGAGAATTGCTTGAACCTGGGAGGTGGAGGTTACGGTGAACGGAGATAGTGCTGTTGCACTCCAGCCTGGGTGACAGAGTGAGACTCTGTCTCAAAAAAAATTAGAAGAAGAAAAAAAGAAAAAGAAAAACTACTTGAGACTGGGTAATTTATAAAGAAAAGAGGTTTAATTGACTCAGTTTCTGCATGGCTGGAGAGGCTTCAGGAAACTTAACAATCATGGTGGAATGTGAAGGAGAAGCAAGGCACATCTTACTCGGTAGCAGGAGAGAGAAAACCCCCATCAGATCTCGTGAGAACTCACTATAGCGAGAACAGCATGGAGGACACTGCCCCCATGATCCAATCACTTTCCACCAGGTCCCTCCCTTGATATCTGGGGATTGCAATTTGCGATGAGAGTTGAGTGGGGACACAGAACCAAACTGTATCAAGGGGTTTCACCATTTTATTTTCCCACGAACAATGCAAGAGTTCCAGTTTTCCACATTGTCACCAACATTTAGTGTCATTTTAAATTTTGGCTACTGAATTTTAGTATGGAGTGGTATCTCATTTGGTTTAAACTTGCTTTTCCCTGATATTGAGCACTTTCTCATGTGTTTATTGCCATTCATACACAGTTAGGAAATCTGTTCAAATCTTTTGCCTGTATTTTAAGTTGGGTTGTTTGTCTTTTTTTTTTTTTTTTTTTTTTTTTTTGAGATGGAGTTTCATTTTTGTTGCCCAGGCTGGAGTGCTAGTGGCGCAGTCTCAGCTCACTGCAACCTCCACCTCCCAGGGTCAAGCGATTCTCGAGCCTCACCCTCCCAAGCAGCTAGGATTATGGGCTCCTGCCACCACGCCCGGCTAAGTTTTTTGTCCTTTTAGTAGAGACGGGGTTTCACAATGTTGGCCAGTCTGGTTTCAAACTCCTGACTTCAGGTGATCCACCCGCCTCAGCCTCCCAAAGCACTGGGATTACAGGGGTGAGCCACTGCACCCGGCCATGTTTTAGGAGTTTCTTACGGATCTTGACTACCAGTCCCTTTGTCAGATATTTGTTTTGTAAATATTTTCTCCCATTCTTTGGCCTGCCTATTTGTTTTCATAAGTGTGATTTTTGATGAATAGAAGTTTTAAATTCCAGTAAAGTCAATTTATCAGTATTTTCTGTTATGACGACTGCTTCCAGTTTCCTAAGAAACTTTTGCCTTTTCTCTAGTCATGCAGATGTTCTCTCATTTTTTTTTCTAAAAGCTTTATGGTTTTAGCTTTTATAATTAGGTCTGTGATCCATATTGAGTTAGTTTCTGGGTATACTATAAGGTAGGATCCTAGGTTTGTTATTATTTTTTCCATATGAATATCAAGTATTCTAGGATAATTTATTGGATAGACTTTCCTCTCCTCACTGAAGTGCTTTGGCATCATTGTTGAAAATCAAATGATGGTACAGGTATGGTTCTATTTTGGGCTCATTTTTTCTTTTTCTATTGATCTATTTGTCAGTTCTTATGCCAGTACTACCCTGTCTTGATTAGTGTAATTTTATAATAAGTCTTGAACTCAAGTCATGTAAAATTTTGGCCTATTTTTTTTTTAAAGATTGCTTTGGCTATTCCAGGCTTCTGCATTTTTATATACATTTAAGAATTAACTATTTGATTTGTTAAAAAAAAAAAAAAAAAACGCTCTCTGAAATTATGATTAGAATTGCATTAAATCCATAGATGAATTTGGAGAGAATTGACATCTAAAAGTACTGAGTTTTTGGCTAGGCATGGTGGCTCATGACTGTAATCCCAGCAATTTGGGAGGCTGAGGCAAAAGGATCACTTGAGGCCAGGAGTTCAAGACCAGGCTGGCCAACAAAGTAAGACCCCATCTCTACAAAAAAAAAAAAAAAAAAAAAAATTAGTCGAGCACAGTGGCATATGCCTGCAGTCCTAGCTACTCTGGAGGCTGAGGTGGGAGGATTGTTTGAACCCAGGAATTTGAGGCTGCAGTGAGTTATGATTATGCCACTATACTCCAGCCTGGTCAGCAGAGCAAGACCTTGTCTGAAAAATCAAATAAAATAAAAGTATTGAGTTTTCCCGTCTAGAAATGTAATGTATTTCTTTCTTTAAGTCTTCTTGAATTTCTCTCAGCAATGTTATATAGTTTTCAGCAAACAGGTCATGTACATCTTTGGTTAAATTTATTTCTGTGCATTTTATGTTTCTTGGTATGATTGTAAATGGAATTTTCAATTTTTTATTTTCGTACTGATTGATGCTAGGATATAAAAATACAGTTGTTAGGCCAGAGTTTATAGAAGGATAGCCTGAGTTTCTACATCTGAGTCCAATCAGGAGAAGGCAACCGCACAATAATTTCAACAGGGAAAGTTTAATATTAAAAATTTAAAAATTATTCACTATGTCAAGGGATTAGAATAACGAGCGATTGGCTAGTAAGAAGTAAAAAACTTCTGGGGTTTTTTTTTTTTTTTTTGAGATGGAGTCTCATTCCGTTGCCCAGGCTGGAGTGCAGTGGTACTGTCTTGGCTCACTGCAACCTCTGCTTTCTGGGTTCAAGCGATTCTCCTGCCTCAGCCTCCTGAGTAGCTGGGACTACAGGTGCCCAACATCTTGCCTGGCTAATTTTTGTATTTTTAGTAGAGACGGGGTTTCATCATGTTGACCAGGCTAGTCTCGCATTTCTGACCTCAAATGATCTACCCGCCTTGGCCTCCCAAAGTGCTGGGATTACAGATGTGAGCCACTGCGCCCAGCTGGATTTTTGTGGATTCTCTTTACCAGTTTGAGGAAGAACTTCCAGGGTGTTAGAGCTGTGCAGGCGTTCCCAGGCAAACTGTGAGACTAAGGGCTTTTTTGAGGACTCTTTGAATTTGTGCTTTTGAGGTCATTTTTGGCCTCTGAGGAATTTCTTTATGCTCTCGCCAGCTCAGTGAAGGTTTATTTTTTCGAGTCTTGCTCTGTTGCCTAGGCTGGAGTGCAGTGGCACAATCTCGGCTCACTGCAACCTCTGTCCCCCAGGTTCAAGCGATTCTCCTGCCTCAGCCTCCCGAGTAGCTGGGATTACAGGTGCCCACCACAACACCCAGCTAAGTTTTGTATTTTTAGTAGAGACAGGGTTTTACCATGTTGGCCAGGCTGGTCTTGAGCTTCTGGCCTTGTGATCCACCCACCTCGGCCTCCCAAAGTGCTGGGATTTACAGGCATGAGCCACCATTCCCAGCCTCAGTGAGGGTTTTTTGAACGACATTTTATTTCACCCAGAATTTTAATGTATTTTGTATTGAAAGGAATTTTTTTAAAAGCTCAACCCATCTGCCATATGCAGAGGCCACTGGAAACAGAAGCCCCTAGAGAGTTTTTAGGGCTGAAGGGGCTTTTAAGATTAATCTAATCCAATGCTTTAATTTTATTGATTAGTAAATCAAGGCCCTAAGAATTTATTTGAACTCATTTGACTCACCCAGTGTCTCACATTGTACAAGCAAAAGTAGCAGTTCTCCAGCCTGGGACTTCTCTAAATCTAGTGTTCATTTTCCTATATGAGGGTCAGCAAGCTATGGCCCGAGAGGCAATTTGGTTTGCCACCTATCTTTATATGACCGGTGGGCCAATTTTTTTTTCATTTTTAAGTGGTTGGAAAAATATCAAAATAATATTTTGTGATATATAAAAATTATTTGAAATCCAAATTTCAGTGTCTGTAAAGTCTTATTGAACACAGTCACACTCATTCATTTATGTGTTATCTATGGTTGACTTTGTGCTATGATGGTAGGATTACACAGTTGTGGCAGAAATTGTATGGCCCCAAAATCCTAAAATATTTACTACCTGGCCCTTTACAGGAAAGTTGCTCGATACCTACCCTATGGCACACATTATTTTTACTCTTGTTGATGTCAAAACATCAAATTCTTAATTGGGCCTCCAGGGGGAGATTGTGTGGAGTGTCCTCGGTTGGGATTTGGTTTGGCTTTGAGTTCCACCAGGTCCCATGGTTCTAGGAAGACTCTGGCATTTGCACAATATGTTTCAAAGCATGTGCCTATATTCAAAGGTCCTGGTCAGGTGGAGTGGCTCACATCTGTAATCCCAGCACTTTGGGAGGCCGAGGTGGGCAGATCACTTGAGGTCAGGAGTTCGAGACCAGCCTGACCAACATGGAGAAACCATGTGTCTTTTAAAAAATACAAAATTAGCCGGGCATGGCAGTGCATGCCTATAATCCCAGCTACTCGAGAGACTGAGGCAGGAGAATCAGTTGAACCCAGGAGGTGGAGGTTGTGGTGAGCCAAGATCGCTCCATTGCGCTCCAGCCTGGGCAACAAGAGCGAAACTCCGTTTTTTTATCAAAAAAAAAAAAAAAAAAAAAAAAGAATAAAAGGTCTTGTAACTCCACGTGAAATGTGCATGGGAAACATGAAAGACATATGTGCAGCATAATGGAAATGCAGTCGAAAACCCCATATGGTTGGGTGCGGAGGCTCATGCCAGTAATCCCAGCACATTGGGAGGCCAAGGCAGACAGATCACCTGAGGTCAGGAGTTTGAGACCAGCCTGGCCAACATGAAGAAATCATGTCTCTACTAAAAATTCAAAAATTAGCCGGGCATGGTGGCATGTGCTTGTAGTCCCAGCTACTTGGGAGGCTGAGGCAGGAGAATTGCTTGAACCTGGGAGGTGGAGGTTACCATGAGTGAGATCACGCCCCTGCACTCTGGCCTGGGTGACAGAGTGAGACTCCATCTCAAAAACAAAAACAAAAACAAAAAAGCAAGAACCCATATGATCCAATATGAAAATTAAAATCAGGCTTCATTGTGGCTCAGCAAATGAAGAGGAGGGAATTGCTTTGAGTTGTCATTGAGAGGGGATTTAGAGAATGTCTTGGTCAGATTTTGTTGGTAAAGAAATCAAAGGCCCATGAGAATCCTTCTGTGAACAAAGTTTCTGTCTTTTTAGAACTTAAAATTCTAATGAAGAAAGACAGATCAAATATATATATTTATCTAATTATCATATTATATATTATAATGTAATTATAATTACTAAATGGCTGCTACATTTGTTTTGCTTCATTTTAAACTGATTGTATCAAGTGACCTCTTGATAGAATCCCACGCCAGCACTAACTGCGTCCCTTCTGACTCATGAGCCTTCCCTAAGCAGTACTTTGTTATTCAAAATAAAGTAATTGAGAGAGAACTCCACAATGAGGGACTTTGTAAAGAGTTGAATGTAAGGTAACTTCTTTTTTTCTGAGGGATGTTTTGGGACAAAATGTTGCCTTATATTTAGGCTCATTTAGTCTTGTCTTGCAACATTACTATGACAGAAAGCAGAGTTTCAGATGCTTTTGGGAATGATGTGTGAGTATATTGCTGTCATTCCTATGTAAAAGCAAATTGCTTTTTCTCTTTCTTGCTGCTAGGGTTTAAAAGATTGTATTTGCTAACTCAAGTGTCAGAGGCTGTATTAATCTGTTCTGGTAAAGATGGCACACCAACAGTTTTAATTGAGTCTACTACTTGGTTAGGTTTATAGCAATGTATCTGCCATAATTAATCTGATTTATTTAGGGGTCATATGAATAATTAAACAGGGATATGATGACAACCACTTTTCTGAAATCTTTGTCTTTGATGATGATGCCAATGTCTGCAATTCCTTCTAACATGATGATTTGCCTCCCTCTGATTAATACTCTTGTTGGGAGTGGGAACAATTTCAGGAGCTTCTACTTGGCTCTTCTTACAAAAATGGCTGCTTCCTCACTGAACAGGAAAGCAATGAAAAGGTTTTGCAGACTTTGAATATATCCTTTGCAAGTATGCACTCAAGAGGCTAAGGAAATAACCATGAGTTCCCTGTGAGATAGGCCTGGGCTGGGGCTCTGTTTCCCACCTGGCCTGCATAAGCCCCATTCTAAGTGGGAGGCCATACATGACATTTTATGTCCTTGCTATCAGCATTGGCTCTGATCTGTATTTGGTAGACCTTTAAATATTTGTTATTCCCCTTTCCTCAATACCCAGAGACTCTGGTAAGTGGCTACAGGTTTTTCGGGGGGAAAGTTGAGGAAATATGTATCACATATGCTTGTGGTGCCATGGCAGGGTACTTCCTTGACTCAGAATTTCTAGGTTAGTTAACTGGCTTCAGGATGAAAAATGGTGTGGGGCAGGTCCATGGCTCATGCCTGTCATCTGGCAATTTGGGAGGCTGAGGTAGGAAGATTGTTTGAGCCCAGGAGTTCAAGACTAGCCTGCTAGCCTGGGCAACAAAGTGAGACCCTGTATCTCTACAAAAAAAAAAAAAAAAAAAAAAAATTGAATTAGCTGGGCATGGTGGCATGCACCTGTAGTCCCAGCTACTCAGGAGGCTAAGGTGAGAGGATCACTTGAGCCCAGGAATTCAAGGCTGCAGAGGCATTATGGAGCAACTGCACTCCAACCTGGGTGACAGAGCAAGACCCTATCTCTAAAAAACAAAACAGACAAACAAAAAAGAAAAAGAAAAAGAAAAGGAAAGAAAATTGGTGTGAGATTAAAATTTTACACTGTGGCACTAGTGTTAGCTCCTGATGCTTTTTCTGGTTATACAAGTTAAGTGACAGCCCAGCTGGCTACTCATATTTCTTGCCCTGGATACCCTGGCCTATTTGTTACAGCCATGGATTCTTGTGTGTCAGGTTCCTGGTGGCCACTCCTGCCTTGCTGACCATATGCCTGCCATCTGGCCTCTGTCATTCAAGAATTCTACCTTCTCTGTTTATGCCAGAGACTCCAGTACCATGGGGCATTATCTACTGTAGACCCAGGTCTACAAAAGGGTTTTTACCACTGGTCTTTTCTTAACTGAAGAAATGTTATTAAATTAAAAGAGTTCTTACAGAGAGGGTATCCTCTGGGTCTTCTTGAAAAACACATCACGTGACTTGTTTTTTGGCATCACGTAAGACATCCATTGTGATACACTCACCTCTGCCAGCCTCTGACTCCTTCCTCAAGGTTCTGCCAAGGCTGTCTCAGCACCTCTGTCCCATCTGCCATTGACATCACCTTCAAGCCTTAAGGAGCCAGCACAGTAGTGTATGAGAACCAGCTCAAGATGACCTTGCTAGGTTAAGTCCCAATTCACAGATGATTTCTCCTAAGTCAATATATTTTTTCTTAAACATCCTTGAGTTCTACCCTTCCTGATCCTAGAACCATTTTGACTGGGGTGAAGACTCTTCCTTCTCTTGCTCAGCAGGTAGTAGGCTATCAATTTTCCAGGGTAAGTCTCTTTCATCTCTTGTCTAGACAGGTGGCTGTGATCCAGCAAGACGCTGAAGTGGTTTAGGGAAATTGCTGTCTACATTTCCACAGCAGCTGGCTTAGGGTTTTGGTGAAATACCAAAAGTCCTCAGGAAGGAAGTTCTCAGGACACACAAGCTCTGAAGTCAAAGGCTAGGGTGTTGCAATGTGAACAACAGTCGCATTACCAAGTTAAGCAATCACCTTATTCACACACACACACACACACGAATAAACTATTCCATAAAATTGAAAAATTTTTTTGAATTGAAGCTGAAAGACCCCATAGGGAGAAGGGCTATTGGACTAGGGGTCAGGATGCCAGGGACTCCACCTCCAGTCCCACCACTTCTTACTGTGATGTCCAAGGAGGCACAATGTTCAGAAAAAATAGAGGCTACAGAAGGAAAATGAAAAATTTGAGAAGACTAAAATACAAGTAAATCCTCAAAAAATGCCCTCTTTATTTCTGAAGTAACATCGTTAGTTTAAAATATAAAAATATTTCATGTATAAGTTGTGTCACTCAGACTTACCACAGATTTGCTATATGGATTTCAAAACTAAGTCACCAATTTTAGATTCAATCAGACTTAAAATGTTTAACATTTTTGTTACCAATGAAATTCCAGTTTTCTGAGCTTTAAATAAAACCAGGCTTTCTTATATATTTTTTAAAAAATGTTTCAGTAATGTGGACAATGTATGTTTCCCTGGCTTTTAAAAAACTTCCTAGAGATTGCAAAAACAGTCGCTATATTTAGGGGGACTTAGTATTTCTTACAATGTCAAGTAGATTTGGAAAGCTTTCACATTCAGAAAGGGAACTGAGAAAAAAGAGAAGTTATCTTGTAATTATCTTTATCATTGATTTCAACTTTTGACAACTTCTGCCTAGTGCATCTCATTTCTGATGGGTTACCATCAGTAGTTTGTCTTCCTTGAAACTTATTTTTTCTTCTTTCCATAAGCTTCGTAAACACATTGGGCCAGATTTTAATTTTTTTTTACCCTAGATAATTTGTCTTTATTTCCAAGTTATCTGTGATTGCAAACACAGTCCAGCTTCTTTTACACGATAATGGAGAAACATGAGACGAGTGAAATGTTGATAAGAAAGAGGTGTGGAGTCTGTGACACACGAAAGCCACAAATGGGAAGAACAAGTTCACCAGAACCTCAGGTTTCCCCTTGGGTCACTCACATGCAGACTGTCTCCATTTTAAAGTTATGAAAATTTCTTTTCCAATATCAAATTCTTGGTCCTTCCTTCCTTCCTTCCTTCCTTCCTTCCTTCCTTCCTTCCTTCCTTCCTTCCTTCCTTCCTTCCTTCCTCCCTTCCTTCCTCCCTCCCTCCCTCTCTCTCCCTTTCTTTCTTTCTTTCAGACAGAGGTTTGCTCTGTTGCCCAGGCTGGGGTACAGTGACGTCATCTCAACTCACTGAAACCTCGCCTCCTGCATTCAAGCAATTCTCCTGCCTCAGCCTCCTGAGAGTAGCTGGGACTACAGGCGCCTGCCACCACACCCACCTAATTTTTGTATTTTTAGTAGGAATGGGGTTTTGCCATGTTGGCCAGGCTGGTCTTGAATTCCTGACCTCAAGTGATCTGGCACCTGGGCCTCCCAAAGTGCTGGAATTACAGGCGTGAGCCACCACGCCCAGCCTGGTTTTCTAATCTTGTCATGTGTTTTGATGACATAAAATGTTTACTGAGACTGGCAAAATAAATCACCACCAGATAATTTTATTCTCTTTATTATTCCAGTTCTTTGTGTTTTCTGTAATTATAAATGAAGCTATACTTTGGTCTTTGTAGGCAGAAATGCAACTTTCACTACAATGCACAAGAACCACAGTGAGCAGACACTGAGAAACTGGGTACTTTACAATGAAAATAATTTCTGATTTTGGAAACTTCTAGGAAAGATTTCTAAAATTCTTCCATCTCTGTCCTTGACTAAAATAACCAAAAGAGTGTCAAAATAAGAGGCAAGGTACAGTAGTGTCAAACTTGGAGAAATTTCTGCCAAACTCAGTGAAGAGGGGACAAGCTAGGAGAAGACACAGAAGGCTGACTCACGATTCCACTCCTGGGAAAGACATGAGGTGTTAATACAAAATAGGAATAAGGAATCCCAGCAAAATCTCGTGAACATAGCCCCATTTGGAGGGAGATGGCTGGTACTGAATCCTGGCTGTGAAGCAAGGGACCCTTCACTCAGAATCCATTTTGGCTCTGGATTAACAGCATTTAGAATCCAGTTGTGACTGGAGGCACAGGGATAATTGAGCCAAGCCCAATAAATAGCACATTAAAAAATTCTGTACAGCCAGGTGTGGTGGCATGCACTTGTAATCCCAGCTACTCAAGAGGCTATGGTGGGAGGATCCCCTCAGCCCATGAGTGCAGCCGAGGCAACATAGCAAGACCTTGTCTCTAAAAAATATCAAATACATAGATAAAATATAGGAAGAAAAAGTAGAATAATTCAAGAGTAGGCAATCTATAGGGTCATCAGTAGGTAAAAATTACTTGAAGTTCCTTGGATGCCCCTGGATTCCCCTCATTGTAGGCTTTTGCACATGTCTGAAACCCTCACCAACCCTCCTTTCCCTAACTTCCTTCAGTTGGCTGCTGCATTTTCAGCTTATGGTTGTCGGCTTCAATGCCACTTCCTCTGAGGATGCTTTGTCTCAAGCTTGACCCCCAAACTGTAGAGAACTACGTGCTCGCAAACGAGACATTCCCGATAAGTCCTGCTCTTGCAAACTAAACAGGGCATTCCTGATAAGTCCTGCTCTTGCAAATGAAGCAGGGCATTCCTTCCCTGCAAACAAGGAGGACAAAGGAGCCAGCTGCTAACAGCAGACCCTGGGGGCTTATTTATGTATAAACAT
Organism: Chlorocebus sabaeus; assembly: GCF_047675955.1. NCBI lineage: Eukaryota > Metazoa > Chordata > Mammalia > Primates > Cercopithecidae > Chlorocebus > Chlorocebus sabaeus. Next base: position 41,202,717 of record NC_132911.1, on the reverse strand, counting down.
CTTGAAAATCCAGAAAGTCAGGGAAAGGTCAGAAAAACAACAATGTGTCTTGTGACTTGGCAACATTCCACAATTGACTGTATAAAATAAAGTGGAGCATGCCATTCAAGATGGCCACCATGTTTGTCTTGTCTTGTGTTGTCTTGTGTGTTCATTCCTTTGTTTAGCAAACATGCGGATCTCAACATCTGGCGCAGCAAGCAGGGTCCGTGGCTCCAAGAGAGCAAGGAACCGGACGGGGAACACCCCGGGCAGGTAAATAAATGAAGGGGGACCCACGGGAAAATTATGGGGAATTCCACCTCTCTGGCCTCTGAATATTTGCGGTTACTCCAGGGACTGTTGATGTCTATAGGAGTAGAAGTAAAAGAAAAGACTTTGAAGCGATTGTTTGCCCATGTTGAACAACATTGTTATTGGTTTCAATATCAAACCAAAGTGCAGTTAAATCAAAAGGAATGGTTACAAGTGGTTAAAGTCCTGCGTCGAGCTCATCAGCGAGGGCGAATGATGCCTCTGACTTTGTGGACTTTGTGTAGTTCCATTACTCAGGCATTAGAGTTACTTGAAACTGACTCAGAGCATGGCGATACTGCCACAGGAGGGGAGGCATCTGAAGCTTTAGAGAGGAATGATCCTAGAGAGGAACATTTTACGCCCCGGTTGTTGAGGACAAGGAATTGGAAAAAGAGCTAATGCCTCCTTCATCTGAAGGAAGTTCTGATTTGCAGCGCATTTTAGAGATGTTACAACAGTTGTTAAAATTGCAAGGTACTGCTGCTCCTGTTTCTCCTATCTCTCCGCCATGAGCCTTCCCTGTTACCTTCCCTTCTGCTCCTTGGGAAAAGGATTTCCCTTTGCCCCCACCTCCAACCTCTTTGCCTATGTCAGGTCAGGTTTTCTCTGTGCCTTTTCCTCGAAAAGGAATAAGAGAAAAGGAGAAAAGAAGGAATCGAAGGAAAAGGATGATTTCGAGGAATTAGATTTATTCCCAATAACACGGGCTGCTTTCGGCCCCAATGCTCAGTTCCCAAACAGTGGCCAGAATGTGACTTTTACAGCCCTACAATTTAAATTTTTGAAAGAAATGAAAGCTGCAATTTCTAATTATGGACCTCAGTCACCATTTGTTCTTGGCCTTCTCGATTCCTTCTCTTCAGAACATATGATGATTCCTATTGACTGGGAAACGTTGGGACAGGCTGTCCTTGATCGTTCACAATGGCTTCAATTAAAAAGTTGGTGGCGGGAGGAAGCAAGAGTACAAGCTAGAAAAAATGCTACCCGAAATCCCCCAGGACCTACTGAAGAGCAGCTTACGGGTTCAGGACAATACGCCACTCTTAATGCTCAGGCAGGCCTAGATGACATTGCTCTCACTCAGATTAAAGCCTTGTTTATAAAAGCATGGACTAAGGTTGAAATAGTGGGTAAAACTTCTTTATCTTTTGTAAAGATCCTACAAGGAGCCACTGAGCCATATCCAGATTTTGTAGCCCATCTTCAAGATGCTGTATTAAAGACTGTAGGTTCAGGCCCTGTTGCTAAAATTCTTTTGGATACTCTGGCTTTTGAGAGTGCTAATCCCGAGTGCCAAAAATTGCTGCATCCTCTAAAAGCTAGTGGAGTTGATTTAGATGAGTACATTCGGACTTGTGCAGTGTTGGAGGAGCTATTTACAATGCTCAATTGTTTGCTGGAGCACTTTCTAAGGCTTTAAAAGGCAATTCTAAACAAGGTATATGCTATCAATGTGGGAAACCCGGTCATTTCAAAAAGGAATGCCAGAAAAAATTAGGCTCTTCTGCTCTAAAAGAAAAAAGGGGCCGGGCGCGGTGGCTCAAGCCTGTAATCCCAGCACTTTGGGAGGCCGAGACGGGCGGATCACGAGGTCAGGAGATCGAGACCATCCTGGCTAACACAGTGAAACCCCGTCTCTACTAAAAAATACAAAAAAAATAGCCGGGCGAGGTGGCGGGCACCTATAGTCCCAGCTACTCGGGAGGCTGAGGCAGGAGAATGGCAAAAACCCGGGAGGCGGAGCTTGCAGTGAGCTGAGATCCGGCCACTGCACTCCAGCCTGGGTGACAGAGCGAGACTCCGTCTCCAAAAAAAAAAAAAAAAAAAAAAAAAAAAAAAAAGAAAAAAGGTTGCCATCTGATATGTGTAAACCATGTGGCAAGGGTCGACATTGGACCAATGAATGCTGTTCAAAAACTGATAAAAGTGGGAATGTATTGTCATCCCTCTCAGGAAACGGGAGCCGGGGCCCGCAGGCTTGGGCCCCCAACAACTACAATGCAGGCTTACCCCAGTACCCAGTGAGCAGTGGCTTACAACATCAAGGAATGACCTCGAGTCCTCCTTAAAGACATCTTACCCTACCCCAGTTTCTCAGCTTTATGCTGCCACTAAGCAGAGTGCCGCTGCTGACCTAGCTATTGTCCAACCTTACACTTTATCTCCTAATGGAGGAATATATAAGTTGGCTACCGGAGTGTGTGGTCCTTTGCCAAAGGGACATGTAGGACTTTTACTAGGTCGAAGCAGCAGCGCTATGCGGGGGTTAATGGTGGTCCCAGGAATTATTGATCCTGATTTTACTGATGAAATCCTTATTATGGTACAAGTCTCACAATTTATGCACCTAGAGGCAGGGGAACGTATTGCACAATTGCTTTTATTGCCTTTTTTTCCTTTCTTATCTAGAGATGTGTCTCATCAAGGAGGTTTCGGCAGTACTGGGAAAACTGTTTTCTGGGAAACTTTAGTTTCTGATCAAAACCTTTATGTTCATTGCAAATTAATGGGATACTTTTTGAGGGATTAGTCGACACAGGAGCGGATGTATCTATTATATGTTTGGCTCAATGGCCCAATCATTGGAAAAGGAAACAAGTATCAGTTACTCTATCCAGCCTAGGTACTGCTTCCGTAGTCTACCAAAGTGTCGAGCCCCTGAGCTGTGTAGGACCTGAAGGACAACAAGGAAAAGTGTTCTTTTATATTGTTCCCATTAATATTAACCTTTGGGGCCATGATCTTTTACAACAATTTGGTGCCTTTTTAAGCATTCCTCGTATTTCTTCAGCTGCCAAAAATATGATGTTCAAAATGGGCTACAATCCTTTAAACTCTTAGCCACTGTCCACAAGCCTCAAGCTTTACAATTGAAGTGGAAAACTACAACTCCTGTTTGGGTGGAACAGTGGCCATTATCTAAAGAAAAACTTGAGGCTTTAAAGAATTTAGTTAAGGAACAATTGGCCGAGGGGCATATTAAACCAAGTACTTCTGCATGGAATTCTCCTGTGTTTGTCATTAAGAAGAAAAATGGAAAATGGCGCTTATTAACTGATCTTAGAGCTGTAAATGCTTGTATTCAACCTATGGGGACTTTACAACCTGGGCTTCCTAATCCAGCTCTTATCCCACGAAGTCCTACCTCATGTCAAGAGTTTGTTCATAGAGCCTTAAATCCTGTTAGATTCCTTACTGTGTTAATATACCATTATATGGATGATATTCTATTAGCAACTCCTGACGAAGTCCTACAAGGTCAAGTTTTTCAGGTCTTACAACAACAATTAACTCAATATAATTTACATATTTCTTCTGAGAAAATACAGACTCAATTTCCTATTCAATATTTGGGATACCTTTTAGCAGAAAAGCAGATTCGGCCACAAAAAGTTCAAATTCGAAGAGATCAACTTTTGACTCTTAATGATTTTCAAAAATTGCTAGGAGACAAAAATTGGCTCCGCCCTGTCTTAGGCATACCTACTTACAAATTGCAACATCTATTTGCTACCTTGGAAGGAGATTCAGGTTTAAATAGTTCTCGTCAATTATCCCCTGTAGCAGAAGAAGAATTGTCATTTGTAGAAAACAGAATTAGTGAAGTTCACCTTGATTATATTGCACCCAGTCTTCCACTTTCGTTGTGTCTTTTTCATACTCCCCATTCACCAATGGCCATTTTACACCAAGATAATAATATTCTGGAGTGGCTGTTTTTGGCTAATAAAGCCATTAAGAAAATTCACCCATATATTGATAAATTGGCTGAATTAATTATTAAAGGATGACATCGAGCTTGTCAGTGGCTTGGTGCTGACCCTATAAAAATTATTACCCGATTATCTAATCAATACATTGAATCTCTGTTGGAAACTCATGAGGGTTGGCAAGTGGCTTGCGCTAAGTATACTGGTTCTTTTTCTCAGCATTAGCCTAGTAATAAATTATTTGCTTTTCTGCAACAATATTCTTTACTGCCATATAATCCTATCTCTTACACTCCAGTTAAAGGTCCCACCTTTTTTACTGATGCTTCAAGCAATGGAAAAAGGCTGGATACTGGACTTCAGACAATTCAAAAATTTCTCACTATCCATTTGAATCAGTACAACAAGGAGAACTTTTTGCCATTCTTACGGTTCTACAAGACTGGCCACAAACCCCTTGTAATATAGTTAGTGATTCCCAATATGCTCTATATGTAACTAAATATATTTCTCAGACTTCTTTACCATTATTTCCTCAAACTCCTTTACAAAAATTATTTTCTTTATTATTTGTAACTCTTACTTCCCGCACTGCCCCCCTTTTTATCACTCATATTCGTTCTCATTCAGCTTTGCCAGGACCTTTATCTTTTGGCAATAGTCAGATTGATTCTTTACTTATTGGCAGTGTCCAACAGGCTCAGGATGAGCACCAACTACATCATACTAATAGTTTAGGATTACAACGGCGATTTTCTATAACACGCCGTCAAGCCCGAGCTATTGTCAGAGCCTGCCCATCTTGTGCTCCTATTATTGCACCTTTTTTAAGTCCAGGTATTAATCCTCGAGGCATTCAACAAAATCACATTTGGCAAATGGATGTAATTTATGTTCCTTCCTTTGGTCGTTCAAAATATGTTCATCATACTATTGATACGCCATCACATTTCCAGTGGGCTACGCCATTACCCTCTGAAAAGGCTGACTCTGTTATTACTCATTTACTTACTTGCTTTGCAGTTATGGGAGTCCCTGCTGAATTAAAAACTGATAATGCCCCTGCTTATTGCTCTCGTAAATTGGCTGCCTTCCTCTCTTTATACCATATTCATCATTCCACTGGTATTCCATTTAACAGTCAAGGTCAAGCAATTATTGAAAGAGCCAATGCTACCTTAAAATTACAACTTTTAAAACAAAAAGGGGGAGATGGGTGAGATTCCCTAAAACATCAAATTCTGAAAGCCCTTTTTACTTTAAATTTTCTCAATCATTGGCGCCAATTACAGCAGTCTGCAGTGGTGAAACATTTTCAACAGCCTTTAGAAAAGCAGCAAAACAGTAATCTGTGGGTGTATTATCCTTCATTACAAGGGAAATATTTAAAAGAAAAAGTTTTACAATGGAGCTGAGGCTATGCTCTTGTCCGTACAGGTGCCAGAGATGAGTGGTTTCCATCTTGACGGTTGAAACAGTGCCGTGGCGAAGAGGAGCCAATCCGAAGAGCTCCTGAAGGAATTCCAGGAGCTAAATCTGAGCGCTCAGAGAACATTCACCTTTGGTACTCGACGTGCAGAGCCCCTGACATGGGGACAACTGAAAAAGTTAACTCAAGAAGCTGAAGGGGTTGTTCAACAAGCTGGGCAGCCCAAAACCCCACCGACTTTATTCCTGGCTATGCTGGCCATAGTAAATTGTCAGGTAACAGTTGGAGAATTTATATACTGGGCTTATATTCCTTTTCCACCCTTATATCAAGATGTGGCCTGGGGAGACAGAGAAGTCCCAGTATTTACTAATGATACTGCTTGGATGCCATCGCCTTTTAAAAACCAGGATCCTGAATTAGACACTGGCACAGTAAATAGTTCATATCAATTTGGGGTTGAAGGGTTGCCTATATGTCTTGGGGATAGTCCACATTGTCTGCATCTTTATCATGAGGCTTGGGCTGTTTGCTATAACCATAGTCATATCTCTGCCTTTACTATGATTATTGCGGCTCAAAGTTTTAAGTATAATCATACTGCAGTACTTAATGAAACTCTGCCAAGTCATTGAAATAGTTCTAGGTATGTTATTGCATGTGTAAGAAAGCCTTACTTGTTGTTGACAGGAATTTTTAAATGGGATAATAATACAGGAGTAGTTAACTGTACAAACAATTGTACATTCTTAAGTTGTATAAATACTACTTGGTGGAATAATAATTGGAATGAGTCTCATTCTGATTTATATATACTAAAAGTCAGAAAAGAAACCTGGCTACCTGTAAACTTAACATGTACTTGGAGTGAATCTGCTGGGGTTACTCAAATTTACAAGGTTATGCAAGATCTTGTCCACTGCAGTCAGAGGATGGTTGGAATCATCGTGACCGCAGTGATAGGACTTGTAGCAATTGCTTCCACTGCCGCTGTTGCTGGATTAGCTCTACACCAGAGTATACAAAATGCAGAATTTGTGCAACAATGGCATGAACAATCACATTTGTTGTGGCAGCAGCAATGAGACATAGATGCTCATTTGACTGAACGAGTGGATAATCTGGAGCAAGTGGTTTCTTGGTTGGGAGATCAGCTAACAGTGTTGAATACCTGAGCTTTGTTGAAATGTAATTGGAACACTACCCAATTTTTTATTACTCCTGTTCCTTTTAACAGCACTGTACATAATTGGACTGAGATAAAGAGACTTTTAATTGGTCATAATAATCTTTCCCTAGAAATACAAGAATTAACACAGAACATTTCTGAAACATTTTGCAATCAGTTACCATTGCTGACTGGTGCAGATTTGATGACCAGTATTGCACAAAGTTTATGTCTTTGAACCCTACGAGCCCTGTAAAAACTTTGCTGACCTCTGTTTCTAGTAATGTATTGATTGTTGTTCTTGCCTTTGTCATTTTCACAGTCTGTTGGAGACGGTACCAAAGGGCAAACACCGAATCCCAGCGAGTCCAACATATAATGATGGTTTTAAAAGAAATTCAAAGTTGTAAATAAGGAAAGGGTAAATGTAGAGGACTACGTGCTTGCAAACAAGACGTTCCCAATAAGTCCTGCTCTTGCAAATGAAGCAGGGCGTTCCTTCCCTGCAAACAGGGAGGACAAAGGAGCCAGCTGCTAACAGCAGACCCTGGGGGTTTGTTTATGTATAAACATCTTGAAAATCCAGAAAGTCAGGGAAAGGTCAGAAAAACAACAATGTGTCTTGTGACTTGACAATATTCCACAAATGACTATATAAAATAAAGGAGAGGATGCCATTCGAGGCTGCCGTCATGTTAGTCTTGTCTTGTGTTGTCTTGTGTGTTCATTCCTTTGTTTAGGACCCCAACACCAAACTCCTGCCTGACCAGGCTAGAGGTGCCTGCCCTGCACTCTCCCAGCCCCCTGTGCTTCTGTGTCATGTCACTGGCCTTGCTGTCTGTCCTGGATGAAGGGAGTTTCATGTCCTAGATCTAGCAGAATGCACTTGGAAGACTGTCTAGCATGTAACAGATCAAAAATAAATATTGAATTGACTTAACAGATGTATGAAAGGCAATGTAAGATTTCTCTACCAGTTCCTCTGTCCCCAGTTTTTTCTGGGAAAAAATATTGGCTACTTCCACCTTCCCTACATACCTCTTTGTTCTTTCCCACTTCTGTGCCCTTTTGTGTATACTGCTAGTTTGAAATGACCACGTTCTCCACTCTCTCTCAGTCTAATCCATTCCTCTGATCTTCCATTAAAAGGCATTATCCTCATGGATTTTTTGGGGAAATAATTAAAGTTGAGCATATTTAGACTACATAGAAGTTTCAAAAACAAATATTAACCTCCTTATGGGGCATTTTGTAAACTCCCTGTGACATTCTCTGCTTCCACTGAATCCCCTTGGACAGCCCCTGGTTTTGGTAATATGTATTATGATAGGTGAATGAGCCATTCTGAAGCAGGGGAGAAATACTGAAAAGGAAATTCTAAGTGATCTCAGCCAAACCTAGAATCTGGGGGTGGGTTTGAGTAGGAGGAGGATTTAAAAGCTTTCCAAAACTCAAAGGGCAACAGGAAAAGAAGGGGTGAAGGTAGGAGATTGTGAGAAATTACAATGTCATTGTGAGAGAATACTACATATCAACAGGAAAATAGCAGATATCTTGCTTATAAATAACACTAGCTTCATATGTATTGATTAAGACAGCAGAGAAGGGACAGTTACTAGCAGTGGAATGCAGACACACAGCAGAATCTCCAAACTATCAAGATTTTAAGAAAGGCCAATACATCAAACCAGTAAAAAAGAACATACAAAAACCCCCATAACCATCTAAAGTAATAAATATAGAGTAACACATTTATTATATATACATATATAACATATAAGATGCATTATTACATTAAATATAAGAATTTGAAATCATCTATTAAAAAATTGGCTAGGTGCAGCATGGCCAGAGGACTAGATGTTCCACCCAGGGCACTCCACAGAGAACAAGCCCCACTGCCCATCACATTACATATTTATGGGGTAAGTCCAATAGAGGCTAGGGAACCTGGTTTTTCTGAGTAACTGAAATGCGTCTTGAGATCTTCCAAGATCAATGCTAGCAGTCTGCGTGGGGAGGGCCCTGGGAACAACTTTGCTTGCTGGGAATGATGAAAACTGCCTGTCTCTTGCCAGGCTGGCTTAGTCCATTGGAGTCAAATCTCTACTAAGTTTCTAAGAGGGAGAAGGAAATGAGCCTGCAGGGTGTCCAGATTTGTCTCTCATAAATTCAAATCTATGTAGTACATTTTCAAAGTTAGAACATAGAGGAACTAAATAATAATATCAACAGCCTTCATACAATCAATGCATAATGTTAAATCCTTTAAATAGAGAACATACATTATTTTTAAAATGTGCACAAAACTTTATAAAAAATTGACCATGATAAAAATAATAAAGCTTTGATAGGCTACATTCTCTAGTCATGAGCCAATAAAATTAGAAATAAACCGTAAAAAGGGAACTAATTTGTGAATAGGAACCACAGTCCTAGATAACACAAGGATCAAAGAGGAAATTTAAAAAGAAATTACTGTCTAGAAACAAAGAAAAGGAGAATCACTGAAATAAGAAACCAACAAAAAAGTAGAAAAGAAAATAAATATGTCAATAAATTAAAAGAGAAAAACCGTATGATCACAATAGTTAGTCAAAAAACATCAGAAATTATGTTTAAATTTATCATTCTTAATAAAAACAGGAATAAAAAGAAGGAAACTCTTGAATATAAAGACTATCAAAACCAACAGTAAATATTATCCTAAAGTGAAAGACACTAAGGTAACTTCAATTACAGAAAACCCTAGAAAGAGGAAAGCCTATAATCACCATTATTACTTAACATTATTTGGGCAGTCTTAGCAATGTAATAAGGCAAGAAAATTGAAAATAACTGGCATAAGCATTGGAAGACAAATAGATAAAACCCTCTCTTTTTTCTACTAATAAGATAATATAATAGAATTCCTGTATATCAAGGAATCTTGGGATAAAACTCTACTGGATTTAATAAATTAATTTGGATATAAGATAATTGTATAAAAATCAGTATTTTTCATCACTCTAGCAATAAGCACCTAGTACTGGGAATGGAAAAATTATATCATTAAAAATAGCAACAAATGTATTTAACAGTGGAAACTCAGAATCTCTATGAAAAGATCTAAAATATCTTACTAAAAAGACATAAGGTAAGATCTGACTAAATAGAGAGGCATAATGCATTCTTGGATGGGAGGATTATATAATAAAGACAATCTCCCCAAATTGATATATAATATATTTCAATTTCAATTTCAAATTTCAATGGGGTTTTTATTTAGAACCCAATGAAAAGATCTTAAATTTCATATGGTAGAATGTTCAGGAATAACTAAGAAAATTATGAGAAAAGAAAACAATGAGAGATAATCTGCTTCCTCTACAATATATACAGTAAAGCCTTTGTAATAAAACCAAACTGGTATTTATATAAGAATACAGACTATTCTAATCATATACTTCATTATCATATATCCTATGATTTTCCTATTTCAGTAATTCTCCTTTTCTTTGTTTCTAGATAGTAATTTCTTTTTAAATTTCCTCTTTGATCCTGGTGTTATCTGGGACTGTGGTTCTTATTTACAAATAGTTATGATTTATTAGTTCCCTTTTTGTCATTTATTTCTACCTATATAAGTAGGTCTGTGGAATAGAATTGACAATCTAGAAAGAGATGTTGGAATAAATGAGAATTTAACATAAGACAAGTGTGATGGTTCATTTCAGAGGGAAATTAATGGCATTGGCATAACTGCATACCTATCTGGAAGAAAAAATAGTTTCTATTCTCATATCAAACACAAAAATCAATATGTAGCTAGCATCACAAAAATTTAAGGCTTTTGTGTAAAAAATATTTCCATAAAGAAATCTATAGATATATAATAGATCTTGGAAATTATTTGTAATGCAGATGTCAAAAAGTTAATTTCTATAATATACAGAGCTCTGACAAATTGACAAAAGACAGAAAAAAAACATAGAAAACTAAGCAATATGTTTGAATAGACAATTTACAGAATGAATAGCTAGGGACTATATGAAAAGATCCTCAAATTTACTAGTAATTAGGGAAATGCAAAGTACAGCAACAATAAAATATCAGCATACACCTATCAGACTAGCAAAAATTAAAAAGAACTCTCAAACTCATTGTTCTCAGGGGTGTGAGTGAAAGACACTTTTATAACTGCTTAAAGGAATATGACACGTTACATCCTTCTTGAAACACAACTGGGAATACCTATTAAAATTCAAAATATCATATGCCCTTTGAGAACCAGCATTGCACTTTCAGGAGTTTATTGTGTAAAAACAAATGTGTCCAGTTCATGAAGGCATTACGTTTGTTTCAGCATTGTTTGTAGTGGTCAAGAACTGGTAAAAAGAGAATTACCTGTGTATAGGGAAATGGCAGAAAAAATAATGATACAGCCACACCATAAAATATTGTGCAACCATAAAAAATGGAGTCACACTAGATTACTTGGAGCAAATCACTCCATCCCCCAAGGAAATGTCTGAGTAACTAATTTAAGGTGCAGAAAAGTGTATATATAAAAAAAAGATACCAGAAAAGCAAGTCCTGTGTGCATATGTGTGCATGGGAACCTGCCTTATGTCTGTATTCATATAGGATATATGATTATGAAAAAACTGAAGAAGGATGCTCCTAAATTTTAAAATCTGGCTTATCTGGGAAATGGGGAATTGGGCGTGAGATGCTGAGAGTGGGATCAGGGGCAGGGAAAGGTGTCAAAGAAAATGGCATGTATGTTATTTTCCCATGTATGTGAGATTATATAGGCTGTCCTCACTTTTCATGGCTCCATGGCAACAGATCAAAGTGAGGGCGCAGTCTGATATGCATGAGTTTCACATATGTATGAATGTAAGAAAAATGGAAATGCTCCCACAAGAAACCAAAAGCAATGACTAGCCAACATGCTCAAGGGAGTTCCAAACATGGAAATGAAAGAACGATACTTGCTATAACAAAAGCACAAGTAAAAACAAAGCCCACAGACCCTATTAAACAACTACACAATTGAGACTACAAAGCAACTAGCTAACCACACTATGACAGGAACAAAACCACACATATCAATATTAGCCTTGAACGTAAATGGCCTAATTGCTCCATTTAAAAAGACATAGAGTGGCAAATTGAATAAAAAAAAAAACGAGACCTAACCTTCTGCTGTTTTTAAGAGATCCATCTCACATGTAGTGACACCCACAGGCTCAAAGTAAAGAAATGGAGAAAGAGGTACCAAGCAAAAGGAAAACAAAAAACAGAAGAAGTCATTATTGTTGTATCGGATAAAACACACTTCAAACTAATCACAGTAACAAAAGGACAAAGAAGGACATTACATAATTATAAAGGGTTCAATTCAATGAGATTTAACTATCCTAAATATATATGTACCCAACACTGGAGCACCCAGTTTATAAAACTTGTAAAGAAAACAATTTTTTTGGGGTGGGTGTTGGGGGTAGGAGTTTTGCTCTTGTTGCCCAGGCTGGAGTGCAATGGCATGATCTCAGCTCACTGCAACCTCTGCCTCCTGCGTTCAAGAGATTCTACTGCCTCAGGCTCCTGAGTAGCTGGGATTACAGGTACCCACTAATTTTTTGCATTTTTATTAGAGATGGGATTCACCATGTTGGCCAGGCTGGTCTCGAAGTCCTGACTGCAGGTAATCTGCCCACCTCGGCCTCCCAAAGTACCAGGATTACAGGCGTGAGCCACCACATCCGGCCAAGAAAATGTTTTAACTCTAAAATAAATAAATGAAAGAAATGGCCACCAACTTCAATGGCCCATGAAGGCAGGCATCATGTTGGTTTTGGTCATGATTTTATCCCTAACATATAGTACGTTGACACTCAGTATTTGTTAAATGCATATTGCTGAATACAGTGAAAAATAAAATTGTGATTACTATTATTTTTGCCTCTCCAGTTGGTCATGACTAAAAAGTTATAATATTCAGAGTTGTGAGATACGGAAAGGGGCAGATGGAACCATAAATCAGTTCAATGCTTCTGAAAGATGAGTTCTTTCAAACTTTTAGGAAACAGAACATCCCCATGATATGTAAGCCCCAAAGCATAGAAAATGATCAGAAAAGGTGGGGCATGGTGGCTCTACTTATAATCTCAGCACTTTGGGAAGCTGAGGCAGGTGAATGACTTGAACCCAGGAGTTTAAGACCAGCCTGGGCAACATGGTGAAACCCCATCTCTACGAAAAATTCAAAAATTAGGTGGATGTGGTGGTGTATGCCTGTAGTCGCAGCTACTCTAGAGGCTGAGGTGGGAGGATGGCTTGAGCTGAGGAGGTTGAGGCTGCAGTGAGCTACACTCTAGCCTGGGTGACAGAGCAAGACCCTGTCTGGAAAAAAAAAAATTAAAGAAAAGATAAAACAAACGAGGAATTTAGCCACTCATTTCATGAAGCTCCCATTCAGGAACCCAGGAGCCCTTCCTTTCTCCTAACACCTGTTCTTTTCCTTCATGGTGTTTATCACAATTTATAACTTCATTTAAAATGTCTAAGTACTGCATTAGGCATTACGTATTACTTATTAAGAGGTTTGTATATACGATTATTTGTTTGTATGTCTCTTGTGCTAAACGAGAGCAGGGCCATGCTTATTTTTGTTCTCCTCCTGTTGATTGTGCAGCCCCCACACCTGGCACAGTGTCTGGCCTATCATAACTACTCAATAAATATTTGTTACATGAATGAATATGACTCTAAATTCTGAAATGCATCAAGGGAGGGGTAACAAATTTAGCTAAAAGTCGAGATAGCTTCCTGGGTGTCTTACAAAGACCCTGCAATGTGTATTTTCTTCTAGCCAAGGACCTAAGGATGTAAAACAGAAAAGTTCTGTACTCATTACCAGATTGTGTTCACCTTGAAAACATGGTTTGTCTTCTTCATCTTTACATTTCTTTGCAGATGGCATATTACTTGGCCCAGACTTGAGCACTATGTGCCTGGTACTCTTGATGTACATGCTGCTTGCTTATTTTCAGGTAGTAGAGGTATATAAGAGTGGAAGGTGCACAGAAGCCTGCTGGGGCAGACCAAACATGGAAACAAAGTCTGAGCCAACCAACCAAGGTGCAGTGGGGGTAAGTGGGGAGCATGGTGGGTGTTGACACCCTCTTCACTTGGGCACCAACACAGCAGAGATTATGGAGAATTTATGGAAAAAGAAATAGATGTTTCCATTATTTAGAGATACAAAGGTAATCAAATAAAGAATAAAAATAATAACAAATATCAAGTATTGGGAGGAGACCCCAAAGGAGAGGGTGAGAGCAGGTGAGCTAAAGCCTTCTCGTGTATATGGCTTGCATGGTCATCAAGAGACATCACTTATGATTGATACATTCAGACATGGTGGTAGAAGCATATGCTCTAGCCTTGTAAGCTAACCACCGGAAGAAAATTTCAGAAACTTTCAAAGAGCTTGCCTTCATGAAGTGGCACCATGGGTTGCATGGAATGGAAAGAGACAGTGTAACTTTTTCTATATTTCTTACTAAAAATATAATATGTATATATTTTTATTAAAAAACCCATTCTGTTGTATAATAGGTGATTCATAGTAACCTCAAGCTCGACAGTCTCACAGTTAACTGGTCAGCATGTCTGTCTGTATCTTATCACAGGGTGATAAGGTTTGGCTGTGTCCCCATGCAGATCTCATCTTGAATTCCCACATGTTGTGGGAGGGGCCCAGTGGGAGATAATTGAATCATGGGGGCAAGTCTTTCCTGAGCTGTTCTCATGATAATGAATAAGTCTCACGAGATCTGATGGTTTTAAAAAGAGGAGTACCCAAGGGGCGGAGCAAGATGGCCGAATAGGAACAGCTCCAGTCTCCAACTCCCAGCGCGAGCGACACAGAAGAAAGGTGATTTTTGCATTTTCAACTGAGGTACTGGGTTCATCTCACTAGGGAGTGCGGGACAATAGGTGCTGGTCAGCTGCTGCAGCCTGACCAGTGAGTGCTGAAGCAGGGCGAGGCATTGCCTCACCTGGGAAGTGCAAGGGGGAAGGGAATCCCTTTTCCTAGACAGGAGAACTGAGACACACAACACCTGGAAAATCGGGTAACTCCCACCCCAATACTGTGCTCTACCAAGGATCTTAGCAAACAGGCACACCAGGAGATTATATCCCACACCTGGCCAGGAGGGTCCCATGCCCACGGAGCCTCCCTCATTGCTAGCACAGCTGTCTGTGATCTCGTGGCAAGGCAGCAGCGAGGCTGGGGGAGGGACGCCTGCCATTGCTGAGGCTTAAGTAGATAAACAAAGCAGCTGGGAAGATCGAACTGGGTGGAGCTCACAGCAGCTCAAGGAGTCCTGCCTGTCTCTGTAGACTCCACCTCTGGGGACAGGGCACAGCTAAACAACAACAACAACAACAAAAAAAAAAGCAGCTGAAACCTCTGCAGATGCAAACGACTCTGACAGCTTTGAAGAGAGCAGTGGATCTCCCAACACGGAGGCTGAGATCTGAGAATGGACAGACTGCCTGCTCAAGTGGGTCCCTGACTCCTGAGTAGCCTAACTGGGAGACATCCCCCACTAGGGGCAGACCGACACCCCACACCTCACACGGTGGAGTACACCACTGAGAGGAAGCTTCCAAAGCAAGAATCAGACAGGTACACTCGCTGTTCAGCAATATTCTATCTTCTGCAGCCTCTGCTGCTGATGCCCAGGCAAACAGGGTCTGGAGTGGACTTCAAGCAATCTCCAACAGACCTACAGCTGAAGGTCCTGACTGTTAGAAGGAAAACTATCAAACAGGAAGGACACCCACACCAAAACCCCATCAGTACATCACCATCATCAAAGACCAGAGGCAGATAAAACCACAAAGATGGGGAAAAAGCAGGGCAGAAAAGCTGGAAATTCAAAAAATAAGAGCGCATCGCCCCCTGCAAAGGAACGCAGCTCATCACCAGCAACGGATCAAGGCTGAATGGAAAATGACTTTGACGAGATGAGAGAAGAAGGCTTCAGTCCATCAAACTTCTCAGAGCTAAAGGAGGAATTACGTACCCAGCGCAAAGAAACTAAAAATCTTGAAAAAAGAGTGGAAGAATTGATAACTAGAATAATTGATGCAGAGAAGGCCATAAACGAATTGACAGAGATGAAAACCATGACATGAGAAATATGTGACAAATGCACAAGCTTCAGTAACCGACTCCATTAACTGGAAGAAAGAGTATCAGCGATTGAAGATCAAATGAATGAAATGAAGTGAGAAGAGAAACCTAAAGAAAAAAGAAGAAAAAGAAATGAACAAAGCCTGCAAGAAGTATGGGATTATGTGAAAAGACCAAATCTACGTCTGATTGGGGTGCCTGAAAGTGGGGGAAAATGGAACCAAGTTGGAAAACACTCTTCAAGATATCATCCAGGAGAACTTCCCCAACCTAGTAGGGCAGGCCAACATTCAAATTTAGGAAATACAGAGAACGCCACAAAGATACTCCTCGAGAAGAGCAACTCCAAGACACATAATTGCCAGATTCACCAAAGTTGAAATGAAGGAAAAAATCTTAAGGGCAGCCAGAGAGAAAGGTCGGGTTACCCATAAAGGGAAGCCCATCAGACTAACAGCAGATCTCTGGGCAGAAACTCTACAAGCCAGAAGAGAGTGGGGGCCAATATTCAACATTCTTAAAGAAAAGAATTTTAAACCCAGAATTTCATATCCAGCCAAACTAAGTTTCGTAAGTGAAGGAGAAATAAAATCCTTTACAGATAAGCAAATGCTTAGAGATTTTGTCACCACCAGGCCTGCCTTACAAGAGACCCTGAAGGAAGCACTAAACATGGAAAGGAACAACCGGTACCAGCCATTGCAAAAATATGCCAAAATGTAAAGACCATCGAGGCTGGGAAGAAACTGTATCAACTAATGAGCAAAATAACCAGTTAATATCATAATGGCAGGATCAAGTTCACACATAACAATATTAACCTTAAAAGTAAGTGGACTAAATGCTGCAATTAAAAGACACAGACTGGCAAACTGGATAAAGAGTCAAGATCCATCAGTTTGCTGTATTCAGGAGACCCATCTCACATGCAGAGACATACATAGACTCAAAATAAAGGGATGGAGGATGATCTACCAAGCAAATGGAGAACAAAAAAAAGCAGGGGTTGCAATACTAGTCTCTGATAAAACAGACTTTAAACCATCAAAGATCAAAAGAGACAAAGAAGGCCATTACATAATGGTAAAGGGATCAATTCAACAGAAAGAGCTAACTATCCTAAATATATATGCACCCAATACAGGAGCACCCAGATTCATAAAGCAAGTCCTTAGAGACTTACAAAGAGACTTAGACTCCCATACAATAATAATGGGAGACTTCAACACCCTACTATCAACATTAGACAGATCAATGAGACAGAAAGTTAACAAGGATATCCAGGAATTGAACTCATCTCTGCAGCAAGCAGACCTAATAGACATCTACAGAACTCTCCACCCCAAATCAACAGAATATACATTCTACTCAGCACCACATCACACTTATTCCAAAATTGACCACATAATTGGAAGTAAAGCACTCCTCAGCAAATGTACAAGAGCAGAAATTATAACAAACTGTCTCTCAGACCACAGTGCAATCAAACTAGAACTCAGGACTAAGAAACTCAATCAAAACTGCTCAACTACATGGAAACTGAATAACCTGCTCCTGAATGACTACTGGGTACATAACAAAATGAAGGCAGAAATAAAGATGTTCTTTGAAACCAATGGGAACAAAGATACAACATACCAGAATCTCTGGGACACATTTAAAGTAGTCTGTAGAGGGAAATTTACAGCACTAAATACCCACAAGAGAAAGCTGGAAAGATCTAAAATTGACACCCTAACATCACAATTAAAAGAACTAGAGAAGCAAGAGCAAACACATTCAAAAGTTAGCAGAAGGCAACAAACAACTAAGATCAGAGCAGAACTGAAGGAGATAGAGACACAAAAAACCCTCCAAAAAATCAATGAATCCAGGAGTTGGTTTTTTGAAAAGATCAAAAAAATTGATAGACTGCTAGCAAGACTAATAAAGAAGAAAAGAGAGAAGAATCAAATAGATGTAATAAAAAATGATAAAGGGGATATCACCACTGACCCCACAGAAATACAAACTACCATCAGAGAATACTATAAACACCTCTACGCAAATAAACTAGAAAATCTAGAAGAAATGGATAATTTCCTGGACACTTACACTCTCCCAATGCTAAACCAGGAAGAAGCTGAATTCCTGAATAGATCAATAGCAGGCTCTGAAATTGAGGCAATAATTAATAGCCTACCAACGAAAAAAAGTCCAGGACCAGATGGATTCACAGCTGAATTCTACCAGAGGTACAAGGAGGAGCTGGTACCATTCCTTCTGAAACTATTCCAATCAATAGAAAAAGAGGGAATCCTCCCTAACTCATTTTATGAGGCCAACATCATCCTGATACCAAAGCCAGGCAGAGACACAACAACAAAAGAGAATTTTAGACCAATATCCCTGATGAACATCGATGCAAAAATCCTCAATAAAATACTGGCAAACCGGATCCAGCAGCACATCAAAAAGCTTATCCACCATGATCAAGTGGGCTTCATCCCTGGGATGCAAGGCTGGTTCAACATATGCAAATCAATAAACATAATCCAGCATATTAACAGAACCAAAGACAAAAACCACATGATTATCTCAATAGATGCAGAAAAGGCTTTTGACAAAATTCAACAGCCCTTCATGCTAAAAATGCTCAATAAATTCGGTATTGATGGAACGTACCTCAAAATAATAAGAGCTATTTATGACAAACCCACAGCCAATATCATACTGAATGGGCAAAAACTGGAAAAATTCCCTTTGAAAACTGGCACAAGACAGGGATGCCCTCTCTCACCACTCCTATTCAACATAGTGTTGGAAGTTCTGGCTAGGGCAATCAGGCAAGAGAAAGAAATCAAGGGTATTCAGTTAGGAAAAGAAGAAGTCAAATTGTTCCTGTTTGCAGATGACATGATTGTATATTTAGAAAACCCCATTGTCTCAGCCCAAAATCTCCTTAAGCTGAAAAGAAACTTCAGCAAAGTCTCAGGATACAAAATCAATGTGCAAAAATCAGAAGCATTCTTATACACCAGTAACAGACAAACAGAGAGCGAAATCATGAATGAACTTCCATTCACAACTGCTTCAAAGAGAATGAAATACCTAGGAATCCAACTTACAAGGGATGTAAAGGACCTCTTCAAGGAGAACTACAAACCACTGCTCAGTGAAATAAAAGAGGACACAAACAAATGGAAGAACATATCATGCTCATGGATAGGAAGAATCAATATCGTGAAAATGGCCATACTGCCCAAGGTAATTTATAGATTCAATGCCATCCCCATCAAGCTACCGATGAGTTTCTCCACAGAATTGGAAAAAACTGCTGTAAAGTTCATATGGAACCAAAAAAGAGCCCGCATTGCCAAGACAATCCTAAGTCAAAAGAACAAAGCTGGAGGCATCACGCTACCTGACTTCAAACTATACTACAAGGCTACAGTAACCAAAACAGCATGGTACTGGTACCAAAACAGAGATATAGACCAACGGAACAGAACAGAGTCCTCAGAAATAATACCATACATCTACCGTCATCTGATCTTTGACAAATCTGAGAAAAACAAGGAATGCGGAAAGGATTCCCTATTTAATAAATGATGCTGGGAAAATTGGCTAGCCATAAGTAGAAAGCTGAAACTGGATCCTTTCCTTACTCCTTATACAAAAATTAATGCAAGATGGATTAGAGACTTAAATGTTAGACCTAATACCGTAAAAACCCTAGAAGAAAACCTAGGTAATACCATTCAGGACATAGGCATGGGCAAGGACTTCATGTCTAAAACACCAAAAGCAACGGCAACAAAAGCCAAAATTGACAAATGGGATCTAATTAAACTAAAGATTTCTGCACAGCAAAATAAACTACCATCAGAGTGAACAGGCAACCTACAGAATGGGAGAATATTTCTGCAATCTACTCATCTGACAAAGGGCTAATATCAAGAACCTACAAAGAACTCAAACAAATTTACAAGATAAAAACAAACAACCCCATCAAAAAGTGGGCAAAGGATATGAACAGACAGTTCTCAAAAGAAGACATTCATACTGCCACCAGACACATGAAAAAATGCTCATCATCACTGGCCATCAGAGAAATGCAAATCAAAACCATAATGAGATACTATCTCACACCAGTTAGAATGGCAATCATTAAAAAGTCAGGAAACAACAGGTGCTGGAGAGGATGTGGAGAAATAGGAACACTTTTACACTGTTGGTGGGATTGTAAACTAGTTCAACCATTAGGGAAAACAGTATGGCGATTCCTCAAGGATCTAGAACTAGAAGTACCATATGACCCAGCCATCCCATTACTGGGTATATACCCAAAGGATTCTAAATCATGCTGCTATAAAGACACATGCACACGTATGTTTATTGTGGCACTATTCACAATAGCAAAGACTTGGAATCAACCCAAATGTCCATCAGTGACAGACTGGATTAAGAAAATGTGGCACATATACACCATGGAATACTATGCAGCCATAAAAAAGGATGAGTTTGTGTCCTTTGTAGGGACATGGATGCAGCTGGAAACCATCATTCTTAGCAAACTATCACAAGAACAGAAAATCAAACACCGCATGTTCTCACTCATAGGTGGGAACTGAACAATGAGATCACTTGGATTCTGGAAGGGGAACATCATACACCGGGGCCTATCGTGGGGAGGGGGGAGGGGGGAGGGATTGCATTGGGAGTTATACCTGATGTAAATGATGAGTTGATGGGTGCTGACGAGTTGATGGGTGCAGCATGCCAACATGGCACAAGTATACATATGTAACAAACCTGCACGTTATGCACATGTACCCTAGAACTTAAAGTATAATAATAAAAATAAAAATAAAATAAAATAAAAAAATAAATTAAAAAAATAAAATAAAAAGAGGAGTACCCCTGCACAAGCTCTCTCCTTTTGCTTGCTGCCATCCATGTAAGACGGGACTTACTCTTCCTTCCCTTCCCCCATGATTGTGAGGCTTCCCCAGCCACGTGGAACTGTAAGTCCAATTAGGCCTCCTTCTTTTGTAAGTTGACCAGTCTCGGGTATGTCTTTATCAGCAGTGTGAAAATGGACTAATACACAGGGTCAGCTTTCCACTGGGGTTCAGTGAGTCATAGCTTCTCACACGCTGACAGTCCCCTCTCTCCAGCTGTCCCCTTTGTGTTTTAGGCTGCCAGCTCTCACTCCATCCCAAAAGAGTAGTTGAACCCTTGTCCCTAACCTCATGTTCTCCATATCCTTTTCCCGGCTCTTGCAGGATGCCCTGCTCAAGTGGGAATTTGGGAGAGAAGGGCTTCCCTATGGGTATCAGTTGCCTCCACTCACTGCTGTGGGAGTGTCTGTCCAGCAGTTCCCAAATCCCTCCAAAATCTGAGCAATGGACAAAGGAAGGGTAGTAGCTGATAGGTTAAAGTTGGGATTCTCAGTCTTGTCAATCAGAGCCACAATGTTACAGAGCTCGTTAGATTTCAAACAGGCAAAGTGGGGTGTGTTGGAAGAGCATGCAATTAGGTGTAAGAGGATATGGGTTCCAGCTTATTATTGGTGTTCACTTAATACACCCATTTCCCTATCTGTAAAATGTACACAGTACCCATCCAGCTACCTCATGATGAAGATGAAAGCAGAGGAGGCATGTGGGAGTGTTTTATAGATAAAACAAAAATTGCTGCAATTTAATATCATTCACTGTGCACCACTAACTTTATATTCATCAACTCTTATTCTAGTAACAATTTTTAGGGTCAGAGATAAAACGATCCTTCCTTCCTTTCTTCTTACCTTCCTTCCTTCTTTCCTGCCTTTCTTAAAAATTCATGGAGCAGGGCTGGGCGCGGTGGATTACGCTTGTAATCCTAGCACTTTGGGAGGCTGAGGCAGGTGGATCACCTGAGGTCGGCAGTTTGAGACCAGCCTGACCAACGTGGAGAAACCCCATCTCTACTAAAAATACAAAATTACCCAGGCATGGTGGTGCATGCCTGTAATCCCAGCTACTAGGGAGGCTGAGGCAGGAGAATCACTTGAACTTGGGAGGCAGAGGTTGCGGTGAGCTGAGATTGTGTCACTGCACTCCAGCCTGGACAAAAAGAGCAAAACTCCATCTCAAAAAAAAAAAAAAAAAAAAAAAAAAAAAATTCTTGGAGCAGTACTATGTGACATGCCCTATTGTAGGTGTTTACTCATATTATCTCATTTAATTTATTATTAACCTATACCCAGTGCTATGCTGAGCCATCCTGGAACATAAGGCAAAAGGAAAAAATCTGTTTTACTGGTTCTGTCTTCATTTCATATTTTGTTCATTGTAAGTCTTTTTGTATTCATTTTGATTTTTAAAAAAATTGCATTAAAATGTTATTTATCTTGATTACTGACTTTTTTGGTGCCCCCTTAAATTTTGTACCTGAGGCAACTCACCTCACTCTAGTCTTAGCTCTGCTTATAACTCTGTGAGGAAAGTATTATCCTAATCCTATTTCAGAAAAAGAAATTCAGCTTGAGAATATTAGCTAATTTGCCCAAGGTAATAAAACCAATAAGGGGTAGAATAATAGTTCAAATCCGGGTGTATGTGACTTTATACCACTGTATCACTCTATCTTTTAAACGATGGGATGCACAGAAAAATTCCATTAAGATCTAGAAAGTGCTGCTTAATATTACCTTTTCAAATCTGGAATATCCTCTCAATGCATTTTAGTTTGGCTTCAATGCTGCTAAAATTTAGACACTTTTATTTTCTTTATTTGATGTAGCATTATCTATAGATAGGCATTTGATTAACAACAATTACATATATATTGTTTACCTACATTATCTATTTGCTCTCTAGTGAAACAGAATAGATGGATATATTTCTCCATTTCTTTCTTTTTTTTTCTTATTT
Source organism: Chlorocebus sabaeus (assembly GCF_047675955.1). Taxonomy (NCBI): domain Eukaryota; kingdom Metazoa; phylum Chordata; class Mammalia; order Primates; family Cercopithecidae; genus Chlorocebus; species Chlorocebus sabaeus. The sequence goes on along the minus strand of NC_132911.1, from coordinate 41,180,015 downwards.
TTGAGACATGGTCTTGCTCTGTTACCCTGGCTGGAGTGTAGAGGTATGGTCATAGCTCACTGCAACCTCAACTGCTAGGCTTAAGTGATCCTCCCGCCTCAGCCTCCCAAGTACGCAGGACTACAAGTGCACACCACCACGTCTGGCTAATTTAAAAATTTTTTTTGTAGAGATGGGGTCTCACGATGTTGCTCAGCCTGGTCTTGAACTCCTGGCCTGAAGCGATCCTACCACCTCGACCTCCCAAAGTGTTGGGATTATATGTATGAACCACCATGCCTGGCTCTATTTCTCCACGTCTTGAATGAGGAACCCAAGGCTTACAAAGAGTTAATGACTTACGGAATTCCACACTCACACAATGGTATATAATACTTTCTTTGATGCTAATAATGATGGGAGTGTTTATAGCTCTTGTGTGGAAGACCTAAGGGAGAAACTTAGCACTTCAAATCAGCAATAGGATGAGACTAGGGGAGCTGGAGCATTCATGGAACAGAGGCTGAGTCTTGGGATCCTGTCACTCACAGATAATCACAGAAACCCCAAACAAGCAGCAGGTGTGAGAATCCTGGGGCTCAGTCATCTCGGGGCATCTCTCAGAGGCAACTTGTAGCAGCAAAATGATGTATTTATTCTCAGTTTGGGTAGGATTATCATTACTCACCCTTCGTTGAGAATCCCTTTACCTGGAGGAGGACAGAATGTGTCCTCAGTTTCCCCACTTCTTCCGTGTGGTGTGGGAAGCTGCAGACCGGCAGAGGGCGCTCTGGGCAGTCGGCAAACAGTCCAGGGGTAGATCTGCCCACAGCCAGCGGAGTGGCCTCCTGGAACAGCCTCGTGAAGATCTGCCGCGTGGTGGGGCTTCGGACACAGACCTCACTGGAGCTTGGGGAGAGGCATGACCACAACCTCCTGACCTGAAGCGATCCTACCACCTCGACCTCCGAAAGGGTTCAAGAGGCAGAGAACAACTTCCGAATTGTTCTCTGTGGCTCCAGTCTTGCTCTTCTTAAACTAATTCTTCAAATCATAGCCACCATGACGTTTCCGCACTGCAGCGCCTTTCTGCCTTCCCTTAGGAAGACCCCCACTCCGAATAGCTGTGACAAACATCAGCTCCGTTTCCCACAACCCCGTCTTTACACGCTACTGCTCAACAATTCTGAGCCATTTTCTTTTTTGTTGTCGTTGAATTCATTTAATAATGTAAGTATTTTGCCATTTTAGAATTTTAGGTTCCACTGAGGTTTTTTTTTTTTTTTTTTTTTTTTTTTTTTTTTTTTTTTTTTTTTGAGTCGGGGTCTCTCTCTGTTGCCCAGGCTGGAATGCAGTGGTGCAATCACAGATCACTGCAGCCTTGAGCTTCTGGGTTCTGAGCCATTTTCAAGACCCAAATTCACTGGCCTGTCTCTCCCTTCTGGAGCTATGCATGAGTTATACATTCTGCCAAGAATCTTTAGCCACAGGACTGCCTTTCTTGAGCAACTTCTTTCTTCAGTTCCCACTTTAGATGTTATCTTTTCCGGGGAAACTTCCCTATCCCCTAAGATGGGATCACAGACCTACCCCACATGCTTTCATGCCCCCCACCTTGCACTGCTGTGGCACCAGGGCTGGTGACACTGTGGCTGGTGTGGTGACTGTATGTTTCCTTGATTGACCCTTCTGGTAAACTGTGAGCTCCATGATCCTCCAAGTTCCCTGATCTCCTCTTCTCCAGGGTTGCACCCCATTTCCGCCCCTTACACCTAAGTACTTCTTGCTCTGTATCTTCTTTATGGTAGGAACTCTGTAGAAACTATATGGTGAATGAAATATTTATCAAACAATTTATTCCGCAGCACCCTTTCATAATGTGTCCTTCATAAGATACCGATGGGCGTTGTTAAAATGCAGATCCCTGGGCACCACTTTCAGAGATGATTGGATCCGGGGTGGGGCCCAGGAGTCTGCATTTTAACAGGTCTCCAAGGTGACTCTTATGCATAATGAAAACTGAGAACTGCTCTGGTTTTATCAATGATGGAGAATATCCCCTGTGTTCTTGCGTTGCACTGACTTCAGTCAAAACTGCTGTCTAAGAATTCCTCTGACTGGAATTTCCTCCAGGGGAAGCTGGGGATGACTGGGATCTCGTGGCCTTCCCAGGACAGTTTCTCGATGCTGTCTAATCCTTCCCACCCAAGACTCCAAGGGAATCTCCTCTTTGCATTTGGCTTGGTCCTGAGGGGCAGATCCCAACAGGTATGGGAATGCAGGTGGGGAAATGGGCTTTGCTCTCTAGAGAGAGGTCTCCTTGGAGGAGGGCACCCTCTCTTCTCAACATCCTCGGCCCTTTAGTTCTTTCCTTTTCCAAGTTTTTCCTCTCTTGTGTGCCAAGCACTTTGCAAATGTGATAATGAGGGGTCTAATTTGCTGTGCTAACAGATAAAACAAGGGAGCAGAGCGGCAGGGTTCCCTGGGAAAGGAAATGTCAGCTGTTGATCATGTTGTTCCCTCATTTCCCCTTTCCCTCTTCTGCCCCCCACTCAGCTTGAACTAATTAGGCTGCTAGCACTCCATAATGAAGGTTAATAAACGCCTAATGGATAGTCTTGAACAAACAAGCCTGAAGCACCATAGCAAAACCTGATTTCCCCATCCCCACACCCCTCAAGAAGGAGGCTTGAGCTGGGAGCCAGGACAGGTAAAATGACTCCCAGCAGTGCTCCAGGCACTGGAGGCCACAGCCTGTGCCATGGGGACCACAGGACCATCCCTTTCTCTGCCCAGTCTGGTGGAGGATTCGCCCTCACAGCCAAGGCTCCTGGACTGGCTGCAACTTGTTTGTAGAGATAGACGGGAAAGAAGTTACTTCCAGTAAGACCACCCTTCCATCCCCACTTCACTTGATAACAGGAGTTGGGAGAAGGCAGTGTCAAACTCCCCTGAGGCGCTCTTTTGTGCTCTCAGAATCATCTAGTTTCAAAGGAGTAAACAGATGGATTGCATTTTCCTAACTTTTAGCTGGTTCCAATGTGCAAACAGTTAAGATCATAATGTTAACATTTTCTCTATGTTTTATGTGCATATAAAATATTCCTGAAGAATGTGCTTTTGAATGCAAAGTTTGATCCAATTACAATTTTATAGACTTTATAAAAACATAAAAAGTATGTTTTCTGGGTGTCTGAGACCCTGTTGGCCTTTACAGTAAACTTGGAAGCACACAGGGAAACATAATTGTCACCATGTCAAGGAGGGCCCTACGGAGCTTAAAATGATGAGCCCATTATGTGAATATGGAAACATCCCATAGTCTCTTGGGGTGAATGAGATACTGATGAATGGAATTAAAAACAATCTTGTGGTCTTGGATCAGACTGGAAACAGTTATTGTTTTCTGTCTTTGAAGAGCCATAAAAAAGAAAAGAGAAAGAATCTTGCAAACTTAACTTCTGTGGTTTAGAAGACAGAAGGTGGCTCCATGCAAAATCAGCAGCTTCCCCATTGGTGGGGCAAAAGAAACAGCTCGAGAGCAAAAAGCACAGATTAGAAAACTCCTTTTCAATCCAGAACATACAGGTAGCTTACACCAAGGATGAAGTGTAAGGGAGTGCTCCTGGGAATGGAGATGGGTCTCTTTCCAATCTCATTTTCATTGTACCTGGGCAGATAACTTAGCAATTTGGGCCTCGACACTTCCCTTGTAAAACAAGAGGGTTAGGTTTGAGATCACTCTTCTGGCTCTAAAATGCTATGATTACTCCCCAGGTCCCTCATCCTATGTACTAATTACAAGCTGTTGGACAACATAGAACAACCATCAGTAGCATGTCTGGAGGGAGGCATCCATTAAATTAAAGGATGTCCAGAACTGAGTCCCCAGTGAGAAGATTTGGCTCTTGGAAAATAGAGTTGCATAACAAGCCTGTAACTGAGGACATCACATTAACAGCCCATTCCCATTAAGAGATGCTGATTAGGAATGGCTCTTGATACCATGGTAGGAGCATGCACACGATTGTAAAGAATAGCTTTGTTAAGTAAATGTGGACCACATTTCTTTCCAGGGACTGGTCTAGCTCCAGCAACTTCCCTGTGGCATTCAGGTGTCTGAGGAGGTGAGAATTTTTCCATTGCACACATCTGGGGCAGATCCCCTGGTTGTGGAGAGACCCAAGGTTGTCTAATGAGAATTGTTTTCACCCCACTGATTTGAGGCAGGCAATATCATTGATTAGGAGAATTCTCTGTCCTCAGAATTGGAGAAACATCAAGATTATCTTGTCTTCTATACAAAGAAAATGTGTAAGGCTCACAGGGGTCAAGGGATTTGCAAAAAGTTACACAGGTTCACACTCCTGTGTATATAATCCTGCCAGCATCTTCCATATTCACATGGGGAATTTAAGATCTGTGTGGCTGGAGCCAAATTAGGAAGAGAGGGTATTCAAGTTTCTTAGGGCTCCTGTAACAAATTACCACAAATTCGGTGGCTTAAAACAATGGAAATGTATTCTCCTACAGTTCTAAGGTCTAGAAGACTGAAATCAAGGTGCCTGCAGGGCCACACTCCCTCTGAAGGCTCTAGGGGAGAGTCCTTCCTTTCTTCTTTCAGCAAGCGTGTCCCCAAGCACTCCTTGGCTTGCAGCAGCAGCATAACCCCAATCTCTGCCCACCTCTGTGTTCCCCTGGCGCCTTCTGCGTTTCCCTGCCGGTCCTCATCTCTTCCTATGAGGACACCAGTAATTGGATTTAGCAATCACCCCAATCCAGTGTGATCCCATCTTGACCCTTAACAAATTACACGTGTCCATTTTCAATTAAGGTTACATTCTGAGGTTCTGGGTGAACATGAATTTTAGGGGAACACTATCCAAACCAGTACAGGTGAGTGGTAGGAAAGGAAGTCCGAGAGAAGAGCAGAGTCCTGGCCGTTCCGGAAACATGCCAGCGCATCCCCTCCTTGCGGCTGTGCATTCGGTGCTCTTCCATCCCCGGATGTCTGGGTGACATGCCCTCACTTCCTTCCAGCATTTCTACGGGCCATTTGTAACCATTTTGGCTTTCATTCTATAGAAGGTGAGAAGTCTTTAGAGGATTTTGAGCGAAAGAGTCCCATGATCTGAGTTACGTTTTATTTTTTGTTATTATTCATTTTTTGAGATGGAGTCTTGCTCTGTCACCCAGGCTGGAGTGGCGTCCGCCACTACACCCTCTAATTTTTGTATTTTTAGTAAAGAAGACCGGGTTTCACCATGTTGGCCAGGCTTGTCTCAACCTCCTGACCTCAAGCAATCTGCCTGCATCGCCTCCCAAAATGCTAGGATTACAGGCTTGAGTAACCGCGCCCGGCCAGAGTTACGTTTTAGAAGGTTCACTCTGGTTGCTGTGCAGGAAATTGGCCATAGGAAGTAGGGGTGAAAGGAGAGGGAGTGATGCGGCTTCTGCAGTACTTCAGGGGGAAGACGTTGGGCGCTGGAAGTGGTGGAAATGCAGGATCTGACGGGAGTCTGAATAGATTCTGAAGGTAAAGCCGAGTGTTGGCCATTCCAGCTTCGAGAGGCCTGTAACATCCATGTGAGACACTAAGTGGTCAGATTTCTTTTCTTTTTTTTTTTTTGAGACGGAGTCTCGCTCTGTCGCCCAGGCTGGAGTGCAGTGTCGCGATCTTGGCTCACTGCAAGCCCCGCCTCCCGGGTTTACGCCATTCTCCTGCCTTGACCTCCCGAGTAGCTGGGACTACAGGCGCCCGCCACCACGCCCTGCTGATTTTTTTTGTATTTTCAGTAGAGATGGGGTTTCACGTGTTAGCCAGGATGGTCTCGATCTCCTGACTTCCTGATCCGCCCGTCTGAACCTCCCAAAATGCTGGGATTACAGGCGCGAGCCACCGCGCCTGGCAGTGGTCAGATTTCTAAGTCTGGAATTAAGGGAGCAGTCGCGTTGGAGAATGAATTTGGAGGTCATGGCAGTTAGATCATATTTAAAGACCTATTACCTCATCGGATCACCTTGGGAGTAGAATGAAGATAAAGAAAAGAGGTCTGATGACAAAGTCCTGGACCCCCTATCATTTATAGATGGGGAAGATGAGGAGGACCCAGCAAAGGAAACAGGGAGGAAGTGGCCAGTGAGAGAGAAAGAGAAAGAGAGAGAGTGGTGTCCTGGAAGCCAGGTGGAGGAAGTTTTCAAAACAGAGGGAGTGATCAACTGTGCCAAAATTGGGTGATAGGTCAAAAAGGATGTAACCTTAGGACAGTGAGGGTCCCTGGTGACCTTACAAAATAAGTTTCCATGGTATGATGAGGATAAATGCATAACTGAATGACTGCCCTGTAGGAACAACTCTAGGACTGGAGAAAGAGCTATGAGGGGATCAGTCCCATCTCCAGGTGGTCTAACCCATCCACCATCTCCCTCTACTCACTAGTGGCAGCTCTAGGGGACACATGACCTAATGTCAGGCAATGAGATCAGAGGGAAGTTGGCTGAGGGGATTAAGAGGAAATGTATCCTTGTGCTTAGAAAAAGAAATCTGGAAGTGATATTCTCCTCTTTCTCTTGGTCTCTGGAGACGACACTCTGATGAGCTGAATACAGCCCTTTTCCTTCAGGGCATGGAAAGGGCCGCCATGCTCCCCACACCCCCCTGCCTGCCCTGAGGAAGGAGGCAAGAGAAGTGGATGGTCTAGGCTCGACTATTCTCTTTCTAGGTTGAGCATCACAGCGTGGAAACCTTTCCAGCAAACCTCCAGCCTCCCTCTGGTCTCTGGCCTTCTAGTCTCCTCTAATCTAGGAAACTCACTCTGCTCATGCCCCAGTTCCATAGACCCTTGTGTCCTGCTGCTTTAAGGTTGCCCCTCCTGACCTCTTTGCAGTTTAAAAAGGGGCCTCCTAAAGTTGGGGAAATCTTCCAGGCCCAAAATATTGACACTGGAATGGAAGATATTTAGACCCCAAGGTGGCCCCGGGAGACTCACTCTGTAGTTGAGGCATTCACCCAGTGGGCCTCAAACACATCACATGGGAACAGCCATTGAGCCCTCATTTTCTTAAGGCTTTTGCCTGGGAAGACTCTCTGGGCACTCTTTTGACCAAAGTACTTCATAGGAAGCAAAAAAAGAAATCCTTGGAAACATACAGCAGCCAACTACGTGGGGGTGAACAAGAGGTAAAAGATTTTTGTTCTGAAGGGAGGAAGCTTGGTGGAGGATGCTTTCATTTAGCCCGTGATGACAAGATAAGGAATTAATAGATGTAAGCTGCATCCAGGAACGCTGAGATAATAGCGGGCGATAAACCTCCTAGCCAGATGGTGCTCTGGACAATGCAGGAGGATTCCAGGGCTCCAGCCAGCCTCCCCTAGAGTCATAGGGCTCAGGAGGCACTAGCAAGGCCAGTTTGTTGCCTTGGGAGCCAGTGGAAGGCAGTCATCAAGCTGGAAAGGGACACATGCAATGGGGAAGGTCTGCTGGAGCCTGTTCCTGGGGAAGCACAGAGGTCAACAGGACTAATCTTGTACGGAAAATTTGTTTATTCCTTCCAGGAGACTGACGTTCTCAGGTGTCACATCAGGAATCCAGGATTCCCCTAAGTAAATTTCTGATGCAGTTATACCACTAACTAAAAGTGAGCAGAATTACCCCACTTGGTCTTGAGAGTTATGGGGCCAGTGGGGAAAAGAAAAATGGGAAAAATTCCTCTCTCTGAAGCTAGATATGTGCAGCTTCCAAATCAGCTGTCTTTTGAGCAGAATTTGGTGGAACTGTGGATCTGCTCTCTAGAAACAGGGATGGGCAGTCCGTGTTTGCTTGCTCTGTAAGTTTAGGAAATGAGTCCTGGTTGCTTGTGGCGCCTGCTCTTCTGATTTGCTTTTCCTACCTACAGTGGGTCATTTTGGCTGAAGGCCAGTTCCGTCCCTCTCTGAACCCCATCAGAAAAAAAGTGGAAAAGTCAAACAAATGCAGTAAGTGGTTTCACAGGATGCATTTGGCAGTGGCTAGCATCTTGGGGAGCTGTCAAAACAAGCATCTCTGTGGAGCAGCACAGACCCTGTCTGGGCCAGAAACACTCATCAGAATTATTTTCCCCTACAGGTTCTGGGAGATGGAAACCCCTTAGTCTTGTTGCTCCTTCTTACTCTCTTTTTATTTTTTTGAGATGGAGTTTTGCTCTGTCGCCCAGACTGGAGTGCAGTGGTGTGATCTCAGCTCACTGCCACCTCCGCCTCTTGGGTTCGAGCGATTCTCCTGCCTCAGCCTCCTGAGTAGCTGGGATTATAAGCATCTGCCACCACACCTGGCTAATATTTTTTATTTTTTATTTTTATTTTTAGTAGAGACAGGGTTTTGCCATGTTGGCCAGGCTTGTCTTGAACTCCTGACCTCAAGTGATCCACCTGCCTCGGCCTCCCAAAATGTTGGGATTACAGGTGTGAGTCACTGCACCTGGCCCTCCTTCTTACTCTCTTGATCAGCATCAGCCTCTCATGCCCCTAACCATCACTTCCACTTGGATTTTTCTTCTTTGCTGCTATTCTCTCCTCTCAGTGCATTGCCCTGGAGTCCACAGGGAAAAACCAGCGAGAAGGATGGCAGAGTAATCTTTCACTCCTCACTCTCACTCCATCCAGTAACTCTTCTGAACCACCCTCACATCCCCCATCCCCAAGGCCCCCACACCAAGCTCTGGAACATGAGGGTAATTTGAACGTGCATCTGTGGAGTGCTTCGTCTGTGTTTACAGATAGAAGACAACCTGCAAGAAACAGGATTGGATTTGTTATTTGTAAGTCAAACCAGCTGTGATCTCCTGTCTATGGCTGCTTTCTTTGCAAATACCAAGTGTCACTTGTGGTTGGAGCTACTTTTCTTCCCAGAGAGTTGTTTTCCCCTCACACAGCCAGCCTTCCTTCCATGCCTCTTCCCCTACCAGCTGCTCCCCTGCAAGGTGTCAGTTTGTTGGGTCAGTCTGGGCACCGCCACAGCCAGCTCCAGCTGCTTGGCTGGGGTGACTTTCCCCTTCTTTTAGAAATCAACTAGAAATCCATCTTCATGAAGTTCTAAATCAAGAATCACTTTGGCCAAAGAAGGGAAGAAACACTTGGCACAATTTACCGCTCATTGGAAGGAGCATCAGAGTGACTCTCTACATACCTAAGGACAACTGCATTTCAAATTGGTAACATTTAAATAGTCAAATAAAGAGAAACTTTTGCATTTAGCTTGGTCAGTATCTATCTTTTCTTCCTTTGATGGAAGTTCCTTGGGAACTGGTTCAGGATTGTCTTACCTAGGAAGTTTCATTTGCAAATTTCCATTCAGCAAGTTTTTGTTGAACACCTATTTCATACTTAGCTTGTGCCTTCAAAGAGCACATGATCTCCTTAGAGGAGAGTAGAAGAAACATATATAGCCATGTAAAAAGATGTGCTATGTTCCTCATACTATTAACCACGGGCCAGACAGTGCATGGAAGTTCCACCAGGGAGTCCCAGTGAGCAGTGATCATGGTGGAGGCAGGAGTTGAGCCAAAGCCTGACGAGTTGCCCAGTGTTGACAATAAAGGGATATGAAAAACATGGGGGAAGTTGTTGATGAAAGTTCAACAATTAATTCCTTCCCACCCCCACCAAAAAGACTCAATGTCACATGTGTTGGCCACTTGTGTTTATAGTGGTGGTCAATTTCTATGGTATAAATACACCTACCAGGGCTAATTTCATAATCAATTTCAAGGTACCAATGTTATTGAAGAAGGAGTCAAAAAGAGGTGTTGCTGTTGTTTTAATGTGTCCCCCAAAGTTCAAGTGTTGGAAACTTGATCTCCAATGCAGCAGTGTTGAGAGATGGGGCCTAATGAGAGGTTCTTGGGTCATGGGGGCACCACCTCATGAATGGGCTAATGCCATTATCTCAGGAGTGCAATTGTTATCACAGGAGTGGTTTCCCTATAAAAGGATGAGTATGACCCCCTCTTCTCTCTCTTTTGCCCTCTCTTTGCCCTTCACCATGTTATGACACAGCAAGAAGGCCCTCACTAGATGCCAGCCCCCTTGACCTTGGACTTCCCAGCCTCTAGAACACTGAGTCAATAAGTTTCTGTTTATTATAAATTCCCCAGGCTGTAGTATTCTGTTATAGCAGCACAAAATGGACCAATGCAATAGTGTACCATTTAGTAGCATTTTGCCATATGGATACAATGGAAGAGATTCTCCTACCTCAGCCTCCCAAGTATCTAGTTTTACAGACACCTGTCACCACACCTGGCTAATTTTTGTATTTTTAGTAGAGGCAGAGTTTCACTGCGTTGGCCAGGCTGGTCTCAAACTCCTGACCTCAAAGTGCTGGGCCTCAGCCTCCCAAAGTGCTGGGATTACAAGGGTGAACCACTACACCTGGCCAAAACCAGTCATTTAAAAAACATAGGTTGGGAGATGTGGGAGTACCATAATGCAGAAATTGATAGCAAGCTCAGGAAAACAACAGATATTTGGAATTGATTAGACTGAGATGGGGAAGAAAGCAGTGGGCCTTCCTCATTGCTGCAGTTTTCTTCATGGAAGAATAGGAGACAAGGGAGGTGAGGTGAAGGTGAGTTCCAACATTTCTCCTTCCCATGGGGGAAGGCAGGAGAAAGACTGACACTCTATAAGATGGGGTAGCCAACAAGACAAGGTCCCAGGCTGTTGAGGACTCAGATTATTTCTGATTCACTTTTGTAATCCGTGGGGACCTTGCAATACACCCTAATAATTATAGACTCTCAAAAATTTGAGCAAAGGTGTAGGTGGTTTTCTTTCTTTAATAAGTGATACAGAAAAGAATAGAATATAATCCACTTAATTAATTCATCACCTGCTATGTGTCAGAGGCCATAGGCTCAGGGATGTTCTAGCAGTGAATTAAATTGATGCAATTTTCTCCAATTTTCCAAACATAACAAATTGATTTATTTCTACTTTAGCTCAGTTAAAATGGCTCTGTTTTTAGTTTCAAAGAAATTCCTTTGAAAACATATAGCCTGACAATCAACAAGTTCTATTTAATATAATTGTTTAGGTTTCAATGGGGACTTAAAATGTGGCTTTCAATGAGAATGGTGCAAGAAGACAGGAAAAGGTGTAGGTAGGTTGGAAGATTTAGTGTGGAAAGGTTAGGGTTGGCTTCAATTTTCCTAACGATTTCCATTTGCCAAATCCACTCCTCATTTTTCAATCTTCATTTGACTCAACTTCTTAGCAGCAATTAGAATTAACATCTGTCCCTTTGCAGGCTCAAATCCCTCTACATTGTTCTTAAATGTCCTCAAAACTTTTTTGTCAAGCTTTTTCAGTAAGCTTGACATGCTTTTTCACTAGACAATCTCCCCCACACAATGCTGTCTGTGGGCAGATTAATGCATCCGGTCTAGGTATCTCTTTGGAGCTTCGGACCCACAAATCCAAATATCTACTTGGGATCTCCTCTGGAGGAATCCAGAGTATGTCAAATTCAAGCCCCTGATTCTGTCCTGAGGGCCCAAGCAACAATGATGAGTCCCTCCTTGGTGCTACCACCACATCTTGTTGCAATTTTGTGTATAACTATGATCACCACGGTTAGCCTGCGAGCACCCAGAGAAAAAAGCCTCATTCATCAGTGAATCCCTAGCTCTGACCTCAGTGCTTGGCAAAGAGTCAATAGATGAATGAATAAATAAACAAATTCTCATCCGTCAGTAAAAACTCCTGTGATTTTTCAAAAATTCAAACACAGATAGGTGAGGAACACATACTATTTGTTTGTTTCCCACCTCTGCTATTCCACTGAAACTATTGCTTTCAAAGTCACCAACACCCTCTACATAGCCAAATTCTATGGGCACTTCTCTAATCTCATCTATGCTCTTGTCATCACTTAATATGATTTACCCTTCCTCTTGGCTTTCATGGCATTGCATACTCATAGTTTTCTATCAATGATACTCTTTTTGTCTTTGCTGGATTCTCTTCTTTGCTTTGGCCTCTAAATGTTGGTTGGCCTCTGATATAGTTTGGATATTTGTCCCCTGCAAATCTCATGTTGAAATTTGATTCTCATGGTTTGAGGTGGGAGGCGTTTGGGTCATGAAGGTGGATCTCTCATGAATGGCTTGGTGCCATCCTTGTGGTAATGAGTGAGTTCTTGCTCTATTAGCTCATGGGAAATTCTCTCTCTCTCTCTCCCTTCCTCCCTCCCTCTCCTGCTCTCTCTCCCTCTCCCTTTCTGCCCATTTCCTCTTGTTTCACATGTGATGCCCTTTGCCTCCCTCTATTAGTGGAAGCTTCCTGAAACTCTCACCAGAAGCAAGTGTTGACACCATGCTGCTTGTACAGCCTGCAGAGTCATGAGCTAAATAAACCCCTTTTGTAAATACATTGCCCAGCCTCAGGTATTCCTTTGTGGCAAAGTGAATGGACTAGGACACCCTCTAAATTTTGGAGGGTGATAAGACTCCAATCTGGGGTCCATTTTCTTTATTATGTGTCTCTCCTGGGTGACCTTATTCAGTTCCATGACTTTAGTTGTGAGCCATTTGCTGCTCATTAAGTTCTATCTCTGATGACTTTTTAAAGTATCAGGTGTATAGTTTACTGCTTGCTTGATTACTCCATTAGAATGTTCAATAGGCATCTCAAATGTACTTTGTATAAAACAAAATTGTTAGTTTCCCGTCCCCTTCCCCATCTCATGTTTTCCCTTAGTCTTTTTCAACTCACTATGTGGCTTTACTGTGACTAAGCCAAAGACCAAGAGGCAGCCTAAATTTCTCTTTCATTCCTCTCCCCACATTCATGGCTTCAGCTCTACAATTTGTTGATTGCTTTGCACAGAGCACCAATCAACAAATATTTGTTTGTTAAACTAGTATTTGATAACTTAATGCATGACAAAATGTATTCCTAGTTTTAAACAATTTATAAACAAACTTTGGGAAAATAATGTTGCTGATAAGTTGTTGGCCTTTTGGTTTCAAACATGACTTAATTATTTACTTTGGATCTTCCTTGTCGATGTCTCATCCATAGTCATGTAAATCTTCCCACTGATCCTGTTGAGTGCTTGTTTGTTCCCCAGTGCCCAGTGGAGAGGGCTGGTAAACTGATAAAGCCTATTTGTGTATTGAATGCTTTGCATCAGAAACCTTGCAGAACTGGGCCCCAGTGGTCACCAGTCCCTTCGATGATGTAAGGATGTAAGTGGTCTAGCCTGAGCAGAATAAACTTCACTGAAATTCTGATGCTTCATTTGTACTTCCCTTGTTTTTTTTTTTTTTTTTTTTTTTTTTTTTTTTTGGAGACAGAGTCTTGCTCTGTCGCCCAGGCTGGAGTGCAGTGGTGCGATCTCTGCTCACTGCAAGCTCTGCCTCCCAGGTTCACGCCATTTTCCTGCCTCAGCCTCCCGAGTAGCTGGGACTATAGGCGCCCATCACCACAGCCGGCTCATTTTTTTTTTCTTTTGTATTTTTAGTAGAGATGGAGTTTCACCGTGTTAGCCAGGATGGTCTCGATCTCCTGACCTCTTGATCCGCCTGCCTGGGCCTCCCAAAGTGCTGGGATTATACGCATGAGCCAATACACAGTAGTGTAATGAGTGTCTGATGTGACTTGAAAGCCTAAGACAACCTCCCAGTCTTTAAACAGCTAAACAATCTACTTGTGAAATAAAACACATATCCACATAGAACAGCAAAGCACCTGTGGTGGCTTTTATACCACATCAACCTAGCTTAGCTGAAGCTTTATTTCTCAGAATTCTGTTTCCTGTAGAGTTTCAGATTGGTGTTGGCCACAAGCAACATTTTGTGTGAGATTTAGAAGGTGAAAGTGAAATGGTAGCATATATATTTTTTAAAATGGACTTTTAAAACAGTTATAGATTTACAGAAAAAATGCAGCTAGTAAAGTTCCCATCTGCCTTCTACCCAGTTTTCCTGTTGGTAACACCTTTCATTAGTATGGTACACTTGTTAGTTATTGAATCAATGTTGATACATGATTATTAGCTGAGGTCTATATTTTATTCACAATTTCTTAGTTTTTGTCTTCTATCCTTTTTCTGTTCCATGATCTCTTCTCTTGTGATTCATTGCAGTTAGTTGTCATGTCTCCTCAGACACCTTTGGGCTGTGACATTTTCTCAGACCTTCCTCGTTTTTAATTGTTTTCAGGAGTACAGGTCAGATATGTTATAGGTTGTCTTTCTTTTGGAATTTGTCTGATTTTTTTTCCCCTCCCCCGCAAGACTGAGTTTTGTCCTTGTTGCCCAGGCTGGAGTGCAATGGTGCAATCTTGGCTCAGTGCAACCTCCACCTCCCAGGCTCAAGCAATCCTCCTGCTTCAGCCTCCCAAGTAGCTGGGATTACAGGTGTGTGCCACCATGCCCAGCTAATTTTTTTGTATTTTTAGTAGAGATAGGGTTTTGCCATGTTGGCCAGGCTGGTCTCGAACTCGTGACCTCAAGTGATCCACCCGCCTCCTCCTCCCAAAGTGCAGGGATTACAGATGTGAGCCACTGTGCCCAGCCAATGTTTTTCTTGTGATTAGACTGAGGTTATGATTTGGGGGGTAGAAGACCACAAAAGTAAAGTAACATTCTCATCACATCTTATTGAGGGTATATCATTATCAAGTGATTTATTACTGTTGATGTTGACCTTGATCACTCTGCTTGAGGCTGTGTTTGTCAGATTTCTCAACTATAAAATTAACCCTTTCCCCCCAGGCATACTATCCTATTTGGAAGGAAGCCCCTATGCATAAGCCACACTTCAGGAGTGGAGATTGAAATTTCCCATCATAGAGGTTGGTGTATTTATGTAATTATTTGAAATTTTTATATGTGGGAGATTTGTCTCATCTCCTCCATCTATTCATTTATTCAATCATCTGTTTATATCAGTATGGGCTCATGGATGTTTATTTTGTACTTTGTTATAATCCAATACTACTTTCTTCACTTTACTGTTCAGATTTTTCCATCTTTGGCCACTGAGAGCTCTTTTAGTTGACTTCCATGGCTCTTTGACATACTCTCATTAATTTGAGTGTGTGTGTGTGTGTTTTCCGGAGCACTTCTTTACTTTTGGGCACTAAAAAGATGTTCCAGGATCAACCTGTAGATTTCCTGCCTTAGTCCTAGAATCCAGCATTTTCCCAGGGAACCCTGTTTCCCTCTATTGGAGAATGGCAGTAGAAACCAAATCTGGGTGCTAGGTGTGCTCATTGCTACTGTGGTGTTGTTGCTTGTAGGCTCTCTTAGCTGACAGAGCAGGAAATGTATCTGTACACACTAACCCTTTTATATACATGTATCCATAAGTATTTCTATATGTAACTGTATGGCCTATATTAAGCTAAACAAGAGTTCATACTGATGTGTCCAACTCTAATTCCTCTACCACATGGATCACTCTTTTTTGCTCCCCTTATTATTTGTATATTTCTGCTTTAAAAATGAGAAACATGGCTCTCATCATTCATCATACATTTTCTTGATTGTTCAATTCCAGTTTACATGCATAGCAGCATCAGAATTGTTAACCTATACTGCTGTAGAAAAGAACTTTATCAGCTAAAGTACAGTGTTTATATGCAATTTATTTTGCATTTAAATTTACACACCCCAGTCACTTCTTTTTTTTTTTTTTTTTTTTTTTTTTTTTAGACGGAGTCTTGCTCTGTCGCCCAGGCTGGAGTGCAGTGGCCGGATCTCAGCTCACTGCAAGCTCCGCCTCCCAGGTTTACGCCATTCTCCTGCCTCAGCCTCCCGAGTAGCTGGGACTACAGACGTCCGCCACCTCGCCCGGCTAGTTTTTTGTATTTTTTAGTAGAGACGGGGTTTCACCGTGTTAGCCAGGCTGGTCTCGATCTCCTGACCTCGTGATCCACCTGTCTCGGCCTCCCAAAGTGCTAGGATTGCAGGCTTGAGCCACCGCGCCCGGCCTCCAGACCCCAGACACTTCTAAAGCTAGCTAGGTCAGCAACATTTCTCCTCCCTTTTCATGAAATTGTTTCATAAATTTATAATACAGTTGAAGTCTCTTACAACAGTCTGCATTCCTTACAGGGATCCTCTGACCTGCTAAATTATTTGATTTAAAAAATGTGTATGCATTAAAGTTTATTCTTTGTGTAGTAAAATTCTGTGGGTTCTTACAAATGCATAGTGTCATGTATCCACCATTACAGTAGCATACAGAACAGTTTCATTGCCCTAAAAATCCTGTGTTTCACCTATTCAACTCTGTCTCCATCTTTCTGAACCCCAGGGGTTTACACCTTATCCCTTTATTTAGTTTTGTCTCCATAGTTTTGCTTTTTACAGAATGTCATAATAATTGAATTATACAGTAGATAGCCTTTTCAGACTGCCTTCTTTCACTTAGTCCTATGCATTTATGGTTCATCTACATCTTTTTGTGATTTGCTAGCTCAGTTTTTTTTTTTTTTTTTTTTTGAGACGGAGTCTCGCTCTGTCGCCCAGGCTGGAGTGCAGTGGCCGGATCTTGGCTCACTGCAAGCTCCGCCTCCCGGGTTTACGCCATTCTCCTGCCTCAGACTCCCGAGTAGCTGGGACTACAGGCGCCCGCCACCTCGCCTGGCTAGTTTTTTGTATTTTTTAGTAGAGACGGGGTTTCACCGTGTTAGCCACGATGGTCTCGATCTCCTGACCTCGTGATCCGCCCGTCTCGGCCTCCCAAAGTGCTGGGATTACAGGCTTGAGCCACCACCCCCGGCCGCTAGCTCAGTTTTTTAAAATCACTGAATGTTGCCTCACATGGATATATCACAAGTCATCTGTTCACCTATTAAAGACTATCTTGGCTGCTTCTAGTTTTTGATAATTATCAATGAAACTGCTAAAACATTCATGTGCAGGTTTTTGTGTAGACATAAGTTTTCAAATCATGTGGGCAAATACCTAGAAGTGTGCCTGCTGAATTGCATGATAAGATTATGTTTGTTTTTGTAAGAAATTGCCAAAATGTCTTCCAAAGTAACTGTACCATTTTGCATTCCCACCAGCAATAAATGAGAGTTTCTTTGTTCTGCTCTGCATTTTTGCTAGTATTTAATGTTGTCATTTTTGCTATTCTAATAGGTGTGCAGTGGTATCTCATTGTTTTAATGTACAATTTCCTAATGACAAATGGTGTTGACAGTGTTTTCATATATTTATCTTTGGTGAGGTATCTATTCAAATTTTTTAGCCACACTTAACAGAGGTGTTTAAAATTATTGTTGAATTTTAAGAGTTCTTTATTTATTTTGGATACAAGTCCTTTAACAAACATTTTTTTAAAATATTTTCTTCCAGTCTATGGATTTTCTTTTCATTTTCTTATCAGAGCAGAAGTTATTTCACAGAACAGAAGTTATTAATTTTAATAAAGTATAGCCTATCAATTATTTCTCTCTTGGATTATGGGTTTGATGTTTTTCCTAAAAACTCTTCACCAAACCCATGATCATCTAGATTTCTCCTTGTTTCATCCTAGAATTTTTATAATTTTGTTTTTTATTTTTTTTTGAGATGGAGTTTCACTCTGTCACCCAGGCTGGAGTGTAGTGGTACTATTTTGGCTCACTGCAACCTCCGTCTCCTGGGTTCAAGCGATTCTCCTTGCCTCAGCCTCCCAAGTAGCTGGGATTACAGGCGCCCACCTACCTACCACTACGCCCAGCTAATGTTTTGTATTTTTAGTAGAGACAGGGTCTCACCACGTTGGCCAACCTGGTATTGAACTCCTGACCTCAGGTAATCCACCCACCTTGGTCTCCCAAAGTGCTGGGATTACAGGCATGAGCCACCGCGTCCAGCCAATTTTGTATTTAAGGCTATGTATTGGTCCGTTTTCACACTGCCGTAAAGATACTACCTGAAGCTGGGTAATTTATAAACAAAAGAGATTTGATTGACTCACATTTCCATATGGCTGAAGGGGGCTCAGGAAACTTATAATCATGGTGGAAGGTAAAGGGGAAGCAAGGTATGTCTTACACAGCAGCAGGAGATAAAGAGAGTGCAGGGGAAACTGCCACTTTTAAACCATCAGATCTTGTGAGAACTCCCTCATTATCAGGAGAACAGCATGGGGAAACCTCCCCCATGATCCAATCACCTCCCACCAGTTCCCTTCCTCAACACATGGGGATTACAATTTGAGATGAGATTTGGGTGGGGACACAGAGCCAAATCATATCAGTCTATAATCCATTTTGAGTTAGTTTTTATGAGAGGTGTAAGGTTTGTGTCTAGATTAGTTTTTTTTCACATAGGGAGGCCCAATTGTTCAGTGAATATTTTTTGGAAAGTCTATCCTTTGTCCACAGAGTTGCCTTTGCTCCTTTGTTAAAAATAGGCTGACTATATTTGCTTGGGTCTATTTCTGGTCACCTATTCTGTTCCATTGATTTATGTGTCCATTCATTCACCAATACCACACTGTCTTGATTAGTGTCACTTTATAGTTAAGTCTTGAAATTGGGTAGCATCAGTCCTCCAAGTTTGTTCTCTTTCCTGGGTATTGTCTTGGCTAGTCAGGATCTTTTGCCTTTTCATATACCTTTTAGAATGTTTGTCAGTATACACAAAATAGATCGCTAGGATTTTGATTAGGATTGCTCTGAATCTATTTGTCAAGTTGGGAAGAATTGACATCTTGTTAGTATTGAGTCTTCCAATCTATTAATGTGAAATTTATTTAGATCTTCATTGATTTTGTTTATCACAGTTTTGTAGTTCTGCATACAGATCCTATATATATTTTATTAGATCTATACATAAACATTTTATTTTTTTGTGCCATTGTGGTGGTGTGTTTTCATTTCAAATTTCATTTTTTTATTTCTTGTATATAGAAAAGCAATAGACTTTCATATATTAACCTTGTATCTTGAGATAATTTTGTAATTACTCACAAGTTCCAGAATTTTAAAAATGTATTTTATTTATTTATTTTCTTATTTTTTAGAGGTAGGGTCTCCCTCTGTCAACCAGGTTGGAGTACGGTTATGCAATTGTAGCTCACTATAAGCTTGAACTCCTGCTGGGCTCAAGTGGTCCTCCTACCTCAGCCTCCTGGGTAGTTGGGATTACAGACATGTGCCACCATGCCTGGCTATTTTTTAAAAAAATTTTATTTTAGAGACAGTCTTACTATATAGCCCAGGCTAGTCTTGAACTCCTGGCCTCAAGCCATCCTCTTACCTTGGCCTCCCAAAATGTTGAAATTACAGGTGTGAGCCACTGTGCCCAGCCTAAAATATATTTTATATTGTGTGTGTGTGTGTGTTTTGGTAGTTTGTGTCTTTCAAGGAATTGGCCCATTTCATCTACATTATCAAATTCATAGGCAGAGTTTTTCATTGTATTTCTTTATTTTCCTCTTAACGTGTATGGGTTCAGTAGTGATGACCCCTCTTTATTTCTGATTTTAGTAAGTTTTTTTCTTGTTTAGCCTAAGAAGCTAATCAGTTTTATTAATCTTTTCAAATAACCAGCTTTGCTTTTAATGTTTTTCTGTTGTTTTTCTAATTTCATGATTTCTGCTGTAATTTGTATTTTTTTATGGTTATTTTATGCTTAAATTGTGCTTCTTTCTTTAGCTTCCTAAGGTAGAAGCTTAGATGATCGATTTTAGATCTTTCTTTTCTTCTAATGTACGCATTTAATGTTGTAAACTTTCCTTTAAGCACAGCTTTTGCCACATCTCACAAATTTTGATTAGTTGTTTTTTAAAGTTTCATTTAATTCAAAATAATTTTAAGTTTTTCTTGATATTTCTTCTTTGACCTATGTGTTATTTAGATTGTATTGTCTAGTTTCCAAATATTTTGCAATTTTCCAACTATCTTCCAATTGTTGTTTTCTGGTTTAATTGCATTGTGGTCTGAGAACATACCTTGAATTATTTCCATTCTTTTAGATTGGTTAAGGTGGGTTTTATGACCCAGAGTGTGGTTTATCTTGGTGAACAGTCCCTGTGAGCTTGAGAAGAATGTGTATTCTATTATTGTTGGATATAGTCTATAAATATCAATGAGATTACATTGTAGTGCTTCTCAGGTTTACCATATCCTTACTGATTTTTTGCCTGCTTGATCTGTCATATACGAAAAGAGGAAAGTTTAAGTCCCCAACTAGAAGTGGATTTGTCTGTTTCTTCTTGCACTTCTGTCAGTTTTTGCCTCACATGTTTTGATGCTCTGTTGTTAAGTGCATACACATTAAAAATTATTGCATCATGTCTTCTTGGGGAACTGGCCCATTTATCAGTATGTATTGCACCCATTTATCCCTGATTATCTTCCTTGTTCTAAAATCTATTTTGTCTGATATTCATATAGGTGCCCAAGCTTTCTTTTGATTTTAATTAGCATGATATATCTTTTTTCATTCATTTCATCTTAACCTATCTGTGTCTTTATAAATATATACATTTGTGGGCCAGGTGCTGTGGCTCACACCTGTAATCCCAGCACTTTGGGAGGCTGAGGCGGGCAGATCACTTGAGGTCAGGAGTTTGAGAACAAGTTGGCTAACATGGTGAAACCTTGTCTCTACTAAAAAATAAATCCCCAAAAAACAAAAACAGCACAAAAATTAACCAGGTGAGGTGGCGGATGCCTGTAATTCCAGTTACTCAGGAGGCTGAAGCAGAATAATCACTTGTACCTGGGAGGCAGAGGTTGCAGTGAGCTGAGATCATGCCACTGCACTCCAGCCTGGGTGACAGAGTGAGACTCTGTCTCAAAAAAAAAAAAAACATATATACACACACACACACACACACACACATGCACACACACACATACATATACACACACACACATATATATATATGCTTGTAGTTCAGATACAGGTTGATGATGGAGGTAGGCCTAAGGTATTATGAAACACGGAGCAGTAGAATTAAGTCTGTCCCAGGGAGTTGGAGACAACTTCAGAGAGAAGGTGATGGAAGTTTGAGTTGACTATTGAAGGAGGAGAAAGTGTTTGTGCTGGTGAAGGAAGGAGTGATGTGTTTCAGGGTTGAGTAGGGAGTGTTTCCTGGGATGAAGTAGGGTTGAGGGTGTGGTGGGAGATGATGGTGTGAAGTGAGTTTGGATAGGTCAAGTGAGGGGGATCACACCAAAAAGAGATAGAAATGCTAAGCAAATGAGTTAAGCTTGCATCCTGCAGATCAAGAACAAGGGAGCCCTGGCACTCAAAGTGTGACCCAGGAGCCAGCAGCATCTGCACCACCTGGGAGATTGTTTTATAAAGGCAATATTTTGGTCTCCACTCAACACCTACTGAGCCAGAGTCTTTATTTTAACAAGATCCCAGGGGACTCTCATACACTTCAAAGTTTGAGAAGTGCTGCTATCGAGAGTTCTGTTCAGGGATTACAATGTCTAGAGTTTGGAAGTCTTTTTTTCTGGGGGTAATTCAATTTTTCCAATGAAAAATCTTCCAACCTCTTGTCTGGGGCCATATGCCTGGCAACCAGTGTTCTGAGAGCAGGTGGGGAGTGGCTGCTGTGAATTCCAATGTTAGTATTTGGACTTTAGAATTTAATCTCTCAGCATTATTCCTCGTCCTTGCCATTTTGGGCATTATCTTGCCCAATCTGGACCTTCTGCAGAGAATAAACTTCTGGTTTCTTGAATGGAGTGAGGGCAGATACTGTTTGGTGGGGGAAAGCATCTGGGAGTCTAATTGTTATACACATTTATCAGTCCTCTTACTCTCAGCGCCCTTACACTCAGCCCCATACCTCATGGTCTCTGGCGCTTCCATGTATGAATAAATAAATTGGTTTATTTCTTAAAGAACACCTAGAACCATACCTTCCTCTGCTCTGTTAGGAGAGGCAATAATTCTCTATCCATTTTCTGTTTTCTAAAATTCTACAGGCTGGGCGTGGTGGCTCACACCTGTAACCCCAGCACTTTGGGAGGCCGAGGCAAGTGGACCATCTGACGCCAGGAATTTGAGACCAGCCTGACCAATGTGGAGAAACCCCATCTCTACTAAAAATACAAAAATCAGCCAGGTATGGTGGTGCTCGCTGTAGTCCCAGCTACTCAGGAGGCTGAGGTGGGAGAATCACTTGAGTCTGGGAAGCAGAGGTTGCCATGAGCCGAGATCACACCACTGTACTCCAGCGTGGATGACAGCGTGAGGCTCTGTCTCAAAATTAATCAATCAATAAAATTCAACTGAGCTCTCTCAAGCACACCTCTTTGTACTTGGAGATGTACATTCCTTTAATGAATATTTAGTTAGTTTAGGAGGAAGAGGGTTTCTTCCATGTTTAACAGAAACCGTCTGAGATTCCTCTTAATCTCTCTTGTTTTACAAGTAACTTAAAAAAAATCAACTTCACACATACAATAAAATGCACTGATTTTAAGTGCAGTCTTTGATGAGTTTTGATCCGTAATCAAAATATACAACATTTCCATCAACCCATAAATTTCCCTTCTGTGGTAGGCAGCTTCTGAAATGATCCTCAATGACTCCTACCTCCTGATATTCATTTTCTGTGTTGAACGTGAGCTACACCTCGTGACCTGATTCTAATCAATAGAATATAGCAAAGGTAATGAGGCATTACTTCTGAGATTAGATTGCAAAAGATCTTGACTTCTGTCTTGCTGCCATTCGCTTGCCCTCTTGCTTGCTTACTCTGATAAAGTTAACTTCAATATTGTAATCTTCCTTATGGAGAGGCCCACATGTCAAGAAACTGAGGATGTGCTCTGGCCAACAAATTGTGAGGAAATGAGACCCTCAGTCCAACAACTTGCAGAGAACTCAATCCTGCCAACAACCCACTGAGGGAGCTAAGAAGTAGATCCACCCGCAGGGGAGCCTTACCTGCAGACGGACGCAGCCAACACATTGACTGCAGCCTGGTGAGATGCTCACAGCCAGAGGAACCGGTTGAGTCATGCCAGATTTTTGACCCACAGAAACGGACAGATAATACATGTGTGAAGACACTAAGCCACTAAGTTTCAGGGTAATTTGTTACAAAGCAATAGATAACTAATATATCTCCTGACCCTTGGCAGTCAACCTCTTCCAACCCCAACTTCAGGTATCTACTAGTTAACAGATCCCTCTGTCATTATAAATTTGTTTTTCTTTTCAAAAATTTCAAGTAATTCAGTATTTTTTTTTCTGAATTGTCCATCTTGTTGTATATATTAGGCATTTTTTCATGTTTATTGCTGTGCGATATTCCTTTGTATGTATATACCATAACATGTTTTTCCATTAATCCATTGATAAATATTTGGGTTGTTTACAGTGTTCTGGTTATTATGAATAAAGCTGCTATGAACATCCTTGTATAATCTTTATTTCTAGAAATATAATTCTGAGTCATATGGTAAGAGTAGGCTTTTATGTTTATCTTTTTAAGAAATGACCAAACTGTTTTCCATAATGTTTGTACCATTTTCAAGGTTTCTCTTTCTCTTTGGCTTTCAGCAGTTGAAAATGATGCACTTTGGTGTGGATTTCTTTATATTTATCCTACTTGTGGTTCTTTGAGATTCTTGGACTTGCAGGTTAATGCTTTTCTTCCAATTTGGAAAACTGTGGCACTATTTCTTTAAGTACTTAATCTTTTCCATCTGGGACTCTAATTACAAAATGTTGGACTGCACAATATTTTTCCACATATCTCTTAGGCTCTTTTCTTCAAAAGTTTTTATATCTACTATTTGAATTGGATAATTTCTACTGATTTATTTGGAAATTCACTGATTTTTCCTCCATCTTCAGTCTACTGTTGAATGCATTTAGTACATTTTTTGTATTAGTTATTGTACTTTTCAGCTCTAGAATTCCTAATGGTTTCCATTTACCTGGTGACACTCTGTCCACTTGTTAGGACCATACTTTCATTTAATCATTCACACTTCTTTAAATACTTTAAGAATATTTATAAAAATGATTTGAAATCTTTGCCAAATATAACATCTTGGGCCACTGATAGTCAATTTCTGTTGACTACTTTATTTTCCTGTTTCTTTGCATCCCTGGTAATTTTTGGTCAAAAACTGAGTAGTGCAGAATAAATGTGCTAGTGATTCTAGATTCTGTTATATTCTTCTGAGAATTGCTTTGTTCTAGTACATAGTTAATTGCCTTGACTCAAACTGCAAACTGTGTTTCCTCTGCAGTGTGCAGTAGCTTGTATATCTTCTCAGTTTGTTCAGTTCCTAGTTTGTGTGTGTGTGTGTGTGTGTGTGTATTTGTGTCTTCTTGGTGTCTGTATGTTTTGATGGTTAGCCAAGGATTTGTGCAGGATTTATACTCAGATTTAGGGGCATACACTCTTTGCAGCTTCTTTGCTTCTAGAGTTTCCTAAATTATTGACTGTTCTGTGATCCCAGAGCCCAGTCCTTCAATACTTCAATCCAGTAAGGCTTAAGCTTTTTGCTGCTTACCTGTTTGCTGGTTGGGAATTCCACTGTCAAAAAAGGCGAAAACTCACAAACTCACCTAATACAGTTCTGTCTTTCAAGGGTAGATGCCGTTCTGGTTTCTGTTTGCTTTTCTTAGGTGCCCTGCCCTTCCTCCACATCCATCCATAGTTTTGTGATCATCCAGGGCTTTGGGGTATAGTATGCACTCAGATTTTTGGCCTGACACTTTCTTCAATTTTCTCACTTCCAGGATTTTAACACTAAATTTCCTCTGTTCTACCACTCTTACACTCCTTCCTCTGCCATCTTGAGTTGGTATGGTTGATTTATTTCTTCTGCTATAGCTGTGAGGGTTGGGGAGTGTTCTGAGGCAGAAAACAAGCAAACAATTCCTCACCCCACAAAATCAACAACCATAAACTTGCAATTCTTACTGGAAATAGTTACAGTTATTTAAGGGCAGGCTGTTCTCTGACTTCTGTCTACTAATTTCTTCAAATAGTTGGTTATTAAAAAAAGAATTTGTTGGCCGGGTTGTGGTGGCTCACACCTGTAATCCCAGCACTTTGGGAGGCTGAGACCGGTGGATCACTTGAGGTCAGGAGTTTGAGACCAGCCTGGCCAACATGGTGAAATCCCATCTCTACTAAAAATACAAAAATTAGTAGGGCATAGTGGTGGGTGCCTGTAATCCCAGCTACTCGAGAGGCTGAGGCAGAAGAATTGCTTGAACCTGGGAGGTGGAGGTTGCAGTGAGTCAAGATCACGCCACTGCACTCCAGCCTGGGTGATAAGGAGCACGACTCTGTCTCAAAACAAAAGAAAAAAAAAGAATTTGTCTGCGTTTCGTTATTGTCTAGGAAAGGATTTACCAATGACTTCACTCCACTGCTACTGGAAGCAGATTTGAACAGTAGTACTACAGGTTTTGTGATAGTTGTCCTGTGTTCTCCATGACTTCAGAAGTGGCATTAACATCCTCCCCAGATCCTACTACCTGAGAGCTCCTTCTGATCCTCTACTCTTTCCTTCAGTCTCTGCCGGGTCCTCATGGAACCCAGTAACTTGATTTTTCATTTGATAAAAGTTATTTCTTTACCTACAAAAGTTTTACATTTTGATATAATAATTCTTAGTCTTTTAATTTGTCTTTCTTTTGCCTTAATGCTTAGAAATTCCTTTTCTAACCCTGGATTTGGTAAATATTTACTTATATCTTTATCAATTTGTGGCACAGTTCCCTCCCATTTAATACTTTAATCCATACATAATTTACTTGAATGTATGACGTGAAGTAGGAGTTAAACTTTGTTGTTTTTATCAATTAGTTAACCAATTTCCCTGGCACTGTTTTATTGATTAAAACATCCTCTAGGCTGGGTGCGATGGCTCATGCCTGTTATCCCAACACTTTGGGAGACCGAGGTGGGTGGATCATCAGAGGTCAGGAGTTTGAGACCAGCCTGGCCAACATGGTGAAATACCATCTCTAATAACAATACAAAATTTAGCTGGGCGCGGTGGCAGGTACCTGTAGTCCCAGCTACTCAGGAGGCTAAGACAGTAGAATCACTTGAACCTGGGAGACGGAGGTTGTAGTGAGCCGAGATCGTGCCACTGCACCCCAGCCTGGGCGACAAAGCCAGACTCCGTCTCAAAAAAAAAAAAAAAAAAAAGAAAATCCTCTTCCCATTAAGATGGAATATTGCATGATAGAGATTGCTATTGTCTATTCTGGATATTTCCTCCCAGGTGAAGGAACGCCATTGGTGTGGTACTTCTGATTTCTCTCCATCCACTTCCTCACTCCACTCCTGAAGAGGTTGAGTGACGTTTCTATTTAGTAAGTTGGGGAAAAACAATCAAGCATACTTAGTTTTGGTTGTGTTTCTGGTTGGATTCAAAGTGTCGAAAGGGAACAAGATTTCTTTCCTAAATGTTTTTGGCCCATGCACCTACCATGAGGGTTTCTGGAAGGCAGTTTTCTTCTTCACATGGGTCCTAACGAAATTGAGATGATGAAGTCCAGTCTTTTATTACTGATAAAGGTTAAATTAGAGAATGCCCAAAACTTCTGCTGATGGACGCTGCGTCTGGTAGATAAACCCACTCCATGAGTGGAAAATGAGACCAGGCAGCCCTCCTGGTGCGCAAAGGGAGCCTGCCCCTGGAATGGGAACAGTGCCTGCTCCCTGTGTGCAGCTCCCTCCCAAGTAAGGGAAGAGCCGAGTTAGGATGAGCACATTGGATCTTCACCCAGAACTTTTAGGTCCATGTCACTTGCTCTCTCCAGAGAGGAGTGAGTAAGTGGTGAGAAGAGACTGGAGAGGTGGCTGCAGTGCAGCCTCCTCCACCTGGAAGGGAATATTATGAGTAGGAAGGAAGCATCCCAAAATATACCTTTGTTTTATTCAATATTTACAAATAGAGGTGCTTTCAGTAACAGATACACATAGATTTATTTCCGAGCATTCTTTTAGGTTCTTTGGTTTGCTTGTCTAGTGTGGTTCCAGTACCATCCTTTTATTTTATTTATTTTTTATTTTGACCATCCTTTTAGAGTAACAGAGATTTATGATACTTGTTAATATTTGGCAGAGCAAGTCACTTCTTACTAATTTTCTTTTTCAAACATTTTTAGTAATTAGTGATTCTTTATTTGTGAGATGTACCTTAGGATAATTTTGCTATTAAAAATAAATCTTGGCTGGGCGTGGTGGCTTACGCCTGTAATCCCAGCAGTTTGGGAGGCCGACACAGGTGGATCACTTGAGGTCAGGAGTTTGAGACCAACCTGGCCAACAGGGTGAAACCCTGTCTCTACTAAAAATACAAAAATTAGCTGGATGTGGTGGTGTGTGCCTGTAGTCCCAGCTACTCAGGAGGCTGAGGCAGGAGAATTGGTTGAACCCGGGAGGCAGAGGTTGCAGTGAGCCAAGATCACACCACTGCACTCCAGCCTGTGCGACAGAGTGAGACTCCATCTCAAAAAAAAAAAAAAAAAAACAAAAAAAAAACCCAAAAAACTCAGTGGGTTTTATACTGAATTTTTCATCTAGGATGCTATATTTCTCTTGATATTCAAGATTTTAAAATGTATCCAATAAATTTTATAGTTTTATTTACAGATAACCTGAATGTTCCTTTGATTTAAAAAAAGAATTGAGAGGGATTTGTTTTTTTTGTTATGAGCACAATTACAGAATATAACTAGAGCTTTTGAGTGTTCCTAAAGGGAGTCATTTGTGCATAGAAGATTAGTTTCAGGATGTTAACAATAGTACTTGACTTATTAAAATTATAAATGAAAAAACTAGATTTTTCTTAATCTTTTAATTTCAAGTTACAAACCTATTCATAAAATTGGTAAAATACACGCAAAAATTTTAAATTTTCCTTTGATTAAAGTTGAATTAACACAAAGTGAATAGAACATATTCCCTTAAACAATCAGTTCTGTTTACAACTCAGTTAATTAAATTCCTTCAATCATTAAAACTGTATTTATAAGTGTAGCATAATTGCTTTTCTTTTCAGCACTTCAAATGCCCCTAACAAGCATAGCCTTCCCAAGTACTTGAACAGTTCTATTAAGTGTGATAAAACCAAATTGATAAATATGGCAAATCTTAAAAAAATTTCAGTGTAGTTTAAAAAATTAGCTAAAGTCTCATGCCTTTCAACTTACAATGATAAAATCAGTTACTCAATTGCATGTTGTACAATGGAATCACAGCTATAATCTTCATGATTATCTTATGTCCCCCCAAAATCCCTACAGTCTCTTTCTTTCTTCTCCTTCCTCCTTTTCTCTTCTCTTCTCTTCTCTTCTCTTCTCTTCTCTTCTCTTCTCTTCTCTTCTCTTCTCTTCTCTTCTCTTCTCTTCTTTCCCTTTTCTTTCTTTTCTTGAGACAAGGCCAGGCTCTATTGCCCACGCTGGGGTGCAGTGCTGCGATCTTGGCTCACTGCAACTTTCGCAGCCCAGGCTCAAGCGAACTTCCTGAGTCAGCCTGCTGAGTACCTGGGGCCACAGGTGTACACCACCATACCCAGCTAATTTTTGTATTTTTTTATTGCGATGGCAGGAGGTGTCTCCCTATGTTGCCCAGATTGGTCTCAAACTCCTAGGCTTAAGCTATCCGGCCTCCTCAGCCTCCCGAGGTGCTGGGTTTATGGGCCTGAGCCACCGTGCCCACCCCTCCTTACAGTCACTTTAGATACCAAATACACACACATTGTTCCAATGATTATCCAAACAGATTCCTGAATGTAACACAGAAGTATTACTATATATGTAGTTTGATTTATTTCTTTGTCTTTATATCTAATTCAAAAATATCCTAGGGTTAAAAGACACCCATGAAGAAAACAGTTTTACTATCCCAAGCCAATAAGAGTTATTACCCCAATCAAATTGGGGAAGAGATTTCAGAAAACAAATTATGGGCCAGAGATTTTGGGTCCTACACTAGATCTGATCCTTCCGGAGCCACTCAGCGAAACATTGACTTAGTTTTTAATAGTCATTAAAAACAGGGATCCCAAGTCCTTATCCTTTGGAAAGGATTTATCTTTTCTGAGTTTAAAATATACCATTACTTAACCCTCTGGCCTGATATGAAGTCTGTAGCCTCCCGCCCAGTTTACTTCACAGTGTGTTTAAATCTGTTTCCTGCTTTATTCCATTCTGAATTATTGGCAGATCTTTCTGTATGTCCTGCCACAGTTTGATAGCAGCTTAATGATACCCAGACTGAAGTGATTCTCGTGAAAATACAGATTATACAAACATCCGTTTATCCAACACCCAGCTTCATCAGATCATAACATTTTGTTATGTTTACTTCAGGTTTTAAAAAGCATTAAAACCACTTCTGTTACAGTTGAAGCCTCCAGTGTATTCTTCTGTGATTTCATTTTCTCCTTTCCCAGATGAACACTGAATTTTGTGTTCATAATTTCCAAGAGTCTTTTAATTCTATCATAACACACAAATGTGCCAATAAAATGTATTGTTTTTCATGTTCTCAAATTTTCTGTACATATCATCTTGTGGTTATTTTGCCACTTCCTTTCTTTATAGCCAGCATGTTTTTGAGAATTACTAATGTTGATACATGTAGCTCCAGTTAATTTGACTGCTGTATAATAGAAATTAATTCAATAAATATGTCACAATTTATTTTTCCACTCATTTGGTGGATGGAATTTTTCCCCAATGTTTTGCTGTGATAAACATTGTTGCAATTAACATTTTTGTACATGTTTCTGTGTACAACATGTGTGTGAGAGTTTTCTGAGAATGTATATTTAACAGTAGAAATTCTGGGTTGAAGACCTACATTTTTACCCTATTTCCAAATTGCTTTCTCGTGGTAAATGAGAGTTCCGATCGCCCCCTCATTCTTACCAACACTTGTTTTCAAACTTTTGCAATATGAGGAACAAGAGATCATTTCTCCCTCTTGTAGTTTAGAATTCTAGGGTTACTGGTGAGATTGAGCATTTCTTTTCTGTCTATCGATCATTTCTCTTTCTTCTTCTATATATTGCCTGCTCATGTGTTTTAGCCATTTCTCTACTGTCATTTTATCCTTAAATTGACTGAAAGTCATGTATAAATGCTAATTTTAACACTTTGTAGGTTTATGCATCAAAGATATTAAATTTTAACTTCTACTGAGGTCAAATATATCTATCTTTTCCTTATGATTTGTTTTCTATGAAGTCATAGAGATTTTCTGTATTGCCGTCTGAAAGTGTTACCTTTCACATTTGGGCCTTAATTTACTTGGAAGTGATTTTTTTTTTTTTTTTTGGTAGGGAATAAAGTGGTTTCTCTTTTCCAAATTGGTGTCACCCTTTGTTAAATGATTATGTTTTCCACGCACGTACAATTCCACCTCTGTCATATATCAAGTTTTCATGTATGTATGGGTCTGTTTTCAGACTCACTAGACAGAATGTGTATGTGTTGTGTGTGTGTATGTGTGTGTGTGTAGTTGTGTGTCTGTGTGTAATTCCTAGCGCAAAATTACTTTATTTAAATCATGGCTTTAAATTGATTTATTAGTGGTTCTTTTTTTTTTTTTTTTTTTTTTTTTGAGACAGAGTTTTGCTCCTGTCGCCCAGGCTGGAATGCAGTGGTGGCACAGTCTAGGCTTACTGCAACCTGCGCCTACAGGATTCAAGCCATTCTCCTGCCTCATGCCCAGGTGACATCCAGCACCAAGCCCAGCTAATTGTTATATTTTTAGTAAAGATGGGGTTTCACTATTTGGCCAGGCTAGCAAACTCCTGACCTCAGGTTATCCATCCGCTTAAGCCTCCTAAAGTTGGGATTACAGGTGTGAGCCACCGCGCCCAGCCTATTTGTGATTCTTAGCTCTTCATATGAATTCTAGATCTACTTATCAAATTTATAAAAAAATTATGTTAACATTTTGATTGGAATTGTATTGAATTTATACGATTTTATTTGGGTTGAATTAGTGTCTTAATAATATTGAGTCTTTTTATGCATGGACTTTGTACTTATTTCTTTATTAATGTATTTTATTCATTATGTCTATTATTAATACTTTGTAATTTTTCGAATAAATGTGTCTTAAACATTTTTGTTACATTTGTACATAGATTTTTATAGTTTTCCTTGCTATTGTAAATGGAATTATTTTTCTATCATATTCTATCATAATCTCTAATTGGTAATTGCCAGTGGAGATGTAAATTATTAATTTTTAAATGTTGCTAATATCGCTTATGAGTTATAATAGTTTGTAGAATGCATAGGTTTGTTCTCTATGTAGAAAATCATACTACCTGGGATAAGGACAGTTTTAGGTCTTTTTCTATTATTATTTGTTTTATTCTTCTATCTTATGGTATCAGCCAGAACGCACTGTTTAATGTTGAATATAAGCAGTGATGGTAGGTGTCTTTATTTCATTTCTGACTTTATTGTTAATGATTCTCAAATTATACTGTTAATTATGATGTTTGATATATTTTTGTATCATGTTTAATAATATAGGTTATAAGATTAAGGGTGTAATCTCCTATTCCCAATTTCCCAAACTTTAAAAAATTTTTATTTTATTTATTTATTTATTTATTTATTTATTCATTTTTTTTTTTAGGGATAAGGTCTTGCTCTGTTGCCCAGGCTGGAGCACAATGGTGTTCACTCTAGCCTCAGCTTCTGGACTCAAGGGATCCTTCTGCCTTGGCCTCTGAAGTAGCGAGGACACCAGGCCACCATGCCTGGCTAATTAAAAAAAAATTATTTTTGTAGAGATGGGTCTCTCTATGTTGTCCAGGCTGGTCTCAAACTTCTGACCTCAAGTAAGGCTTCCAACTCAGCCTCCCAAAGGACTAGAATTATAGGTGTGAGCCACTTAGCCTGGCCCTAATTTTTTTTTTTTTTTTTTTTTTTTTTTTTTGAGGCGGAGTTTCGCTCTGTCGCCCAGGCTGGAGTGCAGTGGCCGGATCTCAGCTCACTGCAAGCTCCGCCTCCCGGGTTCACGCCATTCTCCTGCCTCAGCCTCCCGAGTAGCTGGGACTACAGGCGCCCGCCACCTCGCCCGGCTAGATTTTTGTATTTTTTAGTAGAGACGGGGTTTCACCGGGTTAGCCAGGGTGGTCTTGATTTCCTGACCTCGTGATCCGCCCGTCTCGGATTTTTTTTTTAATGTGAATAGATGTTGACTTTTATCAAATGTCTTTTCAGCATCCATTGAAATGATCAAGAATGCCTTGAATGTTTTGGAAAACTCACCCTTAAAGCATTCTGGTCTTGTGCCTTTGGGAGGGAAACGCTTTGATTAGGAATTGAATTTCTTTTCTTTTTTTTTTTTTTTTTTTGAGACGGAGTCTCACTCTGTAGCCCAGGCTGGAGTGCAGTGGCCGGATCTCAGCTCACTGCAAGCTCCGCCTCCCGGGTTCACGCCATTCTCCTGCCTCAGCCTCCCGAGTAGCTGGGACTACAGGCGCCGCCACCTCGCCCGGCTAGTTTTTTGTATTTCTTAGTAGAGACGGGGTTTCACCGTGTTAGCCAGGATGGTCTCGATCTCCTGACCTCGTGATCCACCCGTCTCGGCCTCCCAAAGTGCTGGGATTACAGGCTTGAGCCACCGCGCCCGGCCAGGAATTGAATTTCTTTAGCCTTTTTGTTTGTTTGTTTATCAAGGCTTTCTATTTCTTCTTAAGCCCAGTTTTGGTAATTCATGATTTATCTAATTTATCTGCGTTTTCACATCTGCTAGCATTTAATTCATATTCTTATCTAAACATTTTTTAAAACTCTACTCTTTGGAGATCATGTCTCTCTTTTTGTTTTAAATATTGTTAATTTGTGCCTTTTATTCTTGATCAGTCTTACTGCAAGTTGGTTTATCCTATTATGTTTATAAAGCCCATCTTTTAGTATTATTGATATACATTATAATTTTTTGTGTTGTATTTAATTAATTTTGGCTCTTTATTATTTTCCTGCTTCCATTTTTTTTTGGATTTATGATGAGTCTGTCTTGCTTTGTGAGATGAGAATTAATTTTTTTTA
Organism: Chlorocebus sabaeus; assembly: GCF_047675955.1. NCBI lineage: Eukaryota > Metazoa > Chordata > Mammalia > Primates > Cercopithecidae > Chlorocebus > Chlorocebus sabaeus. The sequence goes on along the minus strand of NC_132911.1, from coordinate 41,147,013 downwards.
ACATCTTTTAAAATTTTTTTGCTGAGTGACTTTAAGGCTCGAATTTAAACTCTAATATCAATGTAACTATATCCCTCTAGTTTTCATATATACCACTTGTACTGTCATTCAGCTCTAATATTTAACATTTCCATTTTGATTTCATCTTTATCCATAAGTTATTTTGGAGTTCATCTTAAAATTTCTATGATTTTTAAAAACTGTCCTGTTATTTTTGTCTTCTAATTTCATTATACCAATATTAGAGAACACGGTTTGCGTGTTATTAATTCTTTGAAATTATTTGAAACTTTCTTTAAAACCTAAGGTATGTTTAAGTTTTGAAAAAATTATGTGTGTCATTCAAAATTATGTTTGCCATTTTTGGGTAGAAAATTCTCTCTTATATGTATAATGTATTTCAAAGAAAGTTGAATTTAATATTTGAGATTACAATTTTTGTGATTACTGAAAATTAGGACTTATTTCTTCCACGTTATTTTTTTCATTTAATTGTCTTTGCTTTTTTTGCTTACCATATTTCCTTCCTATCATGTATTTATTGATAAAGTTTTCCATACTCCCCCCCATTTTATTCCTCAGATGATTTGGAAGCTCTGGGTGACATTTCTACTTTTGGAAACATTCGTACTTAAGTATAAGGTATTTTGCAACATGACCTATAGTTCTTCAGTGTGTTTAGCCTCTCCCAAACATGGCAGATAACTTACATACTGACAACCAGTTCAACAACCCTCTCTCTCCTGCCTTTCTTCTATCATCTTAAAATTGTTACCTAGAGCACCATTATTGAGAGCTGCACATGTAATTTTAAATTTCATAGTAGTAACTTTTTAAAAGTTAGAGGAAATAGTAAAAAAATTAAATAATATATTTAAAAATTAATATCTAAAATATTGTCATTTCAATATAATTTTTTTTTGACAGAGTCTTGCTCTGTCACTCAGGCTGGAGTGCAATGGTGCCATCATAGTTCACTGCAGCCTCGAACTCCTGGCCTCAAAACAATCCTCCTCCCTCAGCCTTCTGAGTAGCTGGAACTACAGGCACAGGACACCACACCCAGCTAATACTTTTATTTTTTGTAGAGACAAGTTCTTGCTATGTTGCCCAGGCTGGTCTCAAACGCCTGAGCTCAAATGATCCTCTTGCCTTGGCCTCCCAACATGTTGGGATTACAGGAATGAGCCACTGCACCCAGCCCTAAAAAATTGTTAATGAGATATTTTACTTTATTTTTTTACACACAGTTTTTGAAATCCTGTGTGTATTTTACACTTCATCATACCTCAATTCAGACGAACCACATTCCAATTCTCAGTAGCTACATATAGTTAGTGGTTGCCATTTTGGTCATATCAGGTCTAAAGTTTTCATTTTTACCCATTATAAACACAAAAATTCCTAATAAATACTAAGTATCATATATATGATTAAATTTACCAACAAATATATTCATTTTTATGCTCACTATTGTTTTTTAAATCCCATGCCTTTCCTTATAATCTTGCTCTTCTCTTCTGCTGAAGCACATATACTTGTAGTTCTTTTAGTGAGGGATTGTTAGATATAAATTGTCAAATCTTTGTAGATCTGAAATGTTCTAATTTGGCCTCATTCTTGAATACAGTTTAGCTGGTTATAATCCTATGTTGACAAGAATTTTCCCTGAGGGCTTTAAACATATTACTCCATTATCTCTTGCCTTTGAGCAATGAACCTGGCTCCCATCCTCTGTCTGGTATAGGGCATGTTTAGTGCATTTTATCTTTAAATGACTGAATTCTGGAATCATCGGCCTACTTCTGGATGGAAGCCCAGAGGGTCCATAGCTTTAGCCTTACTCATTGCTTTGTATTTCTCTGCAGTTTCTGATCTATGGTGATGCTTACATTATTTTTGACCTAGCTATAGCTTTCTAGTATCTTATTTTACATTTTACCTGTCATAACAAGGGTGTGTCAAAGCATAAACTGATGGAACCATCTTGTCCAGAGATCAACAACTTCATTAAAGTGAAACTTAAATATTTTATTGATTGTTTTGCTGCATCTGTAGTATCTTTTCTTTGATAATTTCTATCCTTGCATTCCTGGTATACAGGAAAGGTACTGATATTTGTACATATATTTGTAATTACATGCTTTCCTTTCTAATTAATTCTGTTCATTTTAAAAGTTGATATTATAGGTAGCAGGTAAAATAATTTACAGAAAATTAATTTTATCTTCCTTTATTTGGACATGATTTGTAGAGTTTCCTTTTCTAATTTTATTGCATGGGTTAGAACTTTACACTAGTTAACAGTGGCGATAGTTAATAGCTGTGTCTTGTCCCCGACTTGAAAGATGATTTATATAATGTCTAATCACCAAGTAGAATAGTGAACCTTGATCCAAAAGAAGTATTCTTGATTAAGTTAAGAGAGGTTTTTTTCTTTTTCTTTTTTAGTGACAGGGTCTCACTATGGTGAGGATGATCTTGAACTCCTGGCCTCAAACAATCCTCCTGCCTCGGCCTCCCACAGTGCTGGGATTACAGGCATGAGCCACTGTGCCTGGCTGAGGGAAGCATTCTTTTATTTTCAGTTTACTGTCTTTAAAACAAATCAGGATGACTGTTAATTTCTTTTAAATACTTTTTAGTTTCCCTAAAGACAGTCATATGTTTTGACTTGTTGTTGTGTTCATGTATATTGATTTATCGATTTAATAATATTGAGTCATCCTCCATTCCTAGAATAAACCTTATGTGGTTATGGAGTATTATTCTTTCACTATGCTGCTGGATTTCATTGCTAATATTTTTGTTAGAATTTAGATTAAAGTAATAAATGATATTAACTTGTAGTTTTTCTTTTTGTGTTTCCTTAAGTTTTGGTTTGACTTTGTAAAATTAACTGAGAGGTTTTCCATCTTTTCATATGCTCTGAGAAAGTTTAAACAGCATAGGAATTATCTGTTCCTTGAAAGTTTGAAATAATTCGTCTATGAAACCATCAGATTATTGTTTCTAAATTGTTATTTTTACATTATGTATCTTCTGTTTCAGAAGTAATTTTTAACATTTGCAATTAGTTATTTAACCAGCACAACAGTTATTCGTACTTAACCCTTTGTGTGTCTGGTGTAATTACTCAGTCATCATTTTGAACCATCAGTCCTCTGTCCTGGAACTCTATTTAAATATTTATGGCTCTTTAAGGAACTATCATACCCCTTGCTGATATGATCACATCTTTCCTTTATACATGAAAGGGAATTTTCCTGGGACTAAATCCTGGGCCACCGACTCTCAATACCATGTAAACTTTTCTTCTGTCAGTTAGTACTGCAGCATAGAATTCTAAAGCAGTCTAATGTTTATTCCTTTGAAGATAATCTGTTTTTTTAAATACATTATTCCTAGAACTTTAGACAATTTTTATCTGGATCTGATATTTTAACATTCTAAGATACGCTTCAACTTGGGTTTCTGCTCATTGATTTTCATTAGGATGGGATCTACTCTTTTAATGTGTATTCCCACATCTTTTTGGCTTTTTAATATATGTTACACAACACACACAGACACACACACACACATACACACACACACCTGTTTCTCATTTTCATTTTTTATGAAAATTTATTCTAATCCTTTAGTCTTGATTATTCATTACACATATTTGAGGGCTTAGTTTTCAACAGGTTCTTGTACACGTACATAATTTGCAGTTTCTCTCATAAATTTCTTCTCCTCTTAGATTTTTTTCTCTATATACTAATTCGATTTGCCCATATATACTTTCAGCTGGAGTGTAGTGGCATGACCGTGGCTCACTGCAGCCTCAACCTCCTGGGCTCAAGTGATCCTCCCACCTCAGCCTCCCAAGTAGCTGGAACTACAGGCATATGCCACGATGCCCAGCTAATTTTCATATTTTTCCTAGAGATGAGGTCTTGCTCTGTTGCCCAGGCTGGTCTCAGGTTGCTGGCTTCATGTGATCCTCCCACCTTAGCCTCCCGAAGTGTTGAGATTACAGGCATGAGTCACTGCATCCTGCCTACTTTCAGCTTCTGTCTAATTTCCTTATCTCATCCATATTTCTTTTCACCTTGTCTTGTTATCCCTTCATCTTTTTTTTAAAAGACAGGTTGCCTCTATTTTTGTGTTCTTTTGAAAATACCAAGAAGTTTTATGAAATTAGTTTTTTGAATATTGCATTAGATCGTTGTCATAAGTCTGTTCTGTTCCTGGATTTTGGAATTGTTTCCTTTCCTCTCATTCTGCTGTATTTTTTTCTGGACCTCATGTGGGTTTGTTTTCTTTACTTGAGAATCTCTGAGTAAGAAGTGTGTTGACACAGAGCTTTCTAACAGCTTGAGAATTGCTCCTGGCATTCACCGAGTCCCCTCTTCAGGCCTCCTGTTGACATACTCCATTCTCCAGCTGTGGTAGACACCTATGCTTTTCCCTTCTCAGCACCAATCCCTACCCCACATCTTTTAGGAGTTGCCACCCTTCTTCTGGGGGCTGACTCTCTCCTCTTCCATCCATAGGGCCAGGACCACATGGCCCAAACTCCAGGCCACTTTTAGGGCACCTGACAGAGACCAGGACATTTCCTCTTTCCTAGGAATTTTTAAGTTAGAAAGAGAAGAAGAGCTCTGTTTCTCTCTGGTTAGCTGAAGCTGTAGCATAAAATGTAGGAAGTGTTGGCAGCTATGTTTTCTATCGTGTAGATTAGAGAAGGCTGACCCAGAGAGAGAGAAAAAGAGATGAGTAAAGCAGAAACATAGGAAAAAAAAGATGAGCAGGGATTTGTAAGTATGGAAAGGGGGAAGCTAAAAGAACTCTGGGGTGTTGGATTGGAATTGGAAGTAACAACATGAACTCATGGGTGTATAGATAATCTCCAACCAAAATATATGGATGATTATAGATGTGTATGTACGGATCTTCTTGGAGAAATGGCTGAATTCAGGCTGGGGCAAGAGAAGTATAGGATGAGTCTGGAATATCTTACTGTGTTAGAAAGTAAGGTAGTGCTCAAAAAATTAAGGGGCCTTTTGACAAAAAGGACACAGGGCCAGCTTGAAAGGGCTCCCACTAGCCAAATTTGGGACAATATGAGCACTAAAATGAACAATGAGAGTATTGGGTTACAACTTATTGAATAAAATATAAACCCCCAATCAATACTGGTATAAGAAAATAAGTAAGTAAATAAATGAATGAATCCATATACAAATGGAGGAGAAAGAAAGCTCTTCTAGCCAGCAGAATGTCGGCTAATAGTGACATCATTTGGCAAACGTCATAAAGATAGTTTATCTAGGTGGGACTTGTCAGTGGATCCCAAGGCTGGTGGATAGGAGTTTGATGAAGAGGGACAGAATCTTGGTGTAGCATCAGAATATCTCCCAACAAAACACCAATCAAATACAAAAGGGAAATGGTGATTTTCATAGTGGAGAAACCTGGCAGATACCAATTTGACCAGGTCATCAAGGTTAACATGACCAGCACTGGGACAAGTCACCATAGTTGTACTTACATGACATATCTAGAAGGGAGCAGCATTATTTCTGTGATAATGTCTCAGAATTTTGAGGAATTGCTCCATTATCTTCTAGGATTTCTGTTGAGAAGTCTGATGTCAATGTTATTTTAGCCTTTTATACAAAAACTGCTTTTTCTCTGTGACGTTTTTAGCATCTTTTATCCTCGGTGTTCTGAAATGTCATGATGATGTGTCTTAATGTGAGTCTACTTTCAACCAACTTTCTGAGCAATTTGTAGGACCTTTCAACATGGAAACAACTTTCTTGAATTATTCTTTTGAGGCTTGTTTTGCTTTTCCTATTTTTTTTTTTTTCTGTCCTATCAGATTTTGGATCTCCTAGACTAATTCTTCAGGTTTCTATTCTCTCTCTCTCTCTCTCGCTTTGCTCCCCTCCTCTCCTCTTTCTCTCTTTTCTTCCCTTCCTTCCTTTCCTTTCCTTTCCTTCCCTTTCCTTCTTTTCTCTTTTCTTTTCTTTGTATTCTATTCTATTCTTTTTTGAGACAGGGTCTTGCTCTGTTGCCCAGGCTGGAGTGCACTGGCACTATCATAGCTCACTGCAGCCTTCAACTCCTGGGCTCAAGTGATCCTCTTACCTCAGCCTCCAGAGTAGCTGGGACTACAATTGTATGCCACCACACCCAGATAATTTTAAAACTTTTTGTAGAGACAATGTCTCACCATGCTGCCCAGGCTGGTCTCAAACTCCTGGCCTCAAGCAATCCTCCCACTTTGGCCTCCCAAAGCACTGGTATTGCAGGTGTGAACCACCGTGTCCAGTCTCTTAATTTTTCATCTACTTCTTTTCCCCTTTTATTCTGTGTCAGCCTCGTGAGTAGCTGGGATTACAGGCACCCGCCACTACGCCCAGCTAATTTTTGTATTTTTAGTAGTGATGGGGTTTCATCATGTTGGCCAGGCTGGTCTGAAACTCCTGACCTCAAGTGATCCACCTGCCTTGACCTCCCAAAGTGCTGGGATTACAGGCTTGAGCCACCATCCTTAGCCTCCAAATTGCAATTCTTGATTCCCAAATAAAATGTCTTAAATGTAAAAATTCTTCTCTGTATTTTATTTGACTTTGACAATTGATGCATTATTATTAACTGAATATTTATAGTAATATTTCTTAATAGCAATAGTATTACCCATCAATATTAATGAATATTAATATTAATTAATAAGTATTAATTGCTAATATTAATATTTCTTAAACATATTAATCAGAATGTTTATCAGATTGCCTAGTTTTTAACTCAGTGTCGTTTTTGTGTTTCAGGATCCCATCTAGGACACCATACTGCTGTCAGTTGTCATATCTCTGTATGTTCCTCTTGACTGTGATGGTCTCTCAGGTTTTTTTTGTTTTTATGACTCTGGCAGTTTTGAATGTCTCTCAATTGAAATTTGTGTTTTTCTCATAATTAGGCTGGGGTTGTATGTTTTTTGGGGAAAGACCACAGAGGTAAAATGTTCCTCCCATCATACTGCCTCAAGGGTCCATACTGTCAACATGATTACTGTTGATTTCAACTTTGACCACCTGGTGAGGTAGCGTTTGTGAACTATCTCCACTGCAAATTCACTCCGTATTCCCTCTTTTCCATTCTGTACTCTTGGAAGGAGGCTACTGTGTGTACCCACATTTAAGGAGGGGGGATTGTGTCCCACCTCCTTGATGGCAGAGCATCTGCATTTGGAATTCTTATGCACAGGTCTCTTCATTTTTGGGGGCTACTTTCTACAAAAAGTCCCCAAATTTATATTTCGATTCTTATATTGAATTTTTTCATTTCTGGTGTCATATTTTAAATTTTCAAAACCTGCTTTTTTGTTCTTTAAATGTTGCTTTTTAGGATTACCTGTTCTTGTTTCATGGATGAAATTTTTCTCTTGAATATTGAATATATTGAATGTTTTGAAATATTTCTTTTGAAGTTTTCTCCCTGCCAACTCGCCGCGTTGCTTTCATCTGTTTTTGCCCCTATCTTTGATGTTACTGATCTTCCTCCACTCTCTCCTGACACTTGGCCGTGCCCTCATACCTGAGAGTGGGCCCTGGAAAGGCGGTTGGATGGTGGAGGGAGAGGGTTTGTCTGCTGTGGGTTTCCCTCTAAGGTGTTTTGGTTCTGCTGCAACTTAGGGAGCCCCCAGAGTCAGTATCTTTAGATCTTGTCTCTTCCTCTAATTGGATTCTGCCTTAGTCCATTTTGTGTTGTTATAATGAAATACACGAGGCTGGGTAATTTACAAGGAGAAGAAGAGGTTTATTTGGCTCTGTAGGAAGTATGGCACCAATGTCTGTATCTGGGTGGGGCGTCAGGTTGCTTGCTGTCATGGCGGAAGGGGAAGAGGAGTTGATGTGCAGAGATCTCAGGGCAGGAGAGGAAGCAAGGGGGCTGGAGGGAGGAGGTGCCCATGGGAACCATTAGAGCAAGAACTCACTCCCCCTCCTCAGGGACGGCCTTCATCTATTCATGATTCCAGGCCCCGTGTCACACCACCACCACACTGGGAATCAAATTTCAACATGAGATTTGATGGGACATACTATATTTGTATTTGTTTGAATACATATTTGTATTCAAACTACAGCACATTCCCCAAAAACGACTTTCTTAACCTTCCTCCTGGAGAGATATCTATTTCCAGGGCAACCCTGATGAAATAAGTAGGAAAGTTCCTTTTCTTGCTGTTTTTCTTTAGTTCCTCTGCCTCTAGGCACAGCTGCTTAAAGAAACCAGACAGCCCAAGATGGCACCAAAGCTTCTGGACCCCTGCCCAGATACCAGCGGGAGATAAGACCCTGTAACTTCAGGGCGCACTGGAACAGGTGACCTGTAGTTGCCTTCAGATTATTAGCATATCATTATAATGGTAAAATTCCCTCCCTCAAAAGAAAATCTCTGCCATTTTGTGTACATGGGATGTATGAAGACATATATGTATGAATTGCACCTGCACATCTGGAGTCCTGATCTGCCCTTGCTAACCTTCCTTTCCCTCCCCAAACCCAGTCCTTCAAAACCTCATGCTTTCTATTGTTTGGAGGCAAGGGACGTCGAGAGTGAGAACCTCCTCTTCTCCATTCCTGGTCAGTGAATAAAACCTGAATGCCTTTTCCAATAGGACGTTCTTTTTTTGTGACTGATACAAAGTAGTGAGAGAGTTCAGTTTACCAGTGGCATATTCATTGCCTGCTTGTCAGTGATTTGGACGACAAGAAGGAGAAGCAGCATACGGGTCTCAACACTGAGAATCTAAGTTTTCCCTTTAGCCTTCTAGGTTCAGTACTTCCCCCACCGCCACCGTGCATTGGGGTTCTGTGGTCTTGAGACCCTAAGTTCTATCCCCTTCAGGGAACAAATCTCTGATTTTCTGCCAGGGTCAGGGAAGGAGCCCTTGCTCAATGAGGTCTCAGAATCTCTTAGCATTTCCTCCTATTTTTAGCCCCACCTTTACTCCCACTGGTGCTAATTATTGAATGTTCTGTGTGTAATCCGAGTTGCTGCTTGTATTTCTCCACTTTTACTATTCAGCTTTTTGTGGACCACCAAGCCATCTGCTTTCCAGCTTCTGACATTTTATCATCATTCTGTTTCTCTCCAGATCCCTTGGTCTTATTGGGGAAGAAGAGAATAATATATATGTGTCCAGTCCTTCATGTTTAACCAGGCATCTTGATAATGTGTATTCATGGTTCATAGCTGCTTCCACAGCAGGGACCCTGTGCACGTGCACAGGCTTAGACACGATGTGGAGAAGGCAGCATTGTTTGGGCAAGGCTGACTTTTGCCATGTGGTTGTGATTTCTTTTGAGGGAGGCCAGGAGCTCAGTAAGCCAAGTGGTAAGGTTTGTGGCACAGATTAAGAATTAAAGGTGCTTCATTATTGTGAAGGATAGTTCATTAATTGCAAAAAGTGTTTAGAGTTTTCTAAGGTCCTATTTGAAAACAGGTAAACATACATTTTTGTTAAAGCAAGGAGTGGTAGTTTTTTGAGCCAGGATTATATTACAGTAGCCACATTGCTACCTGTAAAGGCTCTTTTCTTTCATTATCTAGAGGTATGGTGCTATCTACAAATCACATATTTTTTTAAAGGAAAGGGATTTCCTTGAGTATAGGACAGATAAGAAAAGGGATTTCTGGTCAACCCTACCATAGCAATAACCAAAGATCCTAAATAATAGGACCTCATAATTTAGCACGTTTTCCCATGGGGTGGTTTTGCTCTACTGAAGTCTGTCTACTATCTCATTTTCTGGTTGTTAAGTAGACTGGACCAATGGGAAAGGTGGGGGAAAAAAACACAGTCTCCTGCACAGCTTTTCAGCAGGGCATCTCCTGTTTTGTCCCATGCCTACAAGAAATTACTTACAGGAATTATACTTCCCAAGATGCAACAGAGCTCTCTAACCCACTCCCAGGTTTCCAGGCTGTTGACTTCCTGGGCCTTGAAACCCATCTTCCCTACCCCCTCGCTCCCTTTCCAGCATAGCTGCAAGTCACCCTGAATACACACTTCCTGGATGCCCTTTGAATGGATCTAGAAAGTTTGGGAAAGAGGGTTGGGGCTGATGAAAACAGGGTCCTTTCAAAAACAAAAATAATTTTAATAATAATAACAGCAATAATACTAATCATAATAAACTGCACTTGGAAGTTAGAGGAATGACATTTCCTGGGTGTTACTGAATCAGGAGGAAAACAATGTAGGTTGATATGGAGGTTTTGTTTAAGTTTTACTCAGGAGGTCTTTATTTTATAAGGCAAAATCTAGGGTAGGGTGGTCACAGTTCTCAAAAATATAGGTCATTAGCTATGTGTGTAAGAAATACATTTTTGATCAAAATATGTATTTAAACATTTCAACCAGTAATTTATTTTTTATAGAAATAATTACTTCACTGAATGGGAACTTCATGGAAAAAATGTTGAAAATTTTCACTTCACGCAGCTCTAACTCACATTCCACTTCCCTCATTTACACATTATTCTTTCTAGTGAAATTTCTTTTTACACCTTCTTTTGAGACAGGAACGGACTAAAACAATTTTTAACAAATGTTAACTCAAAAGTCAAGAAGAAATATACCAGGTGTACTTTTTTAATCAATAAAAATGTTATTAATAATAAAAGACATTTGCAGTTTGTAAATTTCCATTTTACCGGGCAGGAAGCCAAAGTTCTGGATAGACTAACACCAGATATCCAGAAGCTGACTGGAGGATTATTTTCCTCATTCTGTTCCCCCTGCACTTGAGGTTAGCAGCGACTCCTTCAGCTTGTCCCAGGGGCCTTCGGTGAGCCAGCTCCTGGTGAAGTTTCTGGGGGTTCAGCCTATGGAGGGGCGTGGGACACCGGCCACTCTCTGCCATCCCCTGGGGCAGTCCTCTAGGAGATCCGGCCAAGAAAAGGCCTTTCCAGGCACTGGAGGGCTCGCTAACCCATTCCTGAGAGTTTAGCAACCTCTAACTACCGATCTGGCTGTTTATCTCAGCCCAGGTGAATTCAAGAAGTTACATAAAGGTCTTCTTACTCTTTTTCTTGTCAGATTCAGACGGAGCTGTAGAATTTTTTTTGAAATGCATTTTATCAGTAGGACTGTTTTTAAAAAGTGTTAATAATAGTTTTCTGCCTCTCTGATTAATTGATGGGTCCTCTACCCAATTAACTAAGCCAACTTCGGATTTGCATTATTACTGCCCTTTCAGATCCAAAGGCACTTAAAAAAAAAAAAGCGTTCAATGGCTCATTTCAGCTCGACCTAAATGTCCTCACAGCGCAAGCGCAAGTGTTATTTTTGGCTCGGGGCATAGCTTTCCACTATCTCCCCAAAGCTTTCTCCGCCCAGCCGCGGAAACCCAGCTTTGCAGCGTCTATTCAGGCCCCTTCCATTTGCATGTCTATCAGTGGTCTTTCACAGCCCAGGGGCCCCCACAAGTGCTCTCCAATAGCGGCATTGTTCTGCAGAACCACCCCAAATCAGAGCTCCCAGCTTCCTTCTCACTTGCTGCTTCAGTGTCCTTGAAATACCTGTTAGTTTTCAAGGCACACTAAATCCCTCTCTTTCTACTTCTAGGAGTTTTGCCCTCCCTTCTTGCTGAGATGGCTAAATGTGGGGAAATACTTGAATCTGCTTTTAAGTCATTAGAAGCCACCTCAAGTTTTATGTTCACGCCATGCAATCTTCCTTATTGCTTCTTTCCACTCCCTCCAGGCTGGAGACTGGATCGCCATAGAGGAGAGAATGAAAAATACGTAATTCTCTCTCTCAATTTAAAATTGCTCTGAAGATAAAGTCTGCGTAAACAAAAAGTGATTACACTGATAGTATTTTGAGATCAACATTTCAGATTCGACGATTAAGAAAATGACCATAGCCAGGGGAATGGATTAAAATCGACTTCAGATATTTCCTCCATATTGTGACAGGTCTGAAGAGTCCATTTCCAAAAGAGTTGGACCAGGACACGTCTGAGTAGATACATTTGTGTGAGTTTATATATGACACCTACATTTATCCCAAATATGTTTGATTACATCCACGTTCAAGATTACTTATACGTTTTGAAGACTAAATAATAATAATAGTAATATCTTTCATTTGTTTGATTCCTTAAAATCTGTACTGGGGCCGGGCACAGTAGCTCATGTTTGTAATCCCAGTATTTTGGGAGGCTGAGATGGCAGGGTCACTTGAGCCCAGGAGTTTGATTCAACCTGAACAATATAGCAAGACCTTGTCCCTATAAATAGTAAAAAAAATTAGCTGGGCATGGTGGTATGCACCAGTAGTCCCAGCTACTTGGGAGGCTGAGGTGGAAGGATCGCTTGAGCCCAGGATTTCAAGACTGCAGTGAACTATGATCGCGCCACTGCACTCAAGCCTAGGAAACAGAGCAAGACCTTGTCTCCAAACAAACAAACAAACAAACAAACAAACCAAATACCTGTACTGGGGTGAAGACCAGAAGCCCACTCACTTGTAAATCTAGAAAGTGCTATTACATACATACATTAGACATTCATATCAGACCTGTGAGTAAGGCAATCCACTTTTATTTCCATGTTCTATGATTTAATTATTATCTTTGGGTCAGGTGCGGTGGCTCATGCCTATAATCCCAGCACTGTGGGAGACCAACATGGGTAGATCACTTGAGGTCAGGAGTTCGAGACCAGCCTGGCCAACATGGTGAAACCCCGTCTCTACTGAAACTATAAAAATTAGCCAGGTATGGTGGTGTGTACCTGTAATCCCAGCTACTGGGGAGGCTGAAGCAGGAGAATCACTTCAACCTAGGAGACGGAGGTTGCTGTGAGCTGAGATCACAACACTGCGCTCCAGCCTGGGTAACAGAACAAGACTCCGTCTCAAAAAAAGGTGTTGTCTTTAATAACTTGTTATCATTACTAACTTGCCTAAAGACACTTAACTACTTGGAAGCAGACCTAGGACGAGAAGCCAGGCTTTGTGACCTCTAGCTTTTGTACCTGGCTGTCCTTTTCTCTCTGCTCCCGGCTGGGTAACAACCTCCGCCAAAGCTACACTCACTTTATATGGTCATAGATCATTTTTATTTAGCAGGAATACTGATAATAAAAAGCAGATAATTAATTATAAAATGAGTTTTAAAATGCAATTTCGGATGAGGTTCCTGATCCCCCACCATCCCCCTGGTGATATCTGATCACCCTGGCCTATCTTCAGCAAGAATCCTGCTAGGTTGGTTACCCAGAATCTGCTTTCTCCTTGTGTTTTTTCTCTTAGTAATTTTCCATCCACTGACCCCCCACACTGCTCCTTGTCTATCAGTTCCCACTTGCCCATGCTGTATTGGGAATTGAGCTCCATCTCTGTCCCCTCCTATTTCATTGGTCCCTACATCTATCACCATGGTCTGGAATAAAGTGTAGATTACTGTACTTTAATAAGCGCCATTGAATAATTTCTTTCTTAATAGCTGTGGTGTCATAACTTAGATAAGATTAGATTCATCATTGGATGCTTGGACCTCTCACTCAGGACCCTAAGTGTGTGCCTACGAAACCTTTGTCTTCACTCCTGACTGACTGATTGAAGAGGCCAACTCCTGAACTACTGCTTCAGACAAACATCTGTTGGACCAGGTAAGGACAGCTTTCAGTTCTGAAGGTATGAGTGTACTCTCTGAAGCTGAGTTAGAGTCCCAGGCTGCTGCTTTTCTTTTTGAGTCAGGGTCTCACTATGTTGCACAGGCTGGAGTGAAACGTTGTAATCATAGTTCACTGTAATCTCAGACTCCTGGGCTCAGGAGATCCTCCTGCTTCAGCCTCCCACGTAGCTGGGAGTACAGGCGTGCACCACCATGCCTGGCTAATTTTTATATTATTTGTAGAGATGGAGTCTCACTATGTTGCCTAGGCCGTTCTCACACTTTTGGTCTCAAATGATTTTCCCGCCTTGGCCTCCTAAGGTGTTGGGATTCCAAGCATGAGCCACTGCACCAGGCCCCCAGGCTACTTTTGACAGCTAACTCCTGGGCTGGAAGGTTATCTTCCTAGCTTCTTGTTCTGAGGAGGGATTATTCCCTGACTCCCTGGGCTGGAAGTTCTTCCTGACTCTCTGTGAGGCCTCTCTATTGTCTCTGTTCTCTCTGTTGTTTCCTGCTTCTCCCATGGAAGCTTCTCTGCCACCTGAAAACCCTCTTCTTGAACCCCTGCTGCCTGTATGCTCTGCCAACTCTGTCCACACCCTGCCAGACCCTTTCCCACCCCACTCCAGCCCCTCAGTCACTTGAACTTCAGGCCCCTCTACCCTTCACTGGAGTCTCTCAAGGGACACAGAGGCCCCCAAAGCAAACACCTGAGGATAAAAAGAAAAAAAGGGAACTAGGAAATTAGGCAAATGAAGAATCTAAAGAGCCTTTCTACAAGTATTGGCTAAAAGCTTTAGCCCTTAATTGAGTAGGTAACCTCAACTTGTCCTGTTTTCATTACAAACACAATTTGGATAAAAATATAAGTGGAGATAAACCAGTGAGTTTATATTACTCTGTTTTACTGCTTCATGATAAGAATTTTAAAATGAAAAGCCATAGGATTTGGTTGCATATGTCTATGTGCTTATGTTTGTGTACATGTATGTGTTGATGTTTCTATGTTATGTATACATGGCATTTTTCTACCACCAACTAAATGCCAACTAATTACCAACTAAAATGCCAAGTTGATTTAGGTATAAATGTTGCTCAAATAAATTAAGTATTCATAAAAGTCTCAGAAAAATGGAAAGTGAACCCAATTTTTAAAGTTCATGTGATCTGAGATAATCTTTGGTAAATAAAAGCTAGTTTTAAAATTATTAGTAAAATAAAAATAGGAAACCTGGTACAGTGGTCCAGTTACTTGGGAAGCTAAGGCAGGAGGATTGCTTGAGCCCAGAAGTTCAAGGCTGTAGTGAGCCATGGTCACGCCTGTGATTAGCCACTGCACTCCAGCCTGGGCCTACTATAGAAACTCCCATCTCTAAAAAATTAATTAAATAATTAATTAAAATAAGAATGTTTTTAGAATTATCAGCATTAAATATAATACAGACATTCTTGCATGCTCATGCTGGTCAGACAGGTTTATGTTGTCTCTGCTTAAATGTTTAAAATCATAGACACTTTAAACACAGAATGCACAGTACAAATGAGTTGTCTGATGCATGTTAGTTGCAAAAGTTAAAAAAAAAGAGGTTGTTAAAGAGCTGTGAAAATCTTGTGCAGTCAAAACTGCCAGATAGATTCATTTATAAAGTTTCATTAAAAATTTGTTTTAGTAGTATACTGATGCAAAATAAACTTTGGTCTTCTCTATTAAAATGACAAAGTTTTTTGGAATATTGGTCTGAGAATGTGAAGGGTTTTTCCTTACATTTTATGTAACTGGCCTAGAAAACAAAGATTATGTGTTTTATCAAGATAGTTTCTTGTGCTTAAAGTTGTATTTTATTAGTTCTTTGATTACTTAAGAAAATTGGGTCTTCTCAGTATTAAAAGAGCTAAATTTTTGTTCATAAGTATGTAGCCTTCTATATTTGCATTTAAAATCTTTCATTGTCAGTTCAATTAAATAGATAACTAATATTTAATCAAGTGTTTTATTTATTTATTTATATATTTTTTGAGACTGAGTCTTGGTCTATTGCCCAGCCTAGAGTGCAGTGCTACCATCTCGGCTCACTGCAACCTCCACCTTCCTGGTTCAAGTGATTCCCCTGCCTCAGCCTCCCCAGTAGCTGGGATTATAGGCACCCACCACCATGCCTGGCTAATTTTTGTATTTTTAGTGGAGACAGGGTTTCACCATGTTGGCCAGGCTGGTCTGGAACTCCTGACCTCAGGTGATCCACCTGCATTGGCTTCCCAAAGTGCTGGGATTACAGGCATGAGCCACCACACCTGGCCTAATCAAGTGTTTTAAACCTTTGATATTCTGGACAAACCTAAATCAAGTTCTAAATCTTTTTGTTGTAAATCAAACTCTAAGTCTTTCTGACATCAAATTAACTTTGGGATTTTCCAGTTGGGCCTCAGGAAAGCCTTGAAGGATGTATCTTTCACTTTGGAAAATAGAGCCATTAAACTAATTAGGCTTATTTGATACGTTAAATTATATGGGAAGCATTGTCAAATAATAAGTGATGCTAAATGTTCTTTAAGTTACATTTATGGATATGTTATAGATGTGAGTGTTCTAAAAATTGCATGAGATTCCTAGAAATCTAGTATGTTATCAGTCATAATTCTGGTTCTTAAATGTTATATGCAACAGAAATAATCAAATTTCATTGTGAGTTGTACCATTATTACAATGAACTCACATTAGAACTTTAATCATGGCCATTTGAAGTCTTGTCCACAGTTAAGTGCTTTATTCTGAAAATTTTTTTATTTGTAAACATCTACAATCCTAAAGTGTTGTATCTTCAAGGAGATTTATAAAAAAATCTCTGACAAATATAGGTTTCTGATAACTTTAAGATCATACCATTGAACTGGGTAAGAATTTCCAGAACTCTAATGAAACCAATGGGTTCATGAAACTGCTATCCCAAGATCAAGCAGAACAGGAATTAATTACATGGGATTGAATGAACTGATGAGGATAACTTTTAAGTGACTTTTTGTTTGAAATATTGTTGATTCTTCAAAAGTTTTGTTTTTCAGATTTAAGGAAGCTTTTAAAAGCTATTGATAGCTTACAGCAATTTGGTAAAGTATACTTTTGTGAACAAAAGTTGAAACATTTATTTTTTCTCCATACCCAATCCCTTTAGAATTAGGAAACTATTTGTATTTTTATTTTTATGGCCAGGTAGTAATTTGCATCATTTCAATAAGAATCAATTCTTTTTGTAACAGGACACAATTGGAAACACTGGTTATATTACCAAGGCTTTGACTGGAATGTCATATGTCAGCTATGACCAAAGAGCTTTAAGAAACTAAGCCTGACTTTATGGAGCCAATAAAGCTCTTTTTTTGAAAAACTGGCCTGAGGGTTCCTGGTCTTACAGGTGAGTCAGGAATGTCACCTCCTGGCTGGCATAAGAAACAGGATATTTTGGGGATCTTGAGAAGAGAGGAATTCATTCAAAACTATAGGTGTTACAGACATAGCCTTATGGCAAGTCCTTGGTTTGGCTTCCTGTCCTTGAGAGGCTTTTACAAGTCCAATCTGAGATTCCTCATCAAAAGTTCCATCAAAATTAACAGAAGCCGATATAGTCAATCACAATTCTTACACTTATGTATATATGTAAGAATAGTGATGCACTTATGTAAATAATCAAGTTTAATGAGACCAAACTTATTTTGCAAACAAATCAGTCTTATTTTGATCATCTTTGTTAGAAATGGGGTAACTGTTGAAAGAAAAATTATCTTTCAGAAGAAAACTATAGTGTACCCAACATTAGAGTCTAGCCCTCTTTGTTTTCTCTGAAGTTTTATTATCTACCTGTAATCTGGACTACATCCTAAATTCTTCTAGTTTCCACCAGTATCTGGCTACAATTCTCCAAATTAATATTTCTAATTTTCTCCCACCCTTCTGACTTGAAATAACTGAAAGTAAAACTGCTCTTTTTTGTAGCCCTGCAAACTGAAGCTGGAGGTCTTGATATAAACTTTTTCAAGTTTATATCAAGACCACATCTGTGTATGTACGGACAACCTTTGTGACACTCGAAACTGTAAATCAGGAAAATCTGTCATTTGCCACTTCCTGCCTCCACCTTACTCCAACTGCAGATGCTTGAAGCCCAGCATCTAGAAATTTTCTTGACTGGCTGCTCTCTGAGCTTGTATAAACCTGAGTTTATAGTTTGTTCCAGGTAGTAATCTTTGTTTTTCTTTTATTTTCATAGAAATTAGGTTCCCCTGGTTAAAGGTTAACACCATCCAGGAGATCTTCCTCACTACCAGATCCCAGCAAATGAGCCAGCTGTTCCTTCATGAACAAAAGGCAACTAAGCAGGAAAATAGCCTTATATTGATAGAGGAGGTAGAAAGAAGTTATTTAGGCAGATAGTGAGGGCAAAAGACTCCTGACAGAGCTTCTTCTCTCTAGCAAAAAGCATCCCCCAAAAGTATTTCTTTTCTAAAAAAGAGCAGCCTGAAAAATTGAGCTGCAGACATAGATAAGCAAGCTGGAAGCTTGCTCGGAGGAATGCCAGCAGCTGTGCCAGTAGAAAAGGGATACTTGGGGGCCAGGCATGTCCACCATGGAGGCTCTATCTTCCCTTTTTTTAATTACCAGGTGTACAGTAATAAAGAAATGGGCAACATGGCAAAGCTCAGGCAGAGAACTCACCTGCATAATAAAAGATTGGGATGGGGGCAGCCAGAGATTCACATCCATGCAAATGGAACACCAGGGCCAACCGGTTTTTCATAACCTATGTAAATCAGACACCATAATCCCCCCAACCCACTGCATTTCACTGCAGATCCAGCAACCCATTTTTCTGGGACCCCACTCTATAGCAGAGGGATATTCTCTTTCTTTCCCCTATTAAACTTCCACTCTCAACCTCACTCTTTGTGTGTCTGCATCCTTGTTCTCTGTGGCTGTGAGACAACAAACTTCAGGTGTTATTCCAGACAATGAGGCTGCTTTGATATTATTCAATGAAAAGAAGAATGTTTCTTTTTTCCTTGAACAAGAGTGGGGACTGACAAAGTTTATTTTGCTTGGCCAAACTTTAGTCCAGCTTCTGAACCTCCTCCTAGGCCTATAAGTGCACTTCCTTATAAAATCCAGTGTTAGCAGAAGAACCCTGCCAAGTTAGTTTAGCCCAAACCCCCACCCTCAATATATGATCAGATTTCTCATCCTCCACCATCCCCACGTGACGCCTGAGCATGCCAGCCTGTCTTCAGCAAGAATCCTGTTAGGTCAGTGTACCAGGGTCCCTCTTACATCTGAGTTTCCTCTTAGTACTTTTTCATTCCCTGAGGCCCACACTGCTCCTTGGCTATCAATTGCCACTTGCCCATGTTCTATCAGGAGTTGAACCCCATCTCCCTCCCTCACTGCAAGACCTCACTGCAGTGGTCCGTGTACCTATGGTGGTGGTCCTGAATAAAGTGTCTCACTTTGCTTTAACAAGAGTCACTGGATAATTTTTTATTTTACCATGCTTACTACCCTAGATGTAAAAATAGTTTGAAATGGTTTATACTGTCTGAGTTCAATAAAGCACATATTTAAAAATTTCACATTGTTGCCTGTCAAGCAATTTTGCTTCACAACCCAAGGAGCTTTCTTCACTGTTTCTCAGGAGGGTGGTGGCAAAATTGCATTTGGGCTGGTTTCAGCCAACAACTCTGGGTTTCTGGATAAATTGTATAAAAATATTTATTCTGTGGAGTCACCCAAGAGAAATGGCACATATTCCAATTTTTGGACATTTTGTGATTAAAGCCAGAGAAAGCTAAGTGGAATGGAGTCTAAGGAAAGAATTAAAACCTCTATTACTCAAATGAATGTAGCACAAAGGGATTTCAGACTGGTCCCCAAGTCTCTGGGTGTCTCAGACACCAGGATGACCAGAGGAGCCATCGGACACTTGCTCAGAGCTTGACCTTTATTCCTCTGGGTTCACCTCTTCTTTTCCTGGAAGAATTTTCTTGACAGTCTGGCTGTGTTCCTTGAATTCACCACAGTAGGCTGTTAGCACTCTCCCCAATTTCATTTTCTTTCTTTCTCTTTCTTTCTCTCTCTCTTCCTTCCTTCCTTCTTTCCTTCCTTCCTTCCTCTCTTTCTTTCTTTCTTTCTTTCTTTCTTTCTTTCTTTCTTTCTTTCTTTCTTTCTTTCTTTCTTTCTTTCTTTCTCTCTCTCTTTCCTCTTTCTTTCTTTCTTTCTCTTTCTTTTTCTTTTTCTTTGTTTCTTCCTTTCTTTCTTTCTTTTCTTTCTCTCTATTTCTTTCTTTCTTTTCTTTCTCTCTTTCTTTCCCTCCCTCCCTCCCTCTCTTTCTTTCTTTCTCTCTCTCTCTCTCTTTCTTTCTTTCTTTCTTTCTTTCTTTCTTTCTTTCTTTCTTTCTTTCTTTCTTTCTCTCTCTCTCTCTTTCTTTCTCTCTCTCTCTCTCTCTTTCTTTCTTTCTTTCTTTCTTTCTTTCTTTCTTTCTTTCTTTCTTTCTTTCTCTCTCTCTCTCTCTCTTTCTTTCTCTCTCTCTTTCTCTCTTTCTTTCTTTCCTTTCTTTCTCGACAGAGTCTTGCACTATCACCCAGGCTGGTATGCAGTGGTGCGATCTCAACTTGCTGTAACCTCTGCCTCCTGGGTTCAAGAGGTTCTCCTGCCTCAGCCTCCTGAGTAGCTGGGATTACAGGCACCCCCCACCACACCCAGCTAATTTTTTGTATTTTTAGTAGAGATGGGGTTTCACTATGTTGGCCAGGCTGGTCTCAAACTCTTGACCTTGTGATCCGCCTCCCTTGGCCTCCCAAAGTGCTGGATTACAGGCGTGAGACACCATGCCCCCGGTGTATATTTTCTTCTTTCCTAGGCTTAGAGGGAGATCGGCTATGCAGAGGAAAGTCAACTATCTAAGGGTAGGATGAGAAAATCAAAACGTCTGCTGGAAAGACAGCGTTTGTGAGAGAGGAAGAATCAGCTGTGGTCTCAAGGGCTCCTTGGGAAAGGCTTCTAAATTGTGCAGGGCTGGAGATGGGATTAGACACAGCTCCCAGCCTGTGTTGCTCATTCAGTCCAGTTCTCTTTCTGCCCCTTTTCTCTGGGGAGTGACCAGGAGACAGGGCAACTGTGTCACTGTGTTTCCCAAGGAGCAAACAGTAGAGGTCGCTGGAGGTGAAAGGTTAAACACTGATGTCAACTAAATGAAGGGAATTTCGGGGGGAGAGGGAGTGGGTCAGCATGGAGGTTGGGGAAAGGTGGGTGGGGTAAAAGCCGTAGTGTGCCTGTCCCAGAGTTGAGAGAAAACAGACTGACCCCCTCCCCAACTTTAGCCCCGATATTTGTGTATTGATTTTGATCAGGTCTTTTGCTTCTCTCAGCTGTGACGTTTGGCCTCTGTGTCAATGCTACAGCTACCTTCCCAGAAGATGCTTCAGCTATCCTGGTCCTGCTAGACGCTGGCTCTGCTGGGCACATTGTGCCTTTGGAATTGTTTTCAGTATTGCAGTGTTGCTTTTCATGCTGCCCTAATAGTTGCTAAGTTTCCTAAACTAAGGACATGCTATATATATATTTTTTTCTGTACTGATTTTCCTACACTAAGGGTAGGCTTGATTTTTGGAAAAATCCCCAAGTCAATCAGAATAAAATCTGAAAAAAAGGCAGAGAATGACGCTGGAGCTCATGAAATGTGAACCCCCTCTTGAAAACATGGAGTTCTTAGAAAGTAATTGTCTGATGATTTTGTGCTGCTCTTCTATATGTTTTAATTTCCAAAAACATTTCAAATAAGCACATGACTTCTCAAAGTGAGTGGTCATTTTGTAGGGCCAGGTTAACTTTAAGATCATTTAGAAAGAAAAGTGATTTTCTTCCCCTATTGCCACACCCCCCCCCAAGGTGGACTCTTCTTTGAGAGCTGAAAAGAGGCTCCACTCACAGCTCAGGAGCAAAAGATCCAGTTCCCTCTTGGACCACGTTCATGTTGGCTGCTGGGATGGCGTGTTAGAGGAATTCTGCCACCTAAGTCAAGTGGGGAAAAGTGTACTCTGTTCTGAGGTGAGATGGGCAGGGACACCCATTATGGGCCTGGCTGAGACTGAGTCTACCTGGTGGTTCTTTATTTATTGAGCAATGACTGAATTTAAGAGTTCACACTCTAGCTTATATTCTCTTACCTACAAAATAGGAAAAAAGAGACTAGGCATGGTGGCTCAAGCCTGTAATCCCAGCACTTCGAGAAACTGAAGCGGGTGGATAACCTGAGGTTAGGAGTTTGAGACCAGCCTGGCCAACATGGTGAAACCCCATCTCTACTAAAAATAAAAAAATTAGCCAGATGTGGTGGCACGCACCCGTAATCCCAGCTACTTGGGAGGGTGAGGCAGGAGAATTGCTTGAACCTGGGAGGCAGAGATTTCAGTGAGCCAAGATTGCGCCATTGCACTCCAGCCTGGACGACAAGAGGGAAACTCTGTCTCCAAAAAAAAAAAAAAAAAAAAAAGGAAAAAAGAGGGTGGTTTCTCTCTTTGTATAATCCAACACTATAGAGATGGCTGTGAAATTCTTTGGACTCAAAAAGGAAAAAGACAGGAAGAGGTCAAAATCCTAAGGAAGGATAAAAGAAGAAACAATATAGAGAAGTCTGGCAGGGAAAAGGCAGGAAAGGAAGCAGATGGAAAAAGAGGGAAAGAAAGGAGAAGAAGAGAGGAAGAAAGTCAGGCAGGGGAGAAGGCAGAAAGGGCAGAGGCAAGAATGATTCTGGTGACTCAGAGGCCAGGCTGTAGGATGTACACTCTCCAGTGCATCTGTGGCTGAGAGAGATTTTTGATTTGAACATTTTCAGGGACCTATTTTCTCAGACGTCCTGGGGACACAATTTTAATGCCTTGGAAAACACCAATGTGTGTTCTTTGGTGGTTCTGGGTCCTGGGACTGGAAGGAGGGAAGGGAAACCCTCCCAGAAGCAGGCAGTACTGGATTCCACCTTTGGGCTTGTGTTGGATGGGGAGGAAACAGGCCCTCGTAGAGAGGATTTGTAAATGTCTAAAGTGGGATAAAGCATTTAGCATATATGAAGTCATGGATGTAAATTTTAACACATTATAATTTTATTTGTTATAGGTCAATATATTAAGAATATCAGTATGGCATCTGGGTGTCGTGGCTCACACTCATAGTGCCAGCACTCTGGGAGGCTGAGGTGGGAGGATTGCTTGAAGTCAGGAGTTCAAGACCAGTCTGGGCAACATGTTACAAACATAACATTTGCGGAGACCCTGTCTGTACAAAATAAATGAATACATAAATAAATTAAGAATTAAAAAAAATTGACCTGGGTGTGGTGGTGCACACCTGTAGTCCCAGCTACTTGGGAGGCTGATGTGGGAGGATTCAGCCCAGGAGTTTGAGGCTGTAGTGAGCTAGAGTGGCGCCAATGCACTCCAGCCTGGGGGACAGAGCAAGACCCTGTCTCTAAAAAAAAACCAATTACTGTGGAAACAATTGAGCTATGAAATGCCAAACCAGTGCCTACCCCCAGCTCCCACCTTCAAAGCACACCAGCCCCTCTCTGTGCAAGGACCCCTGTGAGCCAGGAGGGGTTCTCTGGCTTCCGTGCTGGCACCCAGTCTTATAGAAGCTTCAAATTCTCAACCCCAAATGGAGACGTGCAGCTTCGTACACAGTCTGATGGTGGGCTGGAGTATTTAAAGTTAGACTATTCTGGAAAATATCACTGATGTACAGACTTGCCAGGCAGGCCTCAGTGATTCAGCCATGGATCAGCTTTGCCCTCACCGGGAGGAGGTCCTTTTTCCCTGACAGCGTGGAGGTCCCTGTTCTCCGACAGGGAGGAGGCCTCTGTGTCCTGGCAGGAAATAGCCTTAGGTCTGTGTCTAGGAGTGGAAGTCAGGGTCTGCCCAAGGGATGACCCATTTCCTTTTCCTTTATTTCTCCAAGTGGAGAATCCTCAGTACCCCAAAGGGGGGCGCTCCTCCGGAGGGTGCCACATGTCCCGCCTTCCCCTTGGCGGTGGGCATGGAGCTGCCTTCTTCCCACATGAGGGCAGGGAAGGAAAAGGAAGGCAGGCCGCTGGCGGGGCTGAACTCGGGAACTGCTTGCCTGGTGCAAGCCCGGCCCCCACTTCTCCATCCCTCACCACCCCCATCCGCTGGTAACGCAGGGTGTAATCTCGCTTCTAACACAGAATTACAGAAAACGAGGGGGGAAAAGCCCCAAAAAGAATAATTAATTTCTGCTTCCTCATGCAAATCCTTCGGCCAGTCATCCGAGGTTCAGAGCAGGACCAATTCAGTTCCTTGTGCGAATTCCAAGCTGAAGGCATTTAGAAAAGAAGAGAGAGTGAGAGGAGAGAAATTGAATGGATTTACTTTTCTAAGAACCAGAATTAACAAAGGTTCCATTTTCCATGGTTATGGGTCTGGCTAGACAGCCCTCACTGACAAGCTCTCCAAACACATGTGCTGGCCTGCTGAAAAGGCCTCAGTGTTGACTGACAGATAATTGAAGTGACAAATTGTTTCATTGTATTTGGCAGAGAGAGTGCTGTATTAGATAATTATGGGGAACAGAGGAGCTCTGGGGTCTCAGGTCACAAGACATGCCTGACCCTATTTTCTGAAAACTCTGAATGGAGTTCTGGGTCCCCGAGGACCTGAGTGTGAGGCTGGCTTTTTGTTGTTGTTCAGTTTTTTTTCTTCCCCTTTCCCTCCCCCTCTGCCTCCATTGCCTGCCCCCCCTTTTCTGATCTAATGATTAAGAGCTAAAGAATATAGACACCTCCAGAGCCGAGGGAATGGGCCCTGCCCCCACCCTGCCCGCCCCCACTCCAGTTCCTCGCTTTTTAGGAAAACAACTTGTGAATTTTCTCCATGGTAGCCCGTTTGCAAACTCTTCTTATCAGCTCCCCACAGTGGCCTGAAAGGAGGCAGCTGGGGACAAATGAGTGGCTTCAAAGGGTTGAGGGGTGAGGGTGTCCCCACACCCCTCAGAGGGAGGGTAGCAGAGCTGCTTCTCTGTGTGGCCTGGTGAGGTGGGAAAATCTGGGGCCAGAAGATACCCTAAAGATGATTAAGTAGTAGAACCATCTTATTTCCCAGCTGAGATGGCCAGGGAAGACCCACAGTTAGTGAGTGGTGAAATAGGTCAGACCCCAGCTTGTGAAACTCCCCATCCAGGGCTCTTTTCCCCAAACCTTCTGGGATACAAATTTTTTAAGATCACATGTGTAAAATACAAATCACAATATCGCCTTCTCTCTTCCTGGCCCTCTTTACAGCTGCATAATCCTATAAGAAAGTGGAAGCAGCTTCACACACACCGTCTTTATCCTTATACGTGATCGGGCCTGGGCAAAGGGTGAGGGCGAATTTCCCTGCGCCACACAGCAAGGAAGGGGCCAGTAGCCGCCCTGCTGTGTCCTCCACGCTTTTCCCAGATGCCCGCTAGAGAGGTGGACAGGGATTCTTTGGGGGAGAGAGAGACCCTCAGAGCAGAGACCTTCCTGGATGGTTCAGGAAGGAGCCCCAGACAGGCTGGAGGAAAACCTACTTACTCCTGCAGGGGACAAGTGAATGGCTTGGTGCCTCTGCTCTTAGCACCAGCGGGGGAGGGGCGGTCTTCCAACTGGGGGTTGAGGATCTTCAGTATAAACCCCGTTTGCTCTCTACAGGGCTTTGATGCTCTGGAAGATTTACTTTGCTTTCAAACAGAAAAGGTTTTGGAATTATTCAAACTCTCAAAGTTCATTTTTTTTTTAAAGTTGCGTTTTCACTTTTCCCTCCCTGCTTTTTTCTCCTTTATTTTGGTTACCTTTTATTCTTAATTATAAGTCCGGAGAAGACCCCCAGGAAGCAGTCTGATGTTTGGTTTCCAATTCTGTTATCTTAAAAAAAAATAAAAATAAATAAAGCACATGGTGGGGAGCACCTGGACATCTGAGTATGTGACACAGCTGAGTTCCATGGACTTTCTGGTTTTGTTGTTGTTGTTGTTTGTTTGTTTTTTGAGACAGAGTCTTGCTTTTGTCACCCAGACTGGAGTGCAGTGGTGTGATCTTGGCTCACTGCAACCTCCCCCTCCCGGACTCAAGGAATTCGTTTACCTCAGCCTACCTACTAGCTGGGATTACAGGTGCCCACCACCATGCCTGGTTAATATTTTTTTCTTTTTCTTCTTCTTCTTTTTTTTTTTTTTTTTTTAGTAAAGACGGGATTTCACCATGTTGGCCAGGCTACTCTCGAACTCCTGACCTCAGGTAATCTGTCTGCCTTGGCCTCCCAAAGTGCTGGGATTACAGACATGAGCCATCCTCTCTTGGGATTTGGCCACCATCATTTGGGAAGTCCAGGCCATCTGGAGAAGCCACATGGAGGTGCCTTGGATAACAGCACAGCTGAGATGCTGACAGTCAATGTCAACCATCAGTCATGTACATGATTCATCTTGAAGATCCAGTCTTGTCCAGACTCTAGGTGATCCATGCCCAGGCTCCATTTATCTGATTATAACCCTAAACGAAAACTGCCCGGCTCACTCAGTCAACAGATACGAGAAACATAATATATTGTTGTCTTAAACAACTTAAGTTTTGGAGTGGTTTGATACACAGCAATAGTTAACTAGAGCAAACCACGAGGACTTTGTCCCTAGAGCCCTGTCCCTGGGATGGTGCTGAAGAGAAAAGGGGTTCTCCAGGAGAGGAAAGAGAAATTTGCACACAATCCACTTACAGCAGACAAAGCAGAGACCCAGGAGAAGATGGTGCAGAAAGCCCTGGTGCAGGAAGTGCCACTGGGCCCCATGTGCTTTGAAGTACTAGGGACAACACTTCCTTTTTCTATTCTTTTTTACTAAAGGGTACTTTTCCTTATGAAATAGATCTGAAGCATTCACCATGGCAGGCACCCGTCATCCCTCCATCATTGGTGGAGTTGAGTATTAACAGATTTGAAGGTGAGGACACCGGAGGCTGAGGATGTCTTAGTGAACAGAGGACTCAGCTGGAAGGTTCACCTCCAGAAGCTGGAAGGGCTGGTAGAAATCCAACGTCACCAGGAAGACAAACCAGGAACCTGGCTGACTCTGTCCTTGGGCTTTTGTACCTGGCCTGGCAGAGAGCTGGATGTGAGAGCAAGTGAAAGCCAACATCAAAGGCCCTTGTCATGGGGTTTTAATTTCTCTGGCCCAATGGGCTTATTATTTTTCTGTTTTCTTTTCCTGCCACTCCATCCCATCACATCCTCCGGCCTGGGTCCTCCCTCATGATTTAATGACCTCTTTGGGTACTAGTGATCTCAGCTTTTTCTCATTTACTAAACCTCTTTTTTTGGAGCTGGTCTTCTGTTTGGGCCCAGATACAATTCTGGCTAACAGGCCTGCCCTCCTGGGGCCTCAGTGCTGGCTTCTATGTCTGAGGAAGAAGATTCCATACAACTCACCCACTGGTAATTGTCTTTTCCAAAAGAAGAACAAAAAGAGAAAAGTTTCCTTGAGCAAACCCAATGTGAAAGGCTCAGATTGGACAGGTAGGTAAATTAGTGAGTTATTCTTATTGAGAAGATGTTTCTTTAAATGTCCACGAGTACATTTAAATACAATTTCATTTTTAAAAAATAGCAAAAGTAGCACTTCCTCAGGTCATATTTATCATGTAAAGTGAGAGGGACAGATGTTTATAAGAAGGGGATCTAGCAGAACGCGCCTTAGTCTAAAGACAAAGAGAGCCCTTGATCGATTTCTCACAGGAGGAGACATTTTTCTAACTTCTCATGTTAAAAACAAACAGCAAAAGAGATGAACAAATCCAGACTTTCTGCATTCAATTCACTTCACCGTCTTTTTAAAGAACCCATGTGTGCCTAGTGGAACTGCCAATAAAGGTCTCAGATTAGTAGAAAAGGCTATGGAAAATCCATTTTCAAAGCTGTAAGAGTGATACCAATATAAAAGAATGTACAATGAGAGAGCATCTTTCAAAGGCATCTTTCATTCTTTGCTTTGCGTCACTTCTAGAGTAGTGGGCAGATAGTCTTAGGTCTCAGGAATGGAAAATTTTGCCAAATCATCTTGGGAGAAATGTCTAGATCTGGAAAGACCTTTACATTCTAGGCCAGACTTCTGCCTCAAGCAAATCCGTTCTGAGAGTTAGTCAAAATCAAATCCAAACAACCAAAATAAACAAACTAACGAGAAAAAAAAAAAAAAAAAACCCAAAAAAACCAACAACAAAAACCCAACAACAACAAAAGCAAAAGGAAAGAGAAGAAATTTTTTTTTTAAAACCCACAAAGGCTCTGTGGAAGGAAACCACAGTTAGAGGGGAGGGAGCAGGAGACCAATTCAACTTGATTCAAACCAATCCAATCCAATCTAATCCAATCCAATCCAATCCAATCAATATTTACTGAGCACCTACTATGTACAGATAGAGTGTTAGGTTCTGAGGCTGTGGAGTTGAGCAAAGCGTGGTCTCTGCTCCCAAGAATCTACATTTGCAAGTCTGCACAGAATCAGATGTGTGTTTGTTCATACATCAGAAAAGGGCCCATGCTTCCCAGCCCCCTGGGAAAGCCCTGCCCTTTCTGACCTCCACTCTGTGCTGCCAGGTTCTCTTGGCTTCACGCAGGGGGATGCCACTGCCCTGTGTGCAGGGTTGGGGGCATATGGGCAGGAGTGGCCAGGCAGGTAGGACCATCTTTCCTAGCACATCTGCAGGAGCCTGAATTTCATGAAGACCCTTTTTTTCTTCCTCCCCACTGTCAGTCCAGCACAAGAAATCATTAAAGACCCTTACCCACAATGGAAATAAAATACAGCCCGAGAGCTACAGCACAGCCCCTCCATTGAGAGCCCACGGAAGCTGGGTAAGTCCAATAATTCAAAACAGATGAACGGCCCGGCAAATACTATGGGCTCAGTATCCCAGCCTGACCTGACCTTTGAAACTTGCTGAAAGTTATCCTTGAAATTCCCCAGAACTCCTTGAAAAACTTCTGTAAAAGGCTTATTTATCACAAAGCCATAAATAATATTTGCTAGGTATTTGCTCCATCTATCTAGAAAATGAATTAGGCTAAAAGATGTGAACTCAGTGGCTGAGCCAGGGTGGGGGCGGGGTGGCCAAGGTTGGGGGATACTGCTCAGTTTCAGGCAGGAATAAGGGAGAAGCTGAGAATAGGGGAGAAGCTGCTGTGCTCCATCCTCATGTATCTGGAGGGGGCTGGGGGATGGGGTGAAAATGGGGCTGTTCAAGGAGTTAGGTTTAATGCAACAGATTTTAATTTCATTGCTTCTACAAAGAGGTGGCTGTAGATTGCTGTCAAGAGACATAGCTCTGGTAAATAATTCATGTGATACTTTTACACCAGATTGCTTCTGGGCAAGCGTCCTAGGGTGCCTGCCCAGAGAGCTACACATGCTCTGTGACTGCCTTCTGTGAAAGCTGGGGGCTTCATTCATTCACTCACTCACTCATGCATTCATTCACTCATTCATGCATTCATTCATTCATTCATTCAACAAATCCATCCAAAGACTTCGTCCTAGTTCTGTGGAAGGTGTAATACTATAAAGGATGTAGCTACATCTCTCAAGGAGTCTTTATCAGCAGGGAGACAGGAAAACACATGGATTCCTAGGACAGGATGTAGAAAGGGACACACAGCTTAGGACAGTACAGAGACAGAGATATAGGAATGCAGAGGACAGTGAGATGACGTCCAGCTCCTGGGAGAAGGTTGCTGGGAAGGGGTAAGGTAGGAGATGAGAGAGGATTCCTTGAGGGGCTGCACTGAGCGGAACCTTGGAGGCTGGGTCGGCTGTGGCAGGGCAGGGGTGAATCCTTCTAGGCTGAAGGGAGGGTGGAAGGATCAAATATAGAGATATGCAAGTCTTGGCCCCAAATAGGCTATTTATTTAAAAAGGGAGAGGAAATGGTGGAGAAACTAAGGCCCAAAAACTCTGACTGTAGTCCTGAGAAGGTGAAAGGAAAGGTGTTCATGGGCATGAAGAGAAGGAATGGTTCCCAAGCTACCATGGAAGATGATGGATAGAGGCTGGCGTATGAGGCCAGCACAGTGGCTCACACCTGTAATCCCAGCACTTTGGGAGGCTGAGGCAGGAGGATTGCTTGAACCCAGGAGTTTGAGATCAATCTGGGCAACATAATGAGACCTGAGATTCCATCTCTAAAAATAAAAATAGCCTAAAAATAAATATCTCTAAAAATAAAAGTAGTGGCACATGCCTGTGGCCCAGGTACTTGGCAGGCTGAGGTAGGAGGATTGCTTGAGCCCAGGAGGTCAAGGCTGCAGTGATGATGCAGGTATGGCCATTGCACTCCAGCCTGGACAACAGAGCAACACCCAATATCTGAAGAAGAAGAAGAAGAAGAAGAAGAAGAAGAAGAAGAAGAAGAAGAAGAAGAAGAAGAAGAAGAAGAAGAAGAAGAAGAAGAAGAAGAAGAAGAAGAAAGGAGGAGGAGGAGGAGGAGGAGGAGGAGGAGGAGGAAGAAGCAGCAGCAGAAGCAGCAGAAGCAGAAGCAGCAGCAGCAGCAGCAGCTGGCACCCGATTGTGTTGGGGGATGGGGAAGAGAGACCAAGGAATCCTCAAGCAATAATGCTAAAAGCATGTCCTATCATGGCATGTGATGCTATTAAAGATGAATCTCAAAGTCTGAGCCTGCATGACTGGGAGTCAGGGAAGAGCAGGGAAGTTAAGAAGAAGTGCCTGCTTGGGAGAGAGTATGAGGAAGGAGACTCAACAGCATCCCATGCTGTTGACAAATGGGGACAAGGGAGGGTGCTGGAATGTTTGTAGGCCAGCAGGGAGACAGACTAAAGATAAGGTAAGAAGACAACCCACTTGGGTGAAGTGTAGTAAAAGGCGATATCCAAGCCTGTGGGAGGAAGGAAGGAAGGAGGTAAGGGTAAGCAGGTGCCCAGAAAAATTTAGGAGGGAGAGAGGGAAGTTGAGAGAGCACCTATCCTCATCCTGATGAAGTCAGTGGGCTGCAAGGGGCACGGTGAGATCTCGGGAGGTGCCTGATGTTTTGGATGTGTTTTTATTCCACAATGAGGGCCCAATGGCTCCGCTGGGGGCTGTACCGGCCATTTGCTTCCTGAAGTAGGGAGCTGTGAGTTAGGTGACTGAGTTGTTTGCCTTTACTTGGGAAGCTAGACTTTGTGATGGGAGGTTGGCTGGATAACAGATCAGGGAAGCCAGGTTTGTGCATGGTCAGGGAGCTTAGTTTGGGGGATGCTCTGAGGATCCTATCTTGCTGTTCTGTTGTTCTTAGGGGCTTTCCTGTGTGGGCTGTCGGTAGATGTCTGCTTTCCCCACAGCTCAGGATTACTGATTGTGATGGAAGGCATCTCTCAGGGGCTTGTCATGGTTCCAGTTCTTAACCTAGAGCATTAGAGCTAAAAGGGATCTGAGAGGTCCTATTGGCCTGGGACGCCCTATCCTGTCAATCCAGAGAACCAGCTCTGGCCCCAGTCTTCCATCATTCCCAGCCTGAGAGTCCCTTGAGGTTTAGTGAGGGGATGCAGCAGTGGCAATGTGAGTGGGCCTCTCCTCCTCACCAATGCAGGTGAGAAGCGTGCCTCCAAAGAGGCCTGGGACCCATTCATTTAGAACAACTTCTGACTGGTAATGTCATGGATTTAGGGGCCAGTGCCTGGCATAGTGTAGACACTCAGTAAATACTTATTGAAATGGAAAAATGAGGAAATTAATGAATCATGTTAGCATTACAGAAAGAACAAAGTTTGAGGACTTAGGGCTTTTTATTCTTAATTTATTTTTAGATGGAGTCTCGCTCTGTTACCCAGGCTGAACTGCAGTGGCACGACCTTGGCTTATTGCAACCTCTGCCTCCTGGGTTCAAGCGATTCTCCTGCCTTAGCTTCCCAAGTAGCTGGGACTACAGACATGCACCACCACACCCAGCTAGTTTTTGTAGTTTTAGTAGAGATGGTTTTTTGCCATGTTGGCCAGGCTGGTCTCGAACTCCTGACCTCAAGTGATCTGCCTGCTTCAGCCCCCCAAAGTGCTGGAATTACAGGTGTGAGCCACCGCGCCTGGCCAGGGCTTTTGATTCTTAGTTCAGTTTTTTTCTGATTGTGCCCACAGCCTGTTCTCCCCAGACATCGTCTTTAATGCTTCTATATCTTAAAGAGTTGTGTGTTTCTACGTTTCTTCTCCAAATTCTGGAATCTTCCCCCAGGCCTGAGGACCTAAAAAAAGACACCTTGAGTGTTAGAACAGCACTCACTCACTCTGTTACTGGCCTCTTGTTAATTCACTCATTCCTGTCTTTCATGCATTGTGTGTTTATTCATTTATGCAGCCATTCAAGTATCTATTGAGATCTATTTTGATAAGTCAGGCACAGTGGAGAAGAGCTGGTCTTGATGTTCTGGTAAGAGGAGTGCATGAGTAAATGTCAGCCTACATGCTGGTTCATTCAACCTTGGGATAGACCTCAAAGGTGGCCACAATTTGTCCCTCCTCAGCTTCACATCCTCTTGCTGTGACTTTGACTGCTCTCAGACTTCGAGATGGGGCCCTGTCAGGAGACTTGCTTAGGCTGCTGTGAAACAGGCAGAGGCTGACAAGCACCTGTGCTGTGGGGCCTGTCTGCTGTTACTGTTTTGGGAACCCTGTGACTGCCACTGCCTGCAGCAGCCTGGACTGCTTCTGGTGATGAGTGGCCTCTGTCATCCTAGCCAACAACTTGCCACTCACAGACATGTTAGTAAAGCCATTAAGTTTTAGAGTTGTTTGTTTTATGGCAGTAGCTGACTGACACAATACTCCTCATTGTTCTTGAGAGGCTATGATAAGTGAGACTTTAATGTCTTTCCAACAAAAAATCTCCCTTGCACCATGATGCACCTTAGTTAAAGCCCAAAAATACTTCTGCAGGGACCAGTTGCAGATCCTATATATCATGTACACACTTTCCTGGGAGCCATATGTTCTCTTACAGTCTCTGGGCATTAAATCAGCAATAAATACTTGTTGGATTCCCAGTTGCAGATAAGATTGTCTGTAGGGTGTGGGCAGTCACCAGGTTTCCAGGTCTGATAGGAGCATAGGAGCGGGTCAGGCAGAAACACTAGAGGCATAAGTGAGTATCTGAGGTCAGCACTTCCAGAAGCACCCCCCACCACACATGCACACTCAGGGAGCACAGGAGTGAGGATGCAGTCACCTGTGCTGGCCAGCTCAGGGCTCTCTAGTCATCTGCAACCCTGGAGGATCACCTGTCCTCATGGGCCAGAGGTGGTTCTCCTGCTGCAGGTCCCCAAGGAGTGACATCTCTGTTTGCCCTCCAGGGATCCCCCTAGTAAGGGTAGGGTCTCAGATTCCAGGGAAGGAAGGTTCATCCCAGGAGGCTGTGCTCTGTGTATGCCACCAGGCTGGAGTCTGCAGTGTTCACTGTGACTCAGTGGTTGCTGCCTTAGTGAGGAGAGAGTTAGAGTGATGCAGGGCATATGAGCCCAAACTGGGGCTCAGCCTGAGAGGGTTCCTGGCTTTGCCCAGGGGAAAATTCAAGGGTGAGCTGGTGGTAGAAGAAAATGGCTTTATGGAGGCGGCAGTGTTGCAGCACTGTGCCAGTTCCTGCAGAACAGGGCTGCCCCACAGGTGTGTGCTGAGAGTAGCAGCTCAGGGCAGTGCTGCAGTTAGATTTATACTCACTTTTTATTACATGCAAAGTAAAGGGCGAATTATGCCAAAATTTCTAGAAGGGGTTGTAACTTCTGGGATGCCAGATTGTTGTCATGGAAAGGGGCATGAGTGTTGCCAGGTGTTGCCATGGCAGCAATAAACTGACATGGGACACTGGTGGGTGTGTCTTATGGAAAGGTGCTTTCACCCCATCCCTGTTTTAGCTAGTCCTCAATTTGGTCCAGTGTCCAAGCCCTGCCTGCAGAGTTGAGTCCCGCTTCCTACCTGGAGGGGTAGGGAGGTACCAAATTGCACTGGGTACCATGGAGAGCGCAGAGAAGATAAATGAGTGATGCTGATCAATCAATCAATCAATTGATAACAAATAATTATCATAATACAATGCTAATAGCAGCTCTTGTTTATTGAGTGCCAGCTGTTTCGCAGTCACTGCATGGTAAACACTTCACATATGTTTCTGCTCATGTTACTTGCTCCTGGGGCTTGCCTTCTTGAGGAGCAGGGCATCACGAGTGTCCTGCATGGGCAACAGCCCTAAGTGTTGTAGCTAGAACAGGGCACTAACAGCTCTGCAGCATGAGTGACAGAGCTCGAGACATTCAAACCTGGGTAAGTGTAACATGCACATTCGGCTGCCCTCTCTCTTTGCTCTCCCACCTCCATCCTCCAGGCTTCCCTCACCCTTTTACCCTGACAGCTTCCTGAACATCCACTCCCCCACCCCCCAGTCAAAGTGTCCCCATCCTCTGTCATAATCCATTTGGGCTCTGTTCTTTGCAACAGACAGTTAAGCCCAGATAAAGGCAGCTAATCTGTCTGTTAGCTCATGTGTTCCTGTGACAGATAACATAACTCATTACCACAGATACTTTGCAGGGCTCTTGAAGAAGGTCCCTAGACAGTAACTGTCAGGCTGGAATTTGGTTGGTGCCTTGGGAGTCATGGAGTAGTGCTTGGACAGATGGTGGTTCATCACCTCTCAAAACTGTCACAAAGGTGGCTGTGCCACCCTCCTAGGTATGCCTGACGCCAACCTCTAGGAGCCAAGCATTCCAACTGGGCAGTGGAAAATGGAAAAGTCTCAGGCTTCAGGATCAGATGAATCTGAATTTGCCTCTTATAAACATGGTGATGTAACAGTTTTACTTAATGCCTTGGGACCTTGGTAGCTCTGATCTGCAAAAATGGGAAAATTATACCCATTATGCAGGCTCACTGTGAGGATTAGAAATAATATAATGGGTTGGGCATGGTGACTCGCACCTGTGGCCCCAGCTACTTGGGAGGCTGAGGCAGGATGGTCTCTTGAGATGAGGAGTTTGAGGCTGCAGTGAGCTATGATCCTACCACTGCACTCCAGCCCCTATCTCTGAAAAAATAAATGAATGAAAGGAAGAACATAGCCACTGTGGGTCCCTGACTCCTCTTGCTTGAAGCCTCCAGGTGTAGAGACACAGATATCCCAAGATTTAGGGGCGCAGGCCGTGGCTCCAGAGTCAAGCCTCATGGGCTCAAATGCTGGTTCTGCTCCTTATTAGATGTGTGACCTTGAGAGTTACTTTCCTGGGCCCCAGTTTCCTTATCTGTCTGGGACAGTAATAGTTCCTACATCAGAGAGTTGTTATGAGGATTAAATGAGATAGTTCAGGTATGTGATGGAACTGGCACTGTGCCCAGGTAAAAGGTGGTCAGAGTGAACAGGCATTAGCGGGTGGGGGTGAGGACGTCACTGCCTGAGTGTTGACTCCCTTGGGCAGCGTGACCTTCCTAAGTTATTGCTGAGCTGCTGCTCTCAGCAAAAGCACAAAAGGAGCGTGCATGTGAAGACTGAGTGGCTCAGTGAGGGCAGGAGCTTGCCTGGATCTGCTTCAGCTCCTGAGGGCAACATCTGGGGATGTCTCAGGGTCTGATGATTCCAAACAGCTCATCTCAGGAGCCAGAGCAACCTCCTGCGGCCTGGAGGGCTTCCAAGAGGAGGCTCCAGGAGTGACTGCCAAGGACCTGGAGTGGGCAAGAGTGGAAGGAAGGAGAGGCAACTCCATGTTTGTGTAACTCCAACTGCATCCTGCAGCCTGCTCCAGGCACTTTTTTAGAGACTTCATCTCTATAAAAATTTTAAAATTAGCTGGGCATGGTGGCGCACGCCTGTGGTCTCAGCTATTTGGGAGGCTGAGGCAAGAGGATCGCTTGAGACCAGAAGTTTGAAGCTACAGTGAGGTATGATCACACCACTGCACTCCAGCCTGGGCGACAGACCCTATCTTCGAAAAAGTAAATAAATGAAAGAAAGAACATAACCAACGGTGGGCCCCTGACAGGGCGCTGGGGTAAAGTGCCCTCCGTGAGTCCTCAAGCAACCTGACAGGGGTGTGGTATCATCCTCTCCACTTCACAGAGGGGACCCTGAGGCTGTGTCGTTCAGGGACTTGCCAAGGTCCCAGGAGAGGAAATGTCTGTCTGCTGGACGCCAGAGCTCATGCTCAGTGTGCTGCAGCAGACAAGTGATGACCGGCAGTGGCTTTAGGCATGACGCTCTCTGCATTTTTCAGTTACCGGGGAAAGGAAAGTAAGCAACAGAAGAGAGACCACATGGGATCGTCTGGTGTGGGGTTAGGGAACTAAGTCAATCAATCTGCAAATACAGGCAACCTCCAACTTGTAGACACAGGCTTAGGGTAGCCTGGACATGCGAATAGCTGTGTTTGCTAATTTGGGAGGGAATTACTTGTGCTGCTTTTGCTAAAATTGTTACTGAAACTCCAGATGCTAAAGACTCCCCCAGTTTTGTTTTTGTTTTTGTTTTTTTCCTGGAACTCTTTTGACTGCATTTTAATGTCAGCTTGTTTTCTTGGATGGTTTCTCTTTTTCTTCCAGAGAGGGCACTGAGATGGAAAGCAGAACAAACAAAAACACAAACAAAAACCTCGATGGAGTGAAGATTCCATCAGCCAGAGTTCTGGTTAACTGAAGCCTCCTTGTTGAATGTGACTTTTCTTCTTGTTTCTGGCATCGGCTTGCAGCTGGGCATTTGTGAGTCTGTGCAGTGTGGAGGATTGGTCACCGCCGGTGCTAACCAGAGACTCCCTGGCAGAGGGGATTGTGTGCGTCTCCTGCTGTGTGTGGTCACAGTTAGCTTCCGGGGTGTCGGGGCCGGGAATAAAGGGGCCCAGCAGGTTCATCCTTTCCTCACTGATTTCCTGTGGGGGCAGTGGCCCTTGAACAAGAGGATTTCACGGGGCAGGGCCACCCCTGCTCTGCCTTTGCATGTTTTTTCCTCAATGAGCACAGGCCTGTGTGACGAATGCTGCTGAAGGCAGGCCCCAAGGAGGGGAGCAGGGGAGGAGGAAGCCATTCAGAGATGGTGTGCACTTTTACTACCTCGTCTCCAGGGAGCCAGGCCTCTTTGGCTATTCAGCAGGAGCTGGCAGAGCCCCACAATCAGGGGCCTTCTGTTTATTCGTTTATTCTTTGTTTATTCCTTCATTCTTTGTTTATTCCTTCATTCCTCCCTCTTTGTTTCCTTTTCTCCCTTCTTCCATCCATCCTTCTGTCCATCCGTCCAACTCTCCATCCATCCATCCATCCATCCATCCACCCACCCACCCTTCCATCCGCCCATCCGCCCGCCCACCCACCCACCCACCCACCCATCCATCCATCCATCCATCCGCCCACCCAGCCAGCCACCCACCCATCCACCCAACCACCCACCCATCCATCCATCCATCCATCCATCCATCCATCCATCCATCCACCCATCCACCCACCCACCCAGCCAGCCAACCACCCACCCACCCACCCATCCATCCACCCATCCATCCATCCATCCATCCATCTGCCCACCCACCCACCCACCCATCCACCCAACCACCCACCCATCCATCCATCCATCCATCCATCCATCCATCCATCCATCCAC
The DNA here is from genome assembly GCF_047675955.1 of Chlorocebus sabaeus. Taxonomy (NCBI): domain Eukaryota; kingdom Metazoa; phylum Chordata; class Mammalia; order Primates; family Cercopithecidae; genus Chlorocebus; species Chlorocebus sabaeus. The sequence goes on along the minus strand of NC_132911.1, from coordinate 41,109,662 downwards.
CCATCCACCCACCCACCCAGCCAGCCAACCACCCACCCACCCATCCATCCATCCATCCATCCATCCATCCATCCATCCATCCGCCCACCCACCCACCCACCCATCCACCCAACCACCCACCCATCCATCCATCCATCCATCCATCCATCCATCCATCCACCCATCCACCCACCCACCCAGCCAGCCAACCACCCACCCACCCATCCATCCATCCATCCATCCATCCATCCATCCATCCATCCACCCATCCACCCACCCACCCAGCCAGCCAACCACCCACCCATCCATCCATCCATCCATCCATCCATCCATCCATCCACCCACCCACCCATCCACCCACCCACCCATCCATCCATCCATCCATCCATCCATCCGCCCACCCATCCATCCATCCATCCATCCATCCATCCATCCGCCCACCCATCCATCCACCCAACCACCCACCCATCCATCCATCCATCCATCCATCCATCCATCCATCCATCCGCCCACCCACCCATCCACCCAACCACCCACCCACCCATCCACCCAACCACCCACCCATCCATCCATCCATCCATCCATCCATCCATCCATCCTTCCTTCCTTCCTTCCTTCCATCCATCCATCTTTCCAACCAACCAGCACATTGTGCAAGTGCTGTGGGGGAAAATATACAAGACCAGCTCCTTGCTCTTTCACAGTTTCCAATCCAGGGAGGGAAAGAAGACAAATGCATGTATAAAGCAAAGTAGAAAACCAGCAGGCCACACAACAGAGCCCACAGTTATGGGTATAGAGAAGGAGTCCTGCCAATATAGATCAGGCAGAGGGGGCCATTGACTTGAACCGGAGGGACTAGTGAGGGAATTTCAAATGACGGAGGTGACAGGGTTTGCCTTCCAAGAAAGAGAAACAGCAAGGGGAAAGGTGGGAAAGTGGGGGAGTCTTGTGGCTGTTTAGGGCAAGGTGAGTTGTTTGATTTGGCCATGGAGCAGGAATGAGTGGGAAGGGAAGCTGGAGGCACCATGGGAGCCAAGCCACAGAGTGCCCAGAAGTCAGGACGTGGTGCAGGAGGCATCAGGACCCACTTGAGGCTTCTGGGTAAGCATGTGGCACGCCCAGAGCTGAACTTTGGGATGGCTATGCTGGCAGATTCCGCAGCATGGGACCTTCATGGCCTTATCAGACGCCCCATGGGGAATGCACACCCACTCTTGCCCCTGACCCAGGAAGCTGGGGTCTTTGCTGGCCAGGCAGGGCCAGCCTCTCACTCACCTTCCCAGTGACACCGTCCCCTTCCTGCCATGCGCTTTGACAGTGTGGCCTCCCAGCACCACACACATCAAGGTGTGAATCCAATGCTTGCAGCACCCAGTGTGGCCAGGTGACTCAGGGACATTGGATTTTAAGCAAGAAAAGCATTGACCAGAGCAAGGTCCAGAGCCTCTGGGAGGCAAAGCTGGAGATAATTAAACTTTGCCAGTGACACTGAGTGGCACAGTGTGGCAAACGTAAATGTCCTGGTCATGGCTGTCATGGGGACCCCGGGCTAGCTTACTTCTAAGGGTACTTTCATGAGTATCAATAGGTATTTTTTCCACAATAATTATTCTCCCCCACTCCCACCACTCCAATGCCTTAAATGGTCACTACGAAACATTCTTTTGGTTTAGATTACAAAGCCCCAACATGCAAATGTATCGACACTGGGAGCTGTTGAGACCACAGTGTCTCAGTGCAAATGAATTCCTTAGGTTAGCAAATCCTTATGCTGCCAGTTTTTGAGAGATTAGCACCCAGAACTGAATGGATATGGAGGACTTTGAACAAACAATTATCAAGCATCTGTGTGCAAAGGTCCAAGCTGGGGCTGGGGCTGCAGGAATAAAGGTAAACACACGTCAGTTACTGCAATCCAGCAAGAAGCGTTTGGCAATCCAGCAAGAACAAGCACAGCTACCATTTTGCAGGTGAGGGGTATTGTTGTCAGGCATTGTTACGTTTTTCAGTGCGTAATCTTATTTAAATGCATTAAAACCTACTTATATGTTACTAGGATTATCGCCATTTTAGGCTGTGGAAATATGCTCTGAAACATATGTAAACAGTATTAAGAATCAAATGAAGGAGGATTTAGGGAGATGGGCAGGAATTGGAGAGGGGTTGAGTGTGGACTCAGCCAGCCTTCACCTTCCCTGTTTTGATTATGACAAGGTTACGAGGTGGAAATGACATTTATTTACTTATTTTTAACTAATTAATTTCTTTTTTTGAGACCGAGTCTTGTTCTGTCACCCAGAGTGGAATGCAGTGGTGTGATCTTGGCTCACTGCAACCTGTGCCTCCTGGGTTAAAGTGATTCTCCTGCCTCAGTCTCTCAAGTAGCTGGGACTATAGGTGTGTGCCACCACGCCTGGCTAATTTTTGTATTTTTAGTAGAGATGGGGTTTTGTCATGTTGGCCAGGCTGGTCTCAAACTCCTGGCCTCAGGTGCCCTGCCTGCCTTGGCCTCCCAAAATGCTGGGATTATAGGTGTGAGCCACTGCACATGGCCAGAAATACCATTTAAAATGCTACCCTAGTGGTGGGATTGGAGTGAAAAAAGCCAATCAGACACGGAGGCGGGAGAGCAAAGTGGAGCAGCGCCAGGAAAGGCTGTGAGCCCAGGCCAGGGCAGGGCAGCTGGCTATAAAAATAGTGCCCCAGCCACTGCTGCACCCATGCCCAGCATGGTGCTTGGTGCAAGTCAGGTACACTGTACAGGGCTGTCAAATTCATTCTTCTTTCTCATCAGTAAATTTAGGGACTAGAACCAAAAGAAGTGCTGTGGAGGGCAACTACCTTTGTAGGGTTCACTCATTCATATTGTGCCCAGGTCCCCTCAAGATGAGACCTGCCCCCCTCCCAGGTATAACAGAAGATCCATCTAATTTTTCCACTTGGGTGCCATGGTAAATGTTGCTGTGACCCTAAAACTGAGTTGAGAATACAAGCCTCCCCCTGGTGGGTCCTGGGAGGGTGTGTGTGTGTGCACGCAAGCATGCATGTTGCATGTGTGCATGTATGTGTGTGTCTGTGTGCATGCATGTGCATGTGTGTATGTGTGTGCGTGTGTATATGTGTGTGATGTGTGTATATATGTGCATGTGTGTATGTGTATGTGTGTATGTGTGTGTGCATGTGTGTGTATGTATGTGTGTACGTGTGTCTGTGTGCGTGTGTGTGTCTGTGTGTGCATGTGTGTGTGCGCACATGAACACTTGGGGTCAGCCAAGCTCTCCCACGCCCATGCAAACAGAACTGGCTTTCCTTGCAAGGTTGGTGGCAGCCCAGCTTCCCCTTCACAGGTTGGAGCAAGGCATTAATCTTCTTGACATGGCGGCAGTGGGGGAGGGGGATTTGGGGTGGAAATCCCTCAAATGGGAGCATCCCATGAGCAGAGAGGTCCTTGTGTCCTCTGGCTGTGTGAATAAGCTTTAGTTTACAAACCAGGGCATAAAGTCAGGTTGGCTTCAAGAAGATCAAGTAGCATTATAGAAAGCATCTCTCTCTTTTCATTATGTTCATTTTTGGGGAAGCAGGGCAGGCAGAGGCAGATGGGACTCTGTGTCCGTAGAAGAACTTGGGAGTGTATTCTGGGAACAGGCACCCATCTTCTCTGCAGGAGGTGGCAGAGTGGGAGGGTGTGGGAGCCCATGCTGGAGAGAGGGCAGGCCTGGAGAAGTCTAAACTTGCAAACAGAACATAATTTATACAGCCAAAATCTTTCACAAACTACTGGCAAGCTGGTGGGGCCTCCACCCCTCTCTTAGGAAGTCCTCCTTTGTCTGATATTCCTACCTATGTAACTCCTCTCTGTTAACCTGGGCTCTGTGGTTATAGGTTGGGGTTGATTGAGAAAAGCCAGGATCCAGAGGCCAGATAGACCCGCAGGGTACCCTCATTTGAGAACTCTTCTCTGACTCCCCCCTGCACCCCCAGATTAGGTCCCATTTGTCTGGAATGAGAACTGTAGGATTGGGGTGAGAAGAGTTACTATAGTGCCCAGACACATCAGTTAGGGACTTAGGACAAACAGGCAAACAGTTGCTGGGTATGGTGGCTCAAACCTGTAATCTCAGTGCTTTGGGGGGCCAAGGTGGGAGCAACATTTGAGTCCCAGAGTTGGACACCAGCCTGGGCAACATGGTGAGACCTCATCCCTACAAAAAACTTAAAAATTAGCTGGGCATGGTGGTGTGCACCTGGAGTCCTAGCTACTCAGGAGGCTGAGGCGGGAGAATCGCTTGAGCCCAGGAGTCCCAGGAGGTCAACGCTGCAGTGAGCTATGATCGGTCCACTGCAATCCAGCCTGGGCAACAGAGGAGATCTTGTCTCTAAAAAAAAAAAGAAAGAGAAAAAGAGGCAAGCAGTTATTACATACTGTGCTGGGACCCTTGCCCTGGCTGCAGCCATTGCCCCATAGGAAACACCAAGCAACCTTTTCTTTGATGAGCCAGATGTAACCCATCTTAGATTCTGCCTTTTTCTGAAACTTCCAGCCAAGTGCAGCTACGTATCAGACCCACACAACTTAATGCCTACTCTTTCCCCAATTGTTCCACTCAAGATATTCCAGCTCTCAAGGACTTTAGGCTCTCCTTGGGGAGCTGGAATTGTCTTAGACTCCTCCTTCAGGTCTCAAGCTAAATGGCAGGGAGGCTGTCCCTGATCTAAGCCCTCTAGGCGTAATCATGCTGTTTGACTTCTTTCCCGCTTTCTTAGAAATTCTTGTTTCCATGTTTGTGTGTTTTTGTGTTTTTTCTCATCTGACTCTATTGGAAAGTGAACACCGAGAGAGAGCACACTTGCCCACCTTGCTCTTTGCTGCTGTCCCAGTGCCTGAAACGGCACCTGCCACATGGTAGATCCTCAAAAATATGTGTTGAATAAGGCAAATGAATGAATGAAGCCTCTTTTGCCCTAGCATGAAAACCAATGCACATGAGTGAATGGGCAGGCGAAATAGCCACAGGAAAATGCTTTAGTTGTGCGGCCTTTAGGCTGTGTTTGGAGGAGGACAGTGAGGAGGGCAAAGGATGGAGCACTGGAGAAAGGGGCTGTGGGTGGACCCAGGACCAGGACTTGGGTTTCTTGACTCCACCCTCTGGGTGACCTTAGGCAGGTGCATCAGTCTCCTTCTGGTTGGATGACACAATCTCTGGTCACTTCTAGTCTTTCCTTCTGTGGCTCACCAGATCTGCAGGTGAGAGCGCTGAGACTCTCTCCCTGGGCGCGATGCTCTGGCTGGGCCGGACCTGGCTTGGCAGCAGTGCCTGAGCAGCATGGAGGTGCTCTGCTTAGCTTGGGGGCTGCTGGGCTCTCTATGGAGCCCCTGGGGCAGGATCGTTAGTGAGGAGAGGAAAGAGGAACAAAGGGGAACCTTCCCAATTATTAATAAGGCAGCAACCCCATCCATCTTAATGAGACAGGGCGGAAAAAACCAGTGGCCAGGCATCGCATACACAATAGGCTACAATAGAGACCTTGCTTTCTTTTTAAAAAGGGGGAATGAAAGACAGACAGAAAGGGAGGAGACTTGGAGAGTGGAAGGCAGTTCCCAAACGTCCGCCTCTGTGCCCCTCATGCAAACAGTTAGCCTGCTGTGTGGCTACAGCTGTTTGAAAAATGCAGAGGTCACCGTAGTCCTTTGCTGGGCCAGGGTATGGGATGGGGTGGGGTGGGGCGACTTTCCTGGCAAAGAGCGGTTGAGCGGCACCCACCCTAACAAGAGCCTTTGTTTCCTGGGTGTGGGGTGGCCCAATGGGACTGTGAAGAGCTCCCGCCTAGTGACGCAGGACCTGGTACGTTACATGGGGCTCAAAAAGCCCTGTCATCCTTTTGACGCAGCATCTCCCCTCCTCCACCCACCCACCACTGCTACTATGTCCCATCAAAGGCCTTCTGAGTCCTGGCGCTCGGTTCTTCTATTTCTTAGCCTTTGGGTAAATTGCTTAACGTCTCACCTTCAATTTCTTTATAACTGACTTCCCTGACAGACTTGCTGAGAAGATGACACTGTGCCAGTGTGTGTATAAACCGTGATCAGGGCATCTGACACAAAGCAGGCATTCAGCAAGCCTTAATAATCAGAATTAGATCTTGCTTCCACTCGAGGACAGCCCAGTGAAGTCTCCTCCAGGAGCAGGGGCTATCTTGAGAATGGATCTATCTCTGTCTGCTTTGATTCCCTGGGGCCCAGCACCTAGGATCTGAATGAATGACTAAAAGGCTGGAACGGTAATAATTTTGTTAAGACAGCATGTTCTGTGAGGGTTGGCCATCTCTGGGAGGTGGGGCATTGTGCTTCCTTTTGGGGAATGTTGCCCCCTCCCCCCAACGGTAGGTTCCCCTGCTTCTGGGCTCACCTGAGAGCTTGGGGCCATGCTACTGTATTTCTGGTTAATCTTCTCCTGCTGCCTGGGAAGTGTGGAGGGAGAGAGATGGGAAGCACCATGCATGGTTGGAGGGTTCCTCATCAGAACCCCAAGAGATGGGCTGCACAGAGATTCATTGTGCAAAGACCTGAAGCACACAGGTGGAGCTGCAAAGAAGGAGAGACACTGGTCTTGTCTGGCCATCTCTGCTTAGGCTGACATTTCCTGGGGATGGTGCTGATGGGGACATCAAAAAGGATTTTGACACAGGGGAAGAGGAAGGAAGAGGAGCTGGAAGCAGAACCACAGGGCCTGGGATGGGACAGAGAAGTCTCTGTGGAACTAGGCTCAGCACTTGCATGCTGATGCCCTCCTGGTGAGCTGAGGCTGCATCCGACTTGGAGCCAGGACTTCTCATGGTTGCTGCACTTCTGCCCTGAGCCCTGTTAACTTTGCAAGAAATCCAGCCCTGCTGGATCCTGCCTCATTTCCCCACACACTCCCCTATGTCTGAACCACCCAGTTCTCTGTCTCTCCTCTCTTATCGGGTGACACACAGCTTGACCAGCATTTCCTGAGAACAAACACCTCTAGGCATCTGCAGGGAGGAGCTCAGGTGCTCTCTGCAGCACCCAAGGCAGCCTTCCACCTCCCTCCTGTCCTGGGACAGCGTCCAGTCCAAATGGGAACGATGTGTTTTGTGTGGCAAGTTATTGCAGGATGAATTCCTGCAGCCCGGAAGGAGCAACTGCCAAGCGCTCTCCCAGAATGACAGGTATATGACCTTCCAAGCTCTCCTCCCGGCCCGGCTGCCTCAGGCAGTGCTTGTTCTATGCTGAGGAGGGCCAGGAGGGTGGAGGAGCCCAGAGAGCCAGCTGGGAGGAGGTCTGGAGGACTGGTGTCCACCTGTGACTTACTGTGAGACCTGGGGTGGGCTATTCAACTTCTCTATGCCAGTTTCAACCCTCCTCTGCATCCCTGTCCAGAAGTAGGGCAGCTGGAAAAGGCTCTGATTCTCTTCTCTTTGGTCGGGCACGTGGTTCAATGAATAGATGATCAGGGTATGTGTGCAGGAGGTCCAGGGAAAGCTGACTGCGATGGCGAGAGGAAGACGGAGCATAGAGGAGGGCGTGTGTATGAGCCAGCTGGTGAGAGCAAGGGAGAGCACGAGAGGACACGCTCTGAGCACAGAACCTTGCACATAGTAGGAGCTCATTAAATATTTGCTGATTGATTGTTGGCCTGAAAGTTCTCACTCCCTCGTTGGTGTCTGTGTGGTCTGGAAGAAAGATAGAGAATACGACTCTACATGCATCACAAGCTGGACAATGGGGGCAATTATCCAGAAAATGTGAGCCTGCATCCCCCGCCCCGAATCTTTTGCAATCATTACCTGACATGTCAGATGAAGTAGGATTTTTAAGAACCTACGTCACAGAGGTTAACACCAGAGATGCACATTGTTTCATCCACCCAAAAGAAGACTGATGCTGTTCTATGTATCTATCTCCTTTTCTTTAAAATTAATAATCTTTATTTCTTTGCAAAGGTGATATATGGTCATTGTGGAAATTTTTGAAAATGAAGAAAAGTATAAAGAAGACAGTGTAAAGCACCTATAATCTTAACACCCAGAGGTAGCTAACATTTCAGTGTACCTATTTCCAGGATTTTTAACTTTTTTTCTTCTTTCCTTCCTTCCTTTCCTCCCTACTTTGTCTTTCTTATCCTTCTGTTCTTCCTGCAAAATTGGATTCATACTATATATTTCTACCCCATATTCTCCATAAACATTCCCTCTTCCCCTCCCCTCCCTCTCCCCTCCCTCCCTCCCTCCCTCCCTCCCTCCCTCCCTCCCTCCCTCCCTCCCTCCCTCCCTTCCTTCCTTCCTTCCTTCCTTCCTTCCTTCCTTCCTTCCTTCCTTCCTTCCTTCCTTCCAGAGGCCTTTATTTATTGAGTGCTTAGCAATGTACTATGAGACAGCAGAGGAAGCATGGTCTGACTTTTCTTTTTACATAAAATATCAAAGTTACAAAGGACCTATCTAGCCCAATCCCTTACATGTTTAGGACCTGTGACTCAGAGAGGGGAGGAGATTGTGGAAGGTCACTGAGGCGGGAAAACCAGACTCCTAGCCCAGTGCTCTTTGATCGCAGGTGCCTCACATAGGTTGATGTGAGCATCGTTCCCTTCCAGCAGCCAGGTTAGTTTTTCCTAAGTGAAACTCCAAATAATAAAGATTGTTCTGTAGTCAACCACTGCACCAAGGCTCTCTTGTCTTGAAAACGAAGGCTGTGCTTCCGTTTTCAGTGGCAGCTTCACCCGCATGCCCCGGGACAGACGGCCTGAGTGGCTGGTGCCAGCTTCAGGCCCGTTCCTGGGCACTGGGATGCTCTGGTTGCTGGTCCTGGGAAGTAGCCCGGTGCCCCAGTGCCGACTAGCCAGCTCCTCTTGAAACCTGAATATGGACTTTGTCTGGTGGGCTCCACTCTGCTCCCAATGGACGGTAGCCAGTCATTTGGCAAAAATTAGCTCAGTTGCCACCATTGTTCTTAAAGAGGCAGGGTTGAATGGGCCTGGGAACTAATGTATTCTATTATGCCCCTTGGGCTGGCCCCTGAGTGTGGGCAGAGGTCTGCATTCCATAAACCACCGTGCCCCCCCGCCCCGTCCCCGCCGCCCCACCAAGCCCTCTGCTCTCCAGCCCTGCCGGTCCCACCTCAGAGGGGAGAAGTGTTCCTGAAGCCAGCCATGGAAGGCACCCCATCTGGCACCTGGTGTGGGTGGGAGAGGAGTTGAGGGTGACCAAGAGTCCCCAGAGAGGGCCAGCAGTGGAAACAGGGCATGAGGACCATGGCGACGAGGGGCAGCCTGGAGGCTAGGGGAAGGCCAGAGGTGGTCTGCGACTTCTCTGTGACAGGGACTGCTACCCCTGCCGCCTGCATTGATTGTCCCACCTGTGTCTGCCGCTCCTTCTACTCTGCAACCCCTTCCCGGCAGGAATAGTCTCTTCCAGAGGACGTGGGGTCATAGGACTTGTTTTGAGCAGTCTGCAGATCTCTCATTCTGGGGTCAGTGACGCCCGAACCTTGAGAAATATGATGTGTGAAAGACAAGTGGGAGAGGGGCTTGCAGACAGAGAGGCTGCGTGCAGGCATTCATCATCAGTGCCCTTTTAAGTAGGGAGCAGGGGTTTGCGAGTCTCTGGGTCCCTACTTCCGGTTCCTGTGTTTTGCAAAGCGCGATCTCCATCCAAGACTGCCCTTCACCTTAGAGAGGCTGACCGGGAGGAACGAGGGAAGGCAGGGTGCAGCTGTCCTGGCCCAGGTGTCTTTTCTAACAAGACAGAGATTTGCAAGCATGACTGTCCTGGTCCCAGGACTGCGTGAGCTCATTCTTCAGAGTGCTCTCTCCTTTCTTGGGTGTTAGGGCTGCCTGGCTCCACCGCTCATTGATTACAAGTGTGCTTCTTCTCATTAGCAACCCCCACCCAGACTTGGGGAGAAATATCAGAAGGCTCAAAGACTGCTTGTTCAGAATAGTTTGTGGGACATGAACAAAATGATAGAGGTGGGGGAGGAGAGACAAAAGGAGAGAGGAAGAGAGGGAGGGAGAGAGAGAGGAAGAGAGAGGAGGTAAGAAGGAGTGGGGCAAGAAGGAGATGAGCGGAGAGAGGGAGAGAGAGAAGAAGACAGGGAGGTGGGGAGAGAGGAAGAGAGGGAGGTAGGGGAGAGAAGGAGGGAAAGTGTGAGGGAGAGAAGGAGACAGGGGAGTAGAAAGGGAGAGAGAGAAGAACAAGGAGGGAGAGGAAGAGAAAGAGGGAGAGAGAGGTGGGGGAAGAGAGTGGGAGGGAGAGAAAGGAAGAGGGAGAGAGAGTGAGTGCTATCACCCACTCTGTCCTATGGAGTATGGGCATCATACTCCACAGAGGGGTTGAGTTGGGGTCCTGGTGGGCTGGTTCTGGGGCCATGTCCCTAACATGTCTGTTGGTTTCTCTGGGTTGCCAGACAGAGGGTGGGCAGATAGATCTACTAAGAAGAAGCACGCTGTCCTGACTGGCTGTGACATTCCCTTAGTCCAAACTCTTCCTACCTCCACTCTCCCCAGCCATGGGCTCTGTTATCTTCCCTGCTATCCTTTATGTTCTCTTTCCTTCCCACCTTTGTGCTTTGTGGGGTTGGGAATCTACCTTTGATGTCCTCTCTTCCTCACGTGACCCAGCACACAACCTGCAGACAGCAATTGATTGATAGACCCCTGTTGATTCATTGGCTTCTGGAATTGGGAGAACATAGCTCAGACAGTGCCTGCCACCGGCCAAGGCTGTGTCAGCAGCAGAGAGAGGATGCAATTAAACTCCAATCTGAAATCCCCATTAATTGTGAGGAGTTGATTTCCTTGGGGTGGGGACAGAAATAAAACCAAAAAGAATCCGGATGAGTTAAAATGTGCAGGATGTAGAGCATTTCATCTTCCAGAATGAATATTTTATTCTCCTGTCAAGAGGCCAATGATAATGGCAATAAAAGAAAACATAAGTGATGGTGGTAAGGATTATGCAGCAATTTAGGAAGCAGCCGGTTATATATATTTATGGACCTAAATGGCTGGAAAACCCTTCACACCTGAGGACTTAATGCAGAACTTGGAAAGCACTCCGAGGCTGAGTGGATCGCCATGGGAAGCTGTTATATATGGACTGTCCTACCATGTATTAAGGATTTCGGTGGCCTAGACGGCTGTTAAAAAATAAAGAACAAACGGGTTCGATGGGCAAATTGTGCTTTTCTGGGTGGGGGAGCCATGGCTGTCTTGTAATGCTGTGTTAGAAGAATTTGATAAAAGACGATGTTTTATAGGGATCATATTAAATATGATCGAGTGAGAAACTGCTGGAAGATTACAGAAGCCTCCAGATATACAGCTGCTGGTGCCACCACGTGTGGGGAAGAAAGCAGAGTCTGTTCTGCTGCTGTCGTCAGCCTCTGAGGGGCCAGGGGGCAGCGCTTCCTCACTGCCTGCACTTTTACTTTGTGACCTGCCCCCACCCTCATGGCGCCTGTGTCCTTAAGAGAGTTGCTTTGTCCACTCTTTCTGCCTGAGAACTTGATTTCATTAGATTGTCTCAATGCTCTGTCCTTGGGGCATCTGAGGAACCTCTCTGTGACTCGGTCTCTTCTTCTGAAAAGTGGGGGCTCATAGGACCCTTCCAGTGGGAGGCTAAACAGAGGGCTACAGAGCAATGCAGGTGCATGGGTGAGACAGAACACAAATCAGGACAACTGAAAAAAGGGTGCTCCGCAGCCATAGGAATTGGAACAGGAGGAAGATGTGCAAACTTCCAGGCTCATGGAGGAGTTTCTGAAGATGGGGTTTCTCAGTCTTAAACAGGCATCAGATTCACCTAGGAGTCTTGTAAAATGCAAACACTGATTGTTATGCCTGGGGTGGGCGCGGGGAGGGCTGAGTGTCTGCATTTCTGTCAAGGTCCTAGAAGATGCTGATGCTCCTGGTCTGGGGACCACACTTTTGAGAAGCAAGTCTTAGGAGACAGTAAAAATTAGAACCTGCAGTCTTTGAACTTCCTGTGAGAATTACATACCTGTGCCAGTGAGGTTTGGTTTTAGCTGCATGAAAGAGAAAAACCAAATGACTTTGGATTTAAGCGAGTGTGGGAGATAGATTGTAGGTCTCCCCAGTGAGAATCCCAAGGTGGGCAGTACAGGGCTGGTGCAGGGATTCCCTGAGACCCAGGCTCTTTCCTTCTGCTCCACCATCCTGGTCTGCTGGCATTCATCCTCATGGTTGCCAGAGAGCTGCTGTACCTCAGGCATCACAGCTAAATTCCAGGCGGGAAGCAGAGGGAAGAGGCGAATAAGGTCTTATGATGGGCTCCAGGGTGCCCCACTTACCAACTTCTACCTCCTTCTCACTGGCCAGAGCTGACTTGAGATTTGCATTTCTAACAAGTTCCCAGAAGATACTGGTGCTGCTGGTCTGTGGACCACACTTGGAGTAGCAAAGTTGTAGGAGACAGGAAAAATTAGAATCATCTGTCATGGAGGTTCTAATTTTTAGTAGCCCCCATCGGACCTACTCAATCATAATTTGCATTTTAACAAGATTCCTAGGTGAATCTCATGCCTATTTAAGACTGAGGAAACCCATCTTGAGCAACTCTTCCACATACCAGGAAGTTTGACACCTTCCTCCTGTTCCAGTTCCTATGGCTGCAGACACCCTTTCTCCAGGAGGCCCCAATTTGTCTCACCCATGCACCCACATTTCTCTGCATCCCTCTGTTTAGCTTACCACTGGAAGGGTCCTATGAACCCCCACTTTTTCTATTTATTTTTATTTATTTAATTTTTGTTTTAGAGGGAGTCTTGCTCTGTTGCCCAGGCTGGAGTGCAATAGTGCGATCTCGGCTCATTGCAACCTATGCGTCCCAGGTTCAAGTGATTCTCCTGCTTCAGCCTCCTGAATTGGGATTACAGGCATGCCTGGATAATTTTTGTATTTTTAGTAGAGACGGGGTTTTGCCATGTTGCCCAGGCTGGTCTCGAACTCCTGACCTCCGGTGATCCACCTGCCTCAGCCTCCCAAAGTGTTGGGATTACAGGCGTGGGCCACCACACCCGGCAGAACTCCTACTTTTAGGAAGAGGAGACAGAGTCACAGAGTGGTTCCTCAGATGCCCTAAGTACAGAGTATTGAGACAATCATATGAAAAAGATGAATCTTGAGACAGTGGTTTGCTCAGCAATCACATGTCTACTGCACACCTACCATGTGGCAGGCACTGGAGATACAAATACAAAGAGATACAGATTCTGTGTTCAAGAAGCTTCTAGAACTCCTGACATGCAAACAAGCAAAAGAGTGTTTGAAGAGTGGTGCTCTGACAGCCATGATGTACAGGGAAACCGGAGAGAGACCAGGCAGATGAAGCCCGTTAGCTGAACCTGGGATGTGTGCTGGGAAGACGGCCCAGCTTGTGGGGGCAGCATTAGCTCTGCACAGAGGCTGGAGGCTAAGAATTCCCCCATGCTGGGACCCCACTGGCATGCACCTGTCAGGTTGCAAAGGAGGTTGTTTTGTCTGCATGCAATCTGATTGGTAGGTACCATGCCATATTGGGTTTTCTATATACACATATATATTTTATATTAAATATATATAATATAAAATATAAAGATATATAATATATATTGTATATAATATATAATATATTATAAAACATATATAATATAAAATACATATATATTTTATATTAAACAATCTTTATTTGGAAAATAGTACCTTACAGTCCTAATGCTGGCTATCAAACATCAATGACAGCAATTTCAGCAGGAACTAATGAACAGTAGCTAAACTAACAGGGGATCCATCAAAAGTGCTTTAAAGGGAGGAGCACCAGCTGATGTTGTGCCAAGTCTCTGGGCATTCAGGACCTGGCTACGGGAGAACAGAATCAAACTGGCAGGTGCTCTGGACCCAAACCCTGGCATTGTGACCTGCCTCTCTCCTGGGATCCCTGAACGCCCACAGTCCCCCTGGCACTTCCAGGCCCCTGTGGGCTGTGGGTGGAGCCCTAGGGGCCAAAGGGCCACTCAGGAAAGGCTGAAATGGCCTTGGAGTCAGTTGGCTTCTGCCTGTTGTGATCATTTTCTTTCTGGAGCACCTGCAGCCCTCTCTCAGTAGGCTCAGTGGCCATCCAGCCTTCCTGGGCCATTTTCTCATAGAAAAGGATCTCTCTCTCTGAAAACTGGAAGTATCTTTCTTCAATTCCTGGGCCAGGTCTCAGGCCACATTCTTGTAGTGGTCACGGGTCTGACATGCATGGCTCATGTTTTTGTGCACGGACTCTGGTGGAGGTCCAGGCAGAGAGCCTGGTAGATGAATGGACAATCAGATGTTGCTGACTGCAAAGCCTCTCCAGATTTCTCTCCCCAGGGACTGGCCTTCAGCAAAGCCAGGTCTAGTGCAAAGCCAGCAGGATTTGGAGTCCAAAGATCGGTGCTTCCTGACCTGCGGCTGGTCCCCACCACAGTGCTTTGGTGGCTGGACTGCTAGCCAGGGTCCCACTACTCTGAGCTTCTGTATCTTCTTCTGTCAAATGAAAGTAATGAACTTCTCAGCCAGCTCAGAGGCTTTTGGTAAGGCCCAAATGGAATAATGCACATAGAGAGCAATTCGGAAAAGACTACAGCAAGGCATCTTACTAGGCGACAGGGGATTCTGCCTTTGCCCAGGTGAGTAATGCCCCTTAAATGGCAGATGGCAGATGCGTTATTCAGGCTCAGAGAGACTGTGGGGAGGAGGCTTCCCTGGATGGAGATTTGGAGGCGAGGCTTCCCCAGCTGAGGTCACCTGATCTTGGGAGCAGGGAAGGCTTTCCTGCCAGGAAGAAGTGAGATGATGGGTGCTCCCCTGTTCCTCTCGCCAGCACCTCATTTATATCCAGCTTGTTCCTGGCTCAACCCCCTGAGGAAGGCAATGCACCGTCTGGCTCCACTGCCGTGAAGGGTTAGGTAAATAAGCACATGGCTCCTTGGGGAATGTGTCCCGGCATAGGCCACTGCCCTCCCCACAGCCATCCCGGCAGATTTATGGGCTTCAGGTCACTGAAGCATGTGCCACTTCACTTTCACTTCCCTGGGATTTCCAGAGGGGTAGGGGTTTCCTAAAGACCTGCGTCTGGTGCTCTGTGATGTCCCAGACAAGCCTTGAGCCCCTTCGTCAGGATCCGACCCCAGGTGTCACACTGTGGAGCCCCCTTCTACCTTCTCTTGCTCCCCAGTCCCCACCCCCACTTGGCATACAAGGCTTCCAGAAACTCCAGCCTCCCAGATGCCAGCCCATGTTCTTATACAGCATTGCGTGGGGATTTGTGGGAGTGGGCCACTGCGTCGACCAACTCAGTCGCCTCCCACCCTCCATGGAGCGACCCGCTCGGTGCAGGCCCTGGGCAGAGAAGAGTGAATCGGATGTGGCATTTGTCCACAGGGTCAGCTCTGGGATGGGAAGAGATCCAATAGAGAAGTCCCACACTCTGTGTGCTGTCCTTGTATAAGGAACTGATGATCAATTCCCTTGGGATTCAGATCTAGAAAAGATTTTCCTTTTCCAAAGACAAAGAGAACTATGGGAGCTATTCATGCCGGCGTATGGCCTTTGTTCTCAGAAAACATGGCACAAAATCAATGTGCAAGGGTAGCACCCCTAAGAACCTGGGTATTTCACACATCTGCCTCCCCTTTGTTTGTTGGGGTGGGGGTAATTACTGAGCATTCCGTATATGCATGGCATTGTACTAGATGCTGGAGATGTGGAATGGGTGAGACAAAATAAGACAAGGTCCTGGCCTCTAAGAGCTCACTGCACTGTACGAGCTACCTGGAAGGGACCAGTTATAAATGTAGATGGGAGTGTCTGCAGACACAGAGTGGGTGAATATGACTAGGAATGGAGGAGGTCAGGCCTGGCTTCCTGGAGGAGGCAACACTATTAGGATAAGCGGGTGGATTTGCCAGATAAAATATAGGATGCCCAGTAAACTGAATTTCAGTTCAACAATGAAAAATTTATTGTATATATATGCCTCATGTAATATTTGAGACAGACTTAATAAGTTTTTTCTTGTTGATCTGGAATTTAAATTTTACTGGATGTTCTATTTTTTAATATTTACATTTAATTTTTATTTTTAAAGACAGGGTACCATTCTGTCACCCAAGCTGGAGTCCAGTGGTGTGATCATAGCTCACTGCAGCCTCGAACTCCTGGGCTCAAGTGATCCTCCTGCCTCAGCCTCCTAAGAAGCAGGGACTACAGGCATGCACCACTGTGCCTGTAGCTAATTCTTAATCAGCTAATTCTTAAAATTCTTAAAATTGTGCCTAATCAGCTAATTCTTAAAAATTATTATTATTTGTAGAAACAGGGCCTTGCTATGTTGCCCAGACTGGTCTCAAACTCCGGCCTCAAGAGATCCTCCTGCCTTACTTTCCCAAAGTTCTGGGATTACAGGTAGGAGCCACTGTGCCTGGTCATGGGTGTCCTGTATTTTTATTTGTAAATCTGGAAACCCTATGAGTAGTAGTTTGTACAAAAGTAGTGAAGGGCATTACAGATAGAGAAAACAGCATGTGCACACAGCATGAGCCCAGGATGAGAGGCAAGCGAGAAGCCGTTGGGTGGGAAAGTACAAGTATTTCTGGAGACTGGAAACTAGGCTGGCGCGGAGTGCTGGGGAGGTGATGCTGGAGAGGTCATGGGGGTCAGGGCTGGGTCCTGATATTATCCTGGAGCTTGGGCTTTTTCCTGTGGACAAAGAGTGTGTGAGAATTTTAATCAGAGAAATAGTCCATTTGATATTTTTGTTTCTATTTAAAAAGTCATCTTAAAATATGCCTTTTAGTTTTAGTTCTCTTCTAGGAGGTGGTATGCAAATCTTCATTTATTTATATACAAATTATAGCCATAAATATATTTATAATATAAATTATAAATTAATTAATGTAGTAATAAATGAACAAAAATTGTCAAGCCCAGTTTGACAGAGCCTCACCTGAAGAGTGGGCAGTTGTCACCATCTGAACAGAGGGGCAGGCATGGTGACCTTGGCCTCCCAGTTTGGGGCTGGCTGAGGGTGTCTTCCTGGCTGCTTATGATAGGAACTCATCCTACGATGGCCTAGTAAGAAATTGTAGGGAGCAGAGTTTCCCTTCAAGGAAGGAAGAACATTCTAGTGGACTGTTTGAACTTGGTGACTATATCCCAAACAAGTAAAAGGGATGCTCCATTAGCTTCTGTCAAGAATGGTGCAGAGGACTAGGTGCGGTGGCTCATGCCTGTAATCCCAGCACTCTGGGAGGCTGAGGCAGGAGGATTGTTTGGGGCTAGGAGTTCAAAACCAGCCTGAATAACATAGCAAAATCCCATCACTCCAAAAAAAAATAATAAATAAAAATAAAAATAAAAAAATAGCTGGGTGTAGTGGCCTGCGTCTGTAGTCCCAGCTACTTGGGAGGCTGAGGTGGGAGGATTGCCTGAGCCCAGGAGGTCAAGGCTGCAGTGAGCCAAGGTCCTGCCACTGCACTCCAGCCTGGGGAACAGAGTGAGACCCTGTATTGAAAAAAAAAAAAAAAGATGAAGAGGGAGGGGCGCTTACTCTAAGAAGAGATGGGGCTGGAATTTGCCTTCAACTCCGAATTTTTAAGATGCTTCCCAGACATTCCCAGAGTTCAGGTAGCAGGTCAGGCCAGTTCTTGAAAGAGTTAAAAAGGCTCAGGATTGCACATCTACAGAGGCAGAATGCAGAAGAAGCTTGTCCAAGTAAGAGCATGACCAGGTTTCACGGCATCTGACATCGAATACCATTTTGGCCCTTTCAGACTTGCTTGAAAGTCTAAGGATGTGCCTCGAGTGACCCTACATGCTGAGAATTCACACTTGTGAGCTAGCAGGGCAGCTGGGCAGGCATTAATAGCTCCATTTCACAGATGAGAACACTAAGGCCAGAAAGAGGAAGTGCGATTCCCATGAGTCAATCCAGCCAGTTAGGAGCAGAGCTGAGGCTGTAGCCTGTGTCCCCTGACTGTGGGCCAGCATGCTTTCCTTGGCATTGCCCCTGACCCACGGACACCCAGCTTCAGGCGGAGCTCCCTCCCCAGTGCTGTTGGCTGAGGGAGAGTGAGGTGAGTGTATCTTTGGAGAGGATGGCAGAAATCACTGATGATATGATAGTGGAACACAATGGAAGCTATGGCTGGGAAGGCTCCCCTCCCAGTTTTTCCAGGAGAAGCCAGGAAAAAGCTCTGTGTGTGGGAAGAGGCCACCGGGAGGCACCTGGGGGGGCCCTCTGTGACCCTCTGTGGAGGCTGAAGAACTGCGAATGCCTCCTCAAGCTGGTGTTTTGAAGCAACAGAGGACGTACTTCCAGGCTTCATGCATGGGCATCTAGCAGTGTGGGAAAATCAGAACTTTTGGGAAATGAGAAACATAAGTTAAAGCTGCATTTTGCCTCTGTTTATTTAAGCCATTCAAGAAGAAGGGAGGATATGTCTCCTGGCCCACAGTTCTCATACTCAGGAACCCTCATATCTGGGAGCTCTGTCATGTCAGTTGCATGTTTAAAGGACCTGTGTTCCAGAATCTTCTCCTGTACACACAGGAGTGCATGCACACACAAACACACACACACTTGCCATTAGGAAACGGGGGACTGGATTTTGAAGTGCAAACATTTGACAATAAGTAAAAGGACAAAAGTACTGTATGTACCTCTGCAATACAAAGTCCTCAGGTTGCTCTGCCTGGCGCTGTTATGCAGCATGTGAATTGCCTGGAAGGGTGGGGGGCGGGCGGTCCATCTCCCACATCCCAGGAATGGATTAAAGTCTGTTGGTGGGACTGAGGTCTAGGGTCTTTCCTTTCCAGCTGGGTCTGGGAGGAGTCAGGAGTGCACTGGATATAGGATTCTGGGGTCTTCTCCCATCACTCCCTTTTCCACAGAGACAATTGTGTTCCCAGCAGGGGTCAGTAAAGCAGTAGGACCACTAGGGGTGGGTGGGGGAGGTGGCAACTGGAGGTGATCAAAGTCTACGCGGAGTGAACAGACACAGGCGAGGTCTTCCCCTGAATGGATTTGTGAGATTTACTCTTGACTTGGGACTTCCAGGGCAGTCACCTGGATGAATTTCCAGCATTTAACGGTGGACAGACACAAGCTCTCCTGCCATTGGAGAAAACTGAAACGTGACTGAGCAGTCAGCTAAGCCTGGGTTCAGAAGTGAGAGGATGTTATCTGCAAACACCCATCTTTTCAGTGAGCAAAGAGACACATTTGGCTTGAGGCAGAGGACCTGGCCCTAGGAGACAAAAAGACCCCCTACCAAACAGCATTTTTCTCTAAATGCCCCTTGAATTGAGACACAGTTGCCGGGTCTCCTGCAGTCTATTCTCTGTGAGGAATGTCTTCCTCAGCTCCACAGGCTGGCCTCACCAATTGTCTTGGGATTAACCCTTGACCATCCAAATCTTGCTTTCTCTTCTCTGTGTCTTCCTCCCAGTCCCTGTGTCACCTCTTGGGTGTCAAGGCATCTTCCATTGGTCATGAAGTGACAGAGAAGTCATCCCTCAGCAGAAGCCTCCTGTGTGCATCGTGTAATCACCGTGTCTGTATGGGCACCATTGCTTTAAGAAAACAGCCCTGCTTCTTCATAAACTCTAGTCATTTCACTTGGAATCTGTCCATCAAGAAATTAGGTCTGCAGAGTCCAAAGCAAGCTCCCTAGAGCTTTACAAACAAGCTGGCCGGCAAGGCAGCGCCTCCTACGGTGTCTCTGTGGAGCGCTAAGATCTGTGGCCCCTTTGCCACATGGGGTGTGCGCTCAGATTCGGTTATGAACACATCGGCCTCTCTCCACCCGCACTTAGGAACAGAAGGTGTGGAGACTCCAGGAACTTCATGAACTGTTTGCTGTGGTCTTCTGTCCCGGGATAGTCCGGGTCTCACTCCCAGCTCTCCGGAGCTTAACCCTCCCTCTCAGGGGAATGTTTGAAATCTACGAAGAATTCTCAGGAATTCGAGGTAGAGGGTAGCAGAGAGACTTCTGTTCCTGGGGGCCCAGCTGTTTGTGCTGATGCTGTCCTCTTGGCGTCTGCCCTAGTGGGGACCCTTGGTTCTGACTTGACGTTCCTGGACTCGGTCTGACCTTAGCATGTGTGTCTGAGTGATGGACTTGGTATTCACACCAGCCACGCTGATAAGTGCACATGTGTTTTTAATGTTTTGGCTTTCCACACCACAAACACACAGATGTGCTGTCGCCTGGGCTAGGACTTGAGTAGAGTTTTTCTATTTAAATCTATCTATCTATCTATCTATCTATCTATCTATCTATCTATCTATCTGTGTGTGTTTAAAAAAGTGTCCTCCCAAAGCTAATACCGTTGCTAGCAGGACTTCCCGCCACACCGGGCAAAGTCCACCCACTGCTCCAGTGTTGAGGGGCCACCATGGGCGGCCTCACCTGGAGAGGCGCTGCTCACAGCAAACAACTCCAACTGCGCCCTCACCTCGCCTTCCAGGGAGCCCAGCCAGGCCCGCTGGGGATTTACAAGCAGACCTCCCTTGCTTCAGCGTTCCTGACCCCCAGTTAGTTGGGAAACGACCTGTCTGCACCGCAGCTAGAGAACCGAGGAGAGGAGCCTCTAGTCTAAAGGACTGTTGGTTGAAATTAGGAAACAGTGTTAAAAGAAAAAAGAAAAAAAGTTTGGGAGGCCGAGGGCAGGCGGATCACCTGAGGTCAGGAGTTTTGAGAGCAGCCTGACTAACATGGTGAAACCCCGTCTCTACTAAAAATACAAAAAATTAGCCGGCATGGTGGCGCGCGGCTGTAATCCCAGCTACTCGGGAGGCTGAGGCAGGAGAATCTCTTGAACCCGGGAGGCGGAGGTTGCAATGAGCCGAGATCGTGTCACTGCACTCCAACTTGGGCAACAACAGCGAAACTCCGTCTCAAATAAATAAAAAAAAAAAAGCCTTCATAATGTCATGGGTTTTCAAGTATGATCCAGGCTCCTCGCTTCTCTGCAAGCCAGTGCGAGTTAATTACAGGGTCTGGCCTGGTCTCTCTCCACCCCACGCCGCGATCCATTCCCCCTCTTTTCTCCCCCTTGTCTCTTTCCTCCTCCCCCTTTCATTTATGTATTTTTGGTTTTGTTTTTTAAGGGATGTTGAGCTGTGTCTGGTTCTAGTAAACCGAACCCGCTCGCGAGGGAGGCGATTGGCTCCCGCGCCGGTGACTGACGTGGTAACGAGTGCGGCTCGCCCCGCCGGGAGCTGATTGGCTGCGCGGGGCGGCTCCGAGGGCTCGGCCGTAGGAGCCCCGCGCACTCCAGCATTGCAGCCTCGCGAGTCGGTGCTGCGCGCCCGCCGCCCCGCGCCTTCCTGCTTGCTGTGCCTCCCGGAGCCGGGGCGCACCCAGCCGCAGGGCCGCCTCCCCGCCCGCGCCGCCTCCGACCGCAAGCCAAGGGCCGCCACCGGCTGGGGGGACCGGGCAGCAGCTTGCGGCCGCACAGCCGGACAGCGCTGGGGACGGCGCCTTTTGTCCCAGGAGGTCCCTGGAAGTTTGCGGCGGGACGCGCACGGGGAGGCGGCGGAGGCAGCCCCGACGTCGCGGGGGACAGGGAGCAGAGCCGGCATGGGCAGCGGGCGCAGCGCGGGGGGCTGCCGGGGGGCAGCCCTGGAAGTGCTGCTGGCGCTGGGCGCCGCGCTCCTGGCAGTGGGCTTGGCCAGCGAGTACGACTACGTGAGCTTCCAGTCGGACATCGGCCCGTACCAGAGCGGGCGCTTCTACACCAAGCCGCCGCAGTGCGTGGACATCCCCGCGGATCTGCGGCTGTGCCACAACGTAGGCTACAAGAAGATGGTGCTGCCCAACCTGCTGGAGCACGAGACCATGGCGGAGGTGAAGCAGCAGGCCAGCAGCTGGGTGCCCCTGCTCAACAAGAACTGCCACGCCGGCACCCAGGTCTTCCTCTGCTCGCTGTTCGCGCCCGTCTGCCTGGATCGGCCCATCTACCCGTGCCGCTGGCTCTGCGAGGCCGTGCGTGACTCGTGCGAGCCGGTCATGCAGTTCTTCGGCTTCTACTGGCCCGAGATGCTCAAGTGTGACAAGTTCCCCGAGGGGGACGTCTGCATCGCCATGACGCCGCCCAATGCCACCGAAGCCTCCAAGCCCCAAGGTAAGGCTGCCCCCTCCCACGTGCGCAAGCCGCCCCGGCCTCCCCCCCACCCCCCCGGCCGGGGCTGCAGGAGAACCCGCGCCACCCTACGCCTGCCCGCCGCTGGGTCCAGGCGCTGGGGACTGACGCCCGAGGTTGCTCGCATGCTGTGCACGTGATTCCTAAGCGCATCTTGTCTGTCCCAGGTATCGCTCAGCGCCCCTCGCGACCCAGGTGCACGGCGGGGCTGGCCCAGGAGCGGTGGATCTGTGCCTCGGCCTCGCAGGGACTCGCTGTGGTCTCCGGAGCCACTCTTCCTGGGATCCAGCTTCGCCTTTTCCATACCTGAAACAAAGCTTTGCGCTTTAAGTAACAGGGAAACTTCTCTCTCCTCGGGGAGAACTCCGAGACCCTATCGAAGTTTTTAACCTCCTGGACGGAAGGAGAAAACCAAAACCCAAAATGTAGAAAGTTCAGAAAGGCCGAGAGAATGTTTGACGCAGCTTTTGTTTATTTTCATAGGTTCGACAAAGATTTAAAAAATAAAACCAAGCCCTTTCCTTCCCTGGTCATTCAGTCAAGTAGCTTCGGGATTGCTGCAGAACTGGCTGAGAAAGTTTAGGAACCATGGAGACTTCTGTTTCTCCACCCCTTCCAGGTACCAGCTCTGCCCTCGCAGGGCTGGGGGTGGAAAGTCTTTTCTCCCTCCCTCTCGCGTACCCCCTGCTTCTCTCATTTACACAAATCCTCAGCTCATTAGAAAGATAAAAATGTAATTAGCTCATTGTTCATCTCCTCCCGGGGAGAGCAGCCCTGCAAATTGGAGACTTTCCTAATAGCCTGAGGGACCGGCCCGAGGTTCCTCTCAGAACCCCCTTATTCTTGAGGGGGAAGAAAAAAATTCTGGGAAGTCAAAATGAAATAAATATAAATATAAAATATGCACATCACAGGCCTGACTTCGATAGCAGTAAATTGAAGCCAGAATTCGTTGGAAGCGAAGTTTAGGCTCTGAGGTGTGGAGAGGGTCGGGGTGGGGGAGCTGTACCCCAGCTGCGCTTAGCAACACACAGGCTTCCTGAGGGCTTTTTGAGGAGGGCCTTTAGGGTGTTGCCTACACTTAGCTCACCTAAAGTGTCTTTAACCTCTGTTTTTGATGCTAAAAGAGGGGCGTACAGTCACCTGGCTCCTCAGAGTGAGGATTTGGGCAGGTTGGGAAAAGGGACACCCCAAATTTTGGATGCTTTTGCTTATTCTAAGGAGGGAGGAGATGGGTCCACAGTGACTGACGTTAGATGGCTGGGTGGAAACGGCACTGATTGTCCGCAGTGGCCAGGTCTGGGCACCGCTGCTCTCAGGGTCAGCTCGTGGTGGGAGTGGAGTGTGGGTAGCGGATACATCTGCACTTTGCGAGCGAGAACTGAGCAGTTACCTGGAGCAAACAAAGCGCCTTGTGTTCTGTTGGCGTGCACCCATCCCCTGAAGCCTGCGGGAATTTCCTTCTCCCCTTCCTCAGTCAGTGGGGATTAGCCCGGCTCTGCCCTGAGAGGCCGTGCCCAGCCCTGAGCTGGAGTCCATTCCCAATGGCCACCGATGGTCTCTTTCTGGGACTGGCTGCAGACATGAGTGGACACCTTAGGGGGATCGGCTGCGGAAAAGGTGCTGCAGTCCACAGGGAACATGGGGGGATTGGACGGGTTGCCTGCAGAAGAGAGGAAAGAATCCTCACCCCAGCCCCCAAAAGGCTGTAATGGGGTGGGGAAACCCCATAATCGCTGCCTTCCAGACACCTTTTGCCCCTTGGCTGCAGTTCCACCAGTCGGCGCCCTTCTCAGCCTGTCTTGGAACCGTCCTCACTCTCCTCCCAGCAGTGCTCAGGTAGTCACCCTCTCAAGACAGGTCTTTGAGGAACAAAGAGAAGAGCGGGGAGAGGGCCGGTCGGGAGTGGAGCTTGGGACTGGTTTTCCCCTCAGTGGTTTTGGTGGGGGGCTCTGCCCTGAGAGGGCACACCATCCTCCCCAGGACTGCAATCCCTGGTGTAAGGGAGCCCCACATGATTTCCTCCGAGGTCCCTGTGGAGGGGAGGGTGGGGCGTGTGTGTGTGTGTGTGTGTAGGTGTGTAGAGGGCAGGTCAGGACAAACCTGACTACTGATCCTCATAACCTTATGGCTTGTGGCTGTGGAGTAATAACTGGTGCTTTCCAATGAGAATAAGTACGCATGCACTACTCTTTTATTCGTTTATTCTTTATGCTTTTATTCTTTAAAATTAAAATACATTTTCAAAGCAGTGTTGTATCTTTGCATACTAGTTTCTTTTCACACACTCGGGCATATTCAGTTTTGGGGTATTGGCCAGCTCTCCGTGGTCATGTGTTACTAAGGAGAAACCTGATAATGAGAAATGACTTGACATTTTTCCCCCCACAAAGGCTGATACCCAAGCCATAGCAGCTTCTGTTATGGAAGAGGCAATTGTTCTTTTTCTAGGGAAGTTATTCCTAAATTTGGCACTTCCACTAGAACTGTGAACTCCCAGGCTGATGCATTGTTGTTTCCCTCTTTGCCTGGTTTTACTGGTTGAAGTTGTATGAGCCAGCGCACTGGGTTTGATTTTGTTGTTGTTTGGGCATGTCGTGCATTTAATCAGCCTGGCAGAGGCCACAGAGCCCTCAGTTCCCCAGAAAGCCTTCCTTAGGGCTCCTTTTTGGACCCCCAGGAACTGGCCAGGGGAGATTGTGGGGGTTGTATGTGAGAGAGGGAAAGAGAAAAGAGAGAGAGAGAGAGAGAGAGAGCGTGCGCGCACTTGTGTGTGTGGATTGATATATTAAAAAAATCACTTAATCCTGATTCAGTTGTTGGGCTGTCTCCTCCACACCCCCTTAAATATTAATAAACACAAAACTTTTTTTTTGTTGTTGTTGTTCATTTACTTTAAACATTATTTGAAATACACCTGAAAACAGCTGTTTAGTTCCAGCTTTCAGAAGGATGACTGGGTGGATTTCTCCTGCAGACGCAGCCTGTACGGCCCTAAGACGTACCAGTGAGGTGCAGATTAATACCGCATCACACATTTCTCTTTCTCTCTCTGGATCAGGCTGCTCCAGAGTCAGCCGTTAGAAAAGCTGAGATAGGGGAAAGCCATGATAAAAACACACAGAGCCCACCCCAATGAGCTCCTGCCATTCTGAGAGGCACTGAAGTCAAAACCTATTTGACGGGACTGAGGAAAATGTCCCTGAGAAATGCAGAGCCATCCTTGGCTGGTTGGGTCAGGTGAACTTCAAGCGTCCAGAGGAGATGCAATGAGTGTGTGGAGTGGGCAAGATGTGCCCTTTATATTCGGATCACTGTGACTTTGCTATTTGGTCAAGATTGTATTCACAGAACCTTGCAATGTGTGTTTGTGTAAATCCCACTTTTCTTTTTTCAAAATAACCTAAACAAGGAAAACCCAAAAGCACAGTTCACTCTCCTTGTGCAAGCAACCTGGTCTTTTCCATGTTGTCACACTTCCTCTTCCCCAAGCGGAAGCAAAAACCATAATGCAAAATTCTTGTCTCCTTTGTGAAAATGACCACCTCTAGAACCCAATCTCAAGTTCTGGGTGCAAAGCAGATTTCCAGCATCTGGGCTAAGGACAGTCATGCCATCGTCTGCTTGGAGCGTGGTTCTTAACCGCACTGAGAATCTGGAAGGTGTTTGCTCCCGGGTGCAGAATAAAGGTGGGAGAAGAATGTGTCAATAAAAACTAAGGATGGGGTCTCTGCTGGGCCCTGCAGGGACCCTGCTTGGAAGTGGGGAGTGGTCTGTGGGCACCTGTGTCCTGAGGGCAGCCTTGAGCTGGGGGTGCTCTGCAGGTCCACTCTTCTCTTCCACTTGTGGAGCCTTTGCCTATTTCAATGTCTGAGCCATAGCGGGAGCTGATGGGGAGGGAGATGCTGCCACAGAAGCCACGGTGGAGGAGGAGGATGAACAGTGGGTTCCAAGCACACCAAGCCCCACCTGCTCTCCCTGAGTGCAGTGTCAGGTGTGACTTTCGTGTGCTCTTCAGCTCCAGCCTGGCTTGGCCTCCTGTGCTGTGCCTGGGGTTGGGGTGCCCCTAGAATGTGCTCATGATATTTCCTAGACAGTCGGTAAGCTCCAGGCTGCTTGATAGGTGAGGATGATGACAATGATGATAAGCCACTTCAGCTCTTGGAGGAAAGCGCTGTCCGGCTCTCCCTCTGTCCTGGGAAGCAGGGGTCCTTTACCTCTTCCGACTTCAGAAGTATATTGGCTTGGAGGAGGCCTCTGCCCTGGCCTCAGATATCTCCTCCCAGGCAGTGGAGCTGCCTCCCAGCGTTATGCACATCTGCCCCCACACACCTCCTCTTCAAAGCACTTCACAGTTGCCCAGGAAAGAGCCTCCGACGGGCCCCTTCCTATCCAGCCCTGTCCTCCCATTTGGCAGTGCCTGCTAGTGCCCCACCCCGCCCGCCTGCCCTGGCCTCCTGCTGCGGTGGCCCTTTTGGAGAGGAAGTGCTCAGGGGCTGAGGGCTGGAGTTTGTGAGTCTGGTTGAGTTTCTTTCTCTCTTGGCTCCTGGAGATCTGGTCAGAGGGATCAGCAGGCTAGCTGGGAGTGTGGAAATGGGAAGGGGGCAGGAATCGGAGGGAGGTATTGAAAAGAGAAGGGAGAGGATGGGAAACACGCCAGGAAGAGATTTCTGTGAGTTCATAAGCCAGCTTTTCCCGGCACTCACAGCGTCCCGCAAGTCATCATTCACGTGACCTGCCCCCACCCAGCCTCAGGTCATGCTGGCTTAAATAACTGTGTCACATTTAGCAGCTCTGGGCCAAAATGTTTCAAGAAACCTGCGCCTGCTCTGATTGTAGACCCTGGGCTCAAGCCTTCTTCTTTTCAATTCTCAGGTCCCCTTCATAAGTTCCAGAAGACCTTTAGTCACTTTCAGCCTGGACCCAGGGCCGATCTCTTCCCCAGGGGCTGCTCCCTTCCTGCTCTGTAACTTACAGTTCTGTTTCTCCCTACTTCCTTTCCCAGGCACAACGGTGTGTCCTCCCTGTGACAACGAGTTGAAATCCGAAGCCATCATTGAACATCTCTGCGCCAGCGAGTTTGGTAAGAAAGCATTTCTAGCTGCCTCTGGAAGGTTTGGAACCTCCTGGTCTGTGTCCCTGCCGGATGGAGGCCCTGCTGGTGTATCTCCTTGCAGCTTTCTACATTCTCTACCTCATTCCTCTCCAAATAGCTGCTTTTCTCAGGCAGATGGGAGACTAGACAGGGTCCAGACCCAGCCAGTTTTTATGAAGGCCATACTTTGCCCTCCTTTGTGGGGGATCGCTGGACAGATTTTTGGGGATCTTCTCTAGGCATGCAGGGAGGCTGAATTGGGGACAGGTTGAGAGGAGCAGGGAAGGACAGCAGCTCCTTCTCGGAAGCTGCAGGAGGTACAAGTTGCCACCTGTTCCTGCATCTGGTTGGGCCCAGCTTTTTCCAGACTGGCTCTTTTTTTTTTTTTTTTTTTTTTTTAACATCTACCCCTAGGTGTCAGCATGACTCTGTCCAGGATTTAAACGGCTGCCCTCTGGGTGCCTTCCCAGGGAGGGGAGATTTCAATGCTTAGGGGATTCACAGGAGGGTCCTTATCAGGTTCTGCAAGGCGAAGAAAATGGACATTCCCACAGTAGTGTGGTTTTTCTCTCTTCTTCCCGTCACTCTCCATCGAAAGAGAATTCTGAACCAGCACTCTCAGCTCCAGGAGGAGGAGGAGCTGGTGGGGATCAGGGGGAGGTGGGGGAGCTGCCAGGGGTCTTGGGGCCTTTCAGGGATGGTCTGTTATAGTCTGACCTACAGAAGACCCGAATTCACCACACCCCGAGAGTCTCTCCTCTGAGCCAAGTAAATGTAAACAGCATCCCTTTGGAGGGCCAGCTCCCTCTTTCTCGCGTCTATCTGACATGGATGCAGAAAAGTGGCTCTGGCCAAGCCACACTTTCAGAAGGATCAGTGTGATGCTGAACAATGTGTTTCTCATAATTCCTGCCTTGTGTCCCTGAGATCGGCTTTCTTGCAGAATTCTTATCTGGAAAAGTGTAAAGATAGGTGATGGGAGTCCATTCGGAGGCATCCCAGGCCATGTTTTCATTAATCAAACCTGATAAAGTACATGTTCCTACAAAGAGCCCTGTCAAAGTAAGCTGCACACACGTGGGAGGACACACGCAAGTCGGAGGGAATCATGCCTCATGACGGTCATTCTCAGGGTATTGCAATTGTGGATGAAGATGGAAGCTGGATGTAGATGGCCACCAGAGCTGAACTGGAGACCGTGTATCTTATTTCCACACATGGGGAAGATTGATGTGTTCTCTATGATGCAGCAGTGTGAGTTACTTGCCTGTTTCTGCATTAACTCAAATTTGTCAGTGAGGATTCCTTGTATACCGAGTGCTTTTTGAGTTCTATAGATACGGATCGAGGGTGAAACTCTTCCTCTAAGTAAATGTAACACATGAGTATTATTTTTTTAAAAAGACAGAAATTGGAGGATTCAGACCCTTTGCCACATACGCTGAAGAGGCAAGCCTTGGGAAAGAATTTGAATCTGGCAAGGTTGACCTTAAGGTGTAGGGCAGGGGTCTAGAGGGCACTCAGGTAACTCACCTGGAACGGACATCTTCTTCCCATGGCAGCAGACACCTGTCAAATCAGCCAGCGTCCGGTAAACAGAAGAGGATGGAGGATCTCATGTCGATAACCAATCAGGGTTTGTGGAATCTGAGTGATTAGCTGTTTGGGATTGGGTTCCTTTAGCCCTGACAATATTTTCTTCTTGGGTTCACAGAACTTTTGGGTTCCTTCTAGACCTAGATCTTATCCAGTCCTCTTATTTGATAAAGAAGGAATTTGACTTTCCCAACTGGAGTCCTTTTACACTCTGCCACCTGGCCTTGTCACTTAAGAGTCGATGCACAGCCTCTGAGCTTCGCCACGGAGGCGCTGACCTCCTTAGTGTGCGTATGGTGTATGGCAGGCTTTTTTGAGCTGGTTGCAGGAGAAACCTTTTTGGTTTTTTGTCTGTAATGTTCTCATAAAACAATATATAGGAATTTTTTTTCTTTCTCTCTCTGCAGGGGCTGAGCTTAGCTCTGCCCTTCTTAGCACCTCAGAGAATGCACCCTTGTCGAGAAACGTGTTTCCTAGCTCAGCTCACTTCAAGTAAGTGAGGCAGTCAGCCACACTGATGGGATTCAGTTAGGAAACAAAGAAACTGAACAATGCAAGCTGACACACAGCAGAGAAGAAAGAGAATGCTTGACTCCCTCCTCCAGGGATCAAACTTTGCATTAAGTGGCCCTGACATCCTCAGTGGGAAGACATCAGGGTGCTGGAAGGCTCTCTGTGAGCTCCGGGAATAAGGGGGTGCATTTCCCTGGGTGAGCAGCACCCTCGTCCACCTGCCACTGCATCTCTGGTCCCTGGCAGCCTCTGTGGAGGCTCTGTGGAGAGCATATCTGACCCCTGACCTTCTCCCCATGCAATGCGCTTTAACCCCTTGGCAGATCTGCTTAGTCACTCGTGTCTCCAGCCCTGTGCCCCCTCAGTTCAGGGCACGTTTTTTCCCCAACAGGAAAAAAACATGAGCAGAAAAGCCTGGGTGCTGATGCTCAGAAGTGCAGCTGATCAACCTGGATCAAGCACCAGATGTGGGAGCCAAGACTTAGACTGGGCAAAGTCACCGCATTGAACACGGTGACCGGCCTGTCTGCTGGCTTCCGTCAGCTCGCAGGGCTCTGTTTTTTGTTCTTTCTCTGCTTTTCCTGCTCTGTGACAACAGGGTGCCACTCTTGCCTCTTAAATAGCCCAATATAGTATTTGCGAGCCGCCACACTAATCATCTTGCTGTTAACAGCTCAGCACCCACAGCCGTCTTCCCTTTGGGTTGGTTTATTCCAGGGATATGAGGATCTGATTTATTTATAATTGCAGTGAGGTTAATTCCTGCCTCTGGCCACTTTCTCTGGCTTCTTCTGCAGTATCTGTAAACACCCGTAAGCTTTTTGTGGGGGAAATCTGCATGGTGATATACTTCTGCTAGGAGAGTTCAGAGCTTCCACTTGTACTGCTTTCTTCAGTGTTTTGTGCTTGAGAGTTCAGGTGGCAATTTCTTCAGCCCAGTATTTTCTCCTTAAGGAAAAGGATTTCTTTGCCCCTAGAAACTTTCCTTGCCATCTGGAAGGATTCTTTTTTCCATATATATATTTCCTCATAAAGAGAAAAGCTGTACTATGCAACATTAAGGTTAGTCAAATAGGAAGGAAAAGAACATCAGCTTTCACAGTTAGCATTAGCGAGTATTTCCTAGCAGAAATGTTTTCAGAGTTCCCGCACCTCCGTACCTCCACTAATCTGTTCTCACTCTGCCTCCAACTTCTTTCAAGGTGTCTTGGCTGTGCTGCTGTTTGGGGGACGGCATTTTAGTCTGACGGGAAGTTTGAGCTCTTGCAGAAAGTAGGCTCAGCCTTTCCAAAGTAAACCTTGAGTTTCCTCCCAAAGATGAAGCACGCTGGCTGCTAGCACAGTCACCGCAGCACCTGCAGGCTGCCTGAGAGCAGGCTCTGTATCTGGTGCCATGTTTTACCTGGTGGGAGAAGGTATTGTGAGACACACTATTCAGTTTGCACTACTGACAGAAAAAACAGAAAAACAAAAAAATTACTTCTTGCAGAAATGCGCAGAAAACCTGTGTCTTAGAATGAACAAAGTAAGGCCCATTTGCACTCAAATAGTCCCCGGCACAGTGTCTTATACATGGTAGACATAAAATGAAAGTTTGTCAGCTGAGTGTATGAATGACAGGGGATGTGGATGTGGATGTTGGAATTTTTTTTTTTTTTTTTTTTTGAGACTGAGTCTTGCTCTACCCTGGCTGGAGTGCAGTGGCGTGATCTCAGCTCACTGCAATCTCTGCCCCCCCGGGCTCAAGCAATTCTCCTGCCTCAGTCTCCCAAGTAGCTGGGACTACAGGCGCCCGCCACCACACCTGGCTAATTTTTGTATTTTTAGTAGAGATGGGGTTTCACCATGTTGGCCAGGCTGGTCTTGAACTCTTGACCCCAAGTGATCCCCCCACCTTGGCCTCCCAAAATGCTGGGATTACAGGCATGATGGACTTTTTTTTTTTTTTTTTTTTTTTTTTTTTTTTAAAGGAGAAGGCTCTTTTCAAGGTGGGTATCGGCAACTTGTGTATTAAGTTCAGGAAAAACTACATGCCCTGTTTTGGGTGACTGAGCATATAAGCATCCAGAATCTCATTCGGTCAAATAAAATTAGATATGGAAGGAATTGTTACCCTGGGGGTGGAATTCGTAGGTGGAAAACAACTGAGTTTTATTGTTACTGAAGATACATATCCTATCCACAGATCTGTACGAAATGGAGCAGTTAGGATGTTTTAGGTGCGTAAAAACCTGAGATTGGTCAATTGCTCAGTGCACTAGAGGTGTGACTCCCAGCTGAGAGCCTGTGTCTCTTTCTGAGCAGCCTTCTTGTGCATGGGAGGTGGGGGGTGGGGGTGGGCGGGCAGTGAAGAGATGGAGGCTGAGCCAGTGTTTGTCTTTTTGCATCTGGCTTATTTTACTATGCATCATGTCCTCATCTTTGGATATGACTACAAACTCTCGTAAGAAGGGGAGTGGAGAGAAGGATTTGCCCTCAAGTTCACCTTTATTTTCTGAAGCTTTTCTGGAGGTGGGTAAAGAAGAAGGGACAAGGGACGAATGGGATGAGGGGGCTGTTCACAGCTCATGCGAACTGCCCGTTTCTTTGGGTGCTGTGTTGCTCACCTGTACCACTTAATTTTTTTTTAATGGATATAAAATAGTTGCACATATTTATGGAGTATGTTTGATATTTTGATAAAAGCATCCAATGTGTAATGATCAAACCTGGGTAACTGGGGCTGGGCATGCTGTCTCACATCTGTAATCTCAGTGCTTTGGGAGGGTGAGGCAGAAGGACTGCTTGAGGTCAGGAGTTCCAGACTAGCCTCAACACCACAGGAAACATACTGAAACCCCATCCCCATTACAAATTAAATATTAACTGGGTATGGTGGCACACACCTGTAGTCCCAGCTACTTGGGAGGCTGAGGTGGGAGGATTGCTTGAACCCAGGAATTTGAGGCTACAGTGAGCCATGATCACACCACTGTACTCCAGCCTGGGCAACAAAGCAGGACTCTGTCTCAAAAAAAAAAAAAAAAAAAAAAAAAAAAAAAAAAAAAAAATTGAGTAATTGGGATATCTACTACCTGAAATCCTGATCTTTGTGTTGGAAATGTTCCAAATCTACTCTTCTAGGTAATTTGAAATATACAGTAAATGATCATTAACTATAGTTGCCTAGCTGTGCTACTGAAGACTGTATCCTACATCTTATCCTTTGAAAATACAGAACACTTCACGAACTCACATGTTTTTCTTGCACGGTGGCCATGTGAATCTTCTCTGTATTGTTCCAGTTTTACCATGTGTGCTACTGAAGTGAGCCCCTGTACCACTTTGCCATTGTAAAGCAGTGTTGAGTTGGATAGGACATCAGAGATCAGCCAGTCCATGCCCTCACCTTACTGACTGAAGGCAATAAGACAAAAAAAGTAAAGGAGTTAGGCATTCAATGACCCAGGAGCACTGTACCTGGAACCCTGTTACTGCCCACCAGCACTTCCCTGGCAGCCAGGCCAGATTGCACACCCTTGCTCCTTCCCATCCTCTCACACCCATCACGGTGGACAGTAGTTGAGGAGCTTCCTGGGCAGGGGCATCAGGTGCTCCTTTACCCTCAGGGTTTGTAGAATTTAAATGGACTGATGTCTGTGCCCAGCACACAGAAGGAGCTCAGCAATCAGTGGCTCCCTTATTGGTGGGAAAGCTGGCAGTGTAGCAGAATGGAAAGAACACGGGCTCTGGGCCAAACAGACTTGGATTAAATCCCAACCCATTAAGCTAAGCGACCACCAGAAAGTCTCTTAACCTCCCTCAGCCTGGCTCCTCATCAGCCAACTATGGATGAGAATTCCTACATGACTGTGTTGGGAGAATTGGATTTAATCAAGTGTGGACAGTTCCTGGAATACGGTGGCTGTTCAATCTGTAATAATTATTAAATCTTCTTATTGGAAAGAATTGTTTTAGGATGAAATTTAGCCCAGGAAGGAAAATTCTAGCACTAATGAAATCAGCTTGATGGGGGAGAAGTTTTTTAGGAAGAAGAATGGAATATGCTAGTTAATTCTCTGGTTAACAGAGGATTTAACTGAAGAAGTGTTTTTAAAAACCCATTTGGAAGACCTTTAATAGCTTTAGGCTGCCGGGCGCGGTGGCTCATGCCTGTAATCCCAGCACTTTGGGAGGCCAAGGTGGGTGGATCACCTGAGGTCAGAAGTTCAAGACCAGCCTGGCCAAAATGGCAAAACCCCATCTCTACTAAAAATACAAAAATTAGCTGGGGGTGGTGGCAGGTGCCTGTAATCCCAGCTACTCAGGAGGCTGAGGCAGAAGAATCGCTTGAACCTAGAGACCAAGGTTGCAGTGAGTTGAGATTGCGCTGCTGCACTCCAGTCTGGACAACAGTGCGAAACTCTTTCTCAAAAGAAAAAAAAAAAAACCCCACAAAAAAACTGCTTTATGCAGCTTCAAGGTGCTGTAGTTAACAATAACAATAACAAACAACTCCCCCTCGGAAAGCCAAACCCTAACTAGAAGTTAGGAGATCTGGGTTTTAGTGAGATGACATCCTTATGTCAAGGTAAACCTGGAAGCCTCCAGACAGTGATGAGGGCTGTATGTGGGAGCTGTGACTGCCTGGTGTTCCAGGATAGGCCCACTGAAGTTTCATTTGTGTGTTTTTTAGAAACCCTGTACCTGACATGTTCTCCTTCTAATTTAGCAGGACTTATGTATGAGGGACTTCAGAGCCCCTTTGTGCTGTTTTACTTCCCTCTGTCCCCTTTTTTTTCCAGCAGTATCTCTGGGGCAGTTTCCCCTTCCCCGACCCCAATACCTGCCTTGTGATATTCACTTCCTTTAACCAAAAAATAGACTATGCATTATAAGGCCAATGAGCATTTAAATATTGGTAAGTTTCATCCAGTTTTGCAGAAATGTGCTGGAAGCCCCAGTCTGTGTGTGTGTGTGTGCGCGCGCGCGCATGTGCGTGTGTGTGTGTGTTTAAGAAGAACAAATGGCCAAGGAAATGTCAGACCATTGCCCTGCCTCGACCTTAGGGCAGCCAATTAAACATGCGTTCGCTTTGGAAGGCTTCTCAAAGGCCTATAGATTGTGCTTGAAATCTTTGTTTAGTCTTTCAGGAACACTGTCACATGGATGATTTATCAAAGAAAGTTGTTTATCTGGCAGTAAAATAAACTCTGGGCCTGTTCAGACTAAGATTTCCCGTGAATTTTTACCATGGTAAACACTACTAACTGGCAGGTTGCAAACTCCGTGTGAAAACCAGACACATACAATACATATTTGAACTATAGCTTTGCTGTGTATGGGGTCTGGCCTGCCGCTCGTGCTTGTCACTCCCACCGTGCTCAGAGGACCTGGCACCGCAGTCTGTCTGTCTGGGCGACCAAGAAGAGGGACTTGCCCCATCGTCAGTGTGTGCAGGAGCTGCCCCTGTAGCGTGAGCCTCCCTGGGTTTGAGTGCCTCTTACTGCTGGCACCTGGGGACTTCCTAATTCAGAGGGGGCAGGCTCAGGATGGTTCCCCTTCGCATCCCACAAATAGTTGGTGATGAGTTATGAGGACAGTGAACCAGAAGCAGCCAGCTTAGGTTTCTTTGAAAATAGACCCACCTTGGCAGGGGCTGGACATGTTGACTGATTTGGGAGCCGGGACCAGGGCGTGGTGGTAGGGGGTGAAGTCATCTTCTGGATTCTGCTCAGTGTTAATGACAGTGGCAAAAAAAAAAATTTTGCTGCAGATGCTCCCCCAGTGTCTCTGGCTTTGCTAGTGGGTGGCTGTGGGAGACCCATTTGGGAATTAGGTAAGTCGAGTTCTGTGAGTGCCGCAGCACATATTTAAGTGAGGGGGTGGATGGACATATGAATGATGATGGGGAAGAGATGAAATGAAGTCTTCCAGGTCTTTCCAGGGAAGGTACTGTAGTGATTTTTTTTTTTTTTTTTTTTTTTTTTTGACAGCTTCTTGTTCTTGTCGCCCAGGCTGGTGTGCAGTGGTGTGATCTTGGCTCATTGCAACCTCTGCCTCCTAGGTTCAAGCATTTCTTCTGCCTCAGCCTCCCAAGTAGCTGGGATTACAGGCACCCACCACTACGCTCGGCTAATTTTTTTTCTTTTTTTTTCTTTTTTTTTTTTTTGAGATGGAGTCTCTCTTTCTTGTCTAGGCTGGAATGCAGTGTCATGATCTCAGCTCACTGAAACCTCTGCCTCCTGCGTTCAAGCAATTCTCCTGCCTCAGCCTCCTGAGTAGCTGGGATTACAGGCGTGTGCCACCATGCCTGGCTAATTTTTGTATTTTTAGTAGAGACAGGGTTTCACCATGTTGGCCAGGCTGGTCTCGAACTCCTGACCTCATGATCCGCCCACCTTGGCCTCCCAAAGTGCTGGGATTCCAGGCGTGAGCCACTGCACTGGCCTGTAGTGAATGATAGTGGTTTTTTCAGGGAGACTGCTGGATTATAAACTGCTTGTTCTTACAGTCCCAGCCAGCCCCAGATGCTGGAGTTTCTGTGTCCCACTAGCCTTGGGGTTCTTCCTGCAGGGCTGAGTTTAAGATGGTTGTGGGTAGCTCCCATAACTCATGCTGCACCCTGGGTCCTTCTCATCTCAACTCCTCAAAGGGAGGGGCAGGAGCAAGAACTGGGGACTCCTGAGAGAAGGTGACATTTGTGTCTGTTTGGGCTTTTGGGGTTAGGATCTCGGTGCATGTGCAGAGCTTCCATATAGATGTTTGAGTCTTGAATGTAAAAGGTGTTGGTCTGTTGGGTTTGGGGGGCTGTGAGCCTGAGAGCTGAGGTTATTTGACAGTTCTTAGGGACTGATGTGCAGGTAATAGATGCTTACTGACTTGCATATATTTGAAGGCATAAAAGAGGTATTTTCTGTAGGGCAGGAATTAAGGGAAATCATTTGCAAATTCTGAAAGGATGTCTGTGAGTTGTAAAGAGATGCCAAAATAGTACTTTGGCAGTGGGGAGAAAACGAGAAACCAGCTTCCCTAAATGATGTTCTTTCTCATTCAGGCAGGATTATGAGGGGGATTTTCTCTCTCTTGTTTTCTCTAGCCCTTCCATCAGCTTTCTCCGCAGGACATTTCCTTTTG
Organism: Chlorocebus sabaeus; assembly: GCF_047675955.1. Classification (NCBI taxonomy): domain Eukaryota; kingdom Metazoa; phylum Chordata; class Mammalia; order Primates; family Cercopithecidae; genus Chlorocebus; species Chlorocebus sabaeus. The sequence continues at coordinate 41,073,170 of NC_132911.1, read as the reverse complement.
GGACTACCTCAGATGTGTTCTCTTCTCTTTGTGAGCTCTTTGAAAATTATTTCACACTGGTGTCTTCCGCAACGGATGCATTCAGCTTTGGGGAATGGCTTACGGCTGAAGGAAATCCCCAACTGTATGTCGGTGGCACCAGAGCTAGAAACAAGCCTGGATAAGCACTTTAAACCCTGAGAACAGCTGCTGCCTGGAGAGCGCATTCCCTCCTGCAGTACTCCATAGGGTGGCCGTGCCAGCCCGCTGTGCTTGCCTCTCAGGCTCATAGACAGCCTGGGCACCCTCCACTTTTCCTTTGGTCTCAGCACCATATGGAGGACCCTGTTCTTGCCCTCGACATATTTAAGAATCTGGAGGCCAAGTGTGGTGGCTCACGCCCGTAATCCCAGTGCTTTGGGAGGCTGAGGCAGGAAGATTGAGCCCAGGAGTTCAAGACCCTGTCTCTACAAAAATTAAAAAAAATAGCCAGATGTGGTGGCACATTGTGGTCCCAGCTACTTGGTGGGATGTGCGTTTGAGCCTGCAAGGTCAAAGTTGCAGTGAGCTGTGTTCAGGACACTGCACTCCAGCCTGGGTCTGAAACAGGGCGAGACCTTGTCTCAAAACAGAAACAAAAACATACCCCCCCACAAAACCCCCAAGAATCTGGTGGGTGAGGCAGGCCTTTGCCATGCTTGTTTGTCTCTGTTCTTTGGTATCTTCAGATGCCTTTGTGTATAGTTCTAGCTCTCAGGCCTGAAGGAGGGAGGGGTGTTCGGTGGGGCCTGGAGAAATTCAGGGAAGTTTCTTGGAGGAGATGAGGATCTAACTGTCAGGCTGAAGATTAATGGAGAAAGTAAAGGAGGGCATTCCTGGTGTCAGGAGACGAGGACAGGGAAAGGGAGTTAAGACTCAAAGCAAGTAGTAATTCTTCAATTGATGAAACCTAAGCTAGTAAATAAATACAGAGGAGAATGTTGGTTTGTCATTTGTCAGTTATAACAACTCACTCCCCATTCTGTGTTCTGGTTAGCCCTGGCCCACAGCGTGGGGACTCAAAGGCTGGATCAAGGTATGGGAGGGGGAGTTGCTTCTTCCGATTTGCAGCTGTCTGTGTACCCAGCTCAAAGGGTGACGAGGTCCCGGCAAGGCTGCACCTGCTCCTGTGGTGCAGCAGTTGGAATGAATGGCCCATGTGTTTCAGGGTTCCCTCGTGGTTGTGGCCATGGGCCCAAGTCAGAGATGACACCCAGGGAGTGCATAGCTGCAAGGGGAAGGAGTTCAGTCAGGTAAGTACTTGTTGTCAGCCCTGGGCAAGGTGCTGAGAAGTGCACAGGCAAGATTTGAGCCTTGAGAGCGGCCTCTCATCTCCACGTAACCCGCAGCCACTGCTTCCACTTACAGGATGCAGGGCTGGCTGGAAAGAGTCCCGACCTTTGTTCTGAGATGTAGAGGCACTAAAGCCAAGATGTCCGCACAGTGCCAAATGCCAGCTGGCACCCAAACTCTCCGGTCACAGGGTCTTTACTCTTAACACACATTCATTTAAAAACAGGCTCATGATGTGTGTTTGTGCATGTGTTTTCTTTTGAAAATTTAACCACCTGCAGAAGGTGTGCACTCTTGCAGAGATAATTCAACAATCGTTGGGCTTTTACTGAGTCCTGCTTAGTCTATACCACATCTGTTGACTAGAATCCACATCCAAAAAGATTTTAGCTGTGTAGACAGAAGTGTTGATATCATTTCTTCCCAGGGCTTGGGAAGAGGGAAGTCTCCATAATTGTATTAGTTTGTTCTCACACGGCTATAAAGATACTACACCATTCTGGATACTTTATAAAGAAAAGAGGCTTAATTGACTCACAGGTCCACATGGCTGGGGAGACCTCAGGAAACTTACAGCCATGGCATAAGGGGGAGCAGGCACGTTCTACATGGCGGCAGGTGAGAGTGTGTGAAGGAAGTGAAGGGGGAAGAACCCCTTATAAAACCATCAGCTCTTGTGAGAACTCACTCACTATCATGAGAACAGCATGGGGGAAACTGTCCCTGTGATCCAGTCACCTCCCACCAAGTCTCTCCCTCAACACCTGGGGATTATAGTTCAAGAAGAGATTTGGGTGGGGACACAAATCCTAACCATATCAATAATCAAAGCCAAAAGGGGCTGCTATGGGGTCCTTGCTGCAAAGAATTCTGCAGCCGTCTCCTCCCTCCAAGTGCTCTGAACCCAAGTTAAGCCCACACCTGAGTCCAGGAGCGGAGGTTTTTAATGGTGTAATTCTGCCTGGGGTGTGTTGCCTTTGAAGTGTGTTATGAGTGTGAAGCCCTGCAGTGAGCCGCGGGCTGGCCAGACAGGGGCTAGTGAGTTTTGGAGGAGAGGTTGAGGGTGTCTGTATTTAGGGGCCCCTGGCCACACTGGGGTACCTTGCTGTCCGCACTCCTGGGGCCTGTTTGAGGCAGAAGCTTTGGGTTTGTCACAGGCTTCGCCAAGGTGCCTCTGTCCATGCTCCAGCCCTGGCTCACAGTGCCTTTGTGCTGCTCCTCATGGTGTTTCCTGCCTCAGGGAGGAAACGCCTGGATTAACCTAATCTCATGTTAGTGTCACAGACCCAGTCAAGGCTAATTGCATGGTATGCGTGCTGGGCTCCACGCTGGTGAATGTCCAGAAAATGGCCATGGGGTGTGACTGGGAAGTAGTTCTGCTCTGCCAGGACTTACCATCTAGAGGAGATCAGGAGATGCAGAGATGCCTGTGATAGAGAAGAGCTGGGAGCCACAGGAGCATAGAGCAGGGAGCTGATCTTCAAGGGAAATGAGAAAAGGGAGCTGCAGAGATGAGAGACCCTGTGCTGTCCTCCATGGACCTGGTAGGCATTTGTCCTCCATGGACCTGGTAGGCATTTGTCCTCCATGGACCTGGTAGGCATTTGTCCTCCATGGACCTGGTAGGCATTTATCAGGCAGCAAAGGTGGGCCTAGGAAGATAATCCCAGCGGAGATCAGACTAGGTGCTGCGACGCTGCACTGGGGAGTGGTGAATCTCTTTGTGGTTAGCTTATCAGGCTGTGGTGGCGAGTGTCTAGAAATGATGACAAAACAGGCAAAAGACAGCTTGTGCAGCTATCTGACTGCTTTCTTACAGAATGGAGATTTGGCCTTGTTGGCAACACAGAGACACTGGGAACCTATTTTAAAACATGACTATCTTATATCTTTAAAAAAGACCTCAAAAAAAAAAAAAAAAAAAAAAAAAAGAGAAAAGGAGGAGGAAGAGGAGGACCTCATTAATCAAATAATGAAGTCCTAATGGCAGAACTGCAGACACCAGTGGTGAGACATTTTGGACAGGGAGCCTCTGAGTGAGGGTGGGAGGGAGAGAGGAGCCCTGGAGCCATGTCCCTGAGGAGAGGGCTCAGGGTGGTGCCTGTTGGGTCTGGGCCTGCTCAGGGCCACCCACTTGAAGGAGCCCTCGGGAGGTGGCTGATGAGGTCAGCACAGCTGCCCTGGCCGTCAGGGAAGGGGCCATCTGCAGCGGTCAGTGCCCCGGGACACCTGCGTTCTGCGTGTGCAGCGTGGGAGCCAGAACCTGTAATCAACTCAGACTTGGGTCACTGCAGAACTGGCCATTACCAAGAGCAGTTGTCATTAGGACCCATAAATGGCCCTGACTTTTCTTTCCAGACCTTGTTATTGATCAGGAGCAGGAGGCACAGTGCCTCCAGAGCCAGCCCTAAAGCATTGCACTGGAAATGGCATTCATGAGGGCCTGTGGGGCTGGGTTAGCCCAGGTGTCTGGAGCTTCCCTGAAAGAGGGAGGCAGGAGAGGCTGCAGCGACAATAAGGGACAAGGGGAGGTGCGTGTGTGGTATGTGTGTGTTTATGCCTCTGTGCACATGGGGCTATGTCTGCGAGATGTGGGTGTCTGTTGATGCCTGTGTATAGCCGGGGGACACAAGGGATCACCTGCTGTGCACACATGTGTGTTTGTGTCTGTCTTTGCGTGTGTATGGGTCAGTCTGTGAAGTGTGGGTGTAGACAGATGTGGGTAGTGTGTGGTGTGATGGGCTGTGTACATGTGCCCTCCTGCGCGTCTGTCTGTGTGTGCATAGCACATCTGCCTGGTGAGCCTGGCTGTGCCAGGCAGCTGCCTTTTCCAGCTGATCTGACCTTCCCAGGGACTTGGTCTCCACTGGTGCGGCCCAAGGCTCACTTCGTCCCCCAGCACTTGAGAGAGACACTGTCTAGAACATGCTGCTAATCCACCATCCTCCAGAAGAGTTTCTGAGAAGCCCAGGAGGGATTTCTCTGCAGTGATGCCATTATACAAACTGAGTGCCATCTTTGTAAGTTTGGGGAACACTCCTACGGTCTTGGTATTTTGTTTATTACTTTGAGTGCCAAATAGACCTTTTTTTGTTTAAGTTTCTGTGTTTGCAGCAAGTCCATTTAGAACTGCTGGTTCTCTGGGCAGGAGTCACTTCCTTAGCTGATTCCAGCGGTTAGCAGGGATTAGCATAAAGGCTGTGCTGTAATGCCTAGGATTTAAAGAGTGCATTGGAAAGAACACTTGTAGCCTTAGGAGCTGTACAGGTGTGAGCCCAGTGCCTGGTTCTACCACCTACTGTGTCAGTGCCCGCAAGTCACCAAAGCACTCGGTGGCTCAGTTTACCCACTTGTTAAAAAACAAAAACAAAGACTTGCGTTAGAAGATAAAATATGGAGTAAGAAAAAAAATAACACAAGTTCTGGAGTCCTGGCACCTAGTTTCTGCACTGCTACTGAACTGTTTGTAACTTTGGCCAGTCAGCTCAACTCTCCGAGCCTGTTTCCTTAGGCGCGTTGAAGGGGTCACCATAGGTGATCTGTGATCTCCTCCAGCTCTGCAGTTGGGTGGTTTTGTTCTGTGGCAAAAACTCTGTGACTTGCTCTCTAGGTGTAAAATCTTGGTTGGCACCTCCTGCTCCCCAGGCAAGGCCCCTGGGAACACTGGCCTTCACCTTGAGTGCATGGGGAAGAGGAGCCTCTATGTGCCTGAGAGGGTGGAGCAGATGGAAACTGAGTTGGACGCATTCATTGAAGGGTAGAGTTGGGGGTGCAGTGGAGGGCGTAGGACCACTGCAAAGGGTAGTGCATTGTATAAACTGTGGATCAGTGGTCTCTGACCAGGGCTGGGAGCTGCTGGACATCGTGGTCCCAGCGCCATCTTCTTGGGCTGGTCCCCGCATTTGCAGCCTCTCTCCTGAATGTGTCTCTGTGCTGCTGCTGCTTCCTGTGTTCTCAGAAACCCAGCGACGGACGTCGTAGGAGCCCCTTCCACTGCATAGGGTAGGAGAGAGCCTCCTTTGGGGAAGCAGTTTGGAAGCAGTTACTTTCTAAAACTCAGAACTGAGTTTTCATTCCTGCCCATAATTTACTAGTCACATGGCTTTGGCCAAAGGCAGTGCTTGGAACCACAGTTTTCTCATTTGCCAAATGATGGCCATCATGCATCCCCCACAGAGCTGGTGTGTAGACCCCATAAGTGTAGACCCCATGGAAGAGTCTTGGAAACTACAAAGTGCAATGTAGTTTTTATTTATTGGACAGGGTCTCTGTTGCCCAGGCTGGACTGCAGTGGCACAATCATAGCTCAGTGCAGCCTCGAACTCCTGGGCTCAAGCGATCTTTCTGCCTCTGCCTCCCAAGTACAGGGACTACAGGTGCATACCACAACACGTGGCTAATTTTTATTTTTATTTTATTTTTTTTGGAGACAGAGTCTCACTCTATCATCCAGGCTGGAGTGTGATGGTGTGATCTCAGCTCACTACAACCTCTGCCTCCCGGGTTCAAGTGATTCTCCTGCCTCAGCCTCCTGAGTAGCTGGGATTACAGGCGCCCACCACCACACCTGGCTAATTTTTGTATTTTTCGTAGAGACAGGATTTCACCATGTTGACCAGGCTGGTCTTGAACTCCTGACCGCAGGTGATCCACCTGCCTCAGCCTCCCAAAGTGCTGAGATTACAGGCATGAGCCTCTGTGCCCTGCCAAATTTTTAATTTTTTAAAAATCGAAACGGGGTCTCGTTATGTTGCCTAGGCTGGTCTTGAACTCCTGGCCTCAAGTTATCCTCCTGCCTATAGGCATGAGCTATCATGTCCAGTGTACAAAGTGCGGTTCTCCTCTAACTCGTCATTCACCCCGTGGCGGCCAGTCCCAGCTGCCCTCTCACAGCTCCGTGTGGCATCCCTGGAAGGGCTTCCTGTTTATGTGAAGGCTGTCAGGACGCCCTGTGGTCCCTTCCCTTAAAGCATTTGTGACACATGCTGCAGTCTCCTTAAACCATAGCAGGTGAATGCATTTCATAGATATACCAAATTGAAGCCAGGATAGTAAAGGTAATGTATTTCTCAGAGAAGTTTAAAAAGAACTTCAGAGGTTATAATAATACACACCGATCTATCCGCTCACCTTCTCTGTGGACTCACAGGGAGAGCAAATATTAGCTGAAGACCCTGAGATTGAAAGCATTAAATCAGAGAGGATGCTTGAAAAATCCAGGCTTGAGATGTAGAGTCAGGCTCACCCCCAAAGAGGGAACAGAGCCCACAGCAGGCCCTGGTACAGGTGGGATGGATGCATCGGGGCCACCAGCCTGCAGTGGCACGTGACCTGGTGCTCTAACCCACCCTCCATGCTGTTCCTCTGAGCCGATACCAGCATTTAGAATGAGCACTCAGCATCGCTTCGGCCATGGCGGCCGATGGCAGAGATTTTGTGTAAGAGGAACTGTGAGCTGAGAGAAAACGAGCTGGCACGCCTGTCATTCCTAGACATTTCCCACTTTCTCGGGGCCTGGCCATTCTCTTCCCCATATTCCCCCTTCAGATGGACAAGCCCATGTGTTTCAGGATGTCCACCTCCTAGGACTGCAGGTGTCAGGAGGAAAACAGATGTGAGGGCCAAGGTTGTGCAGTCCAGCAAAGGGAACACTCCTGTGTGGCACCGGCAGAACTGGGCTTGAGGAAATGAAACTTTGTTCAGTAGAGGGGCGGACTGCCTTGTTCCGTGGTAGGGTCCCACTGTGGAAGTTATTCAGAGACCTGGCGGCCTTTTAGCTGTGATACCTGGAGGCCTGCACTGGACAGGAAGCCAGAGGCATGACCCACAGGACTCTTTTTCAGCCCCTCAGATGCCACGCTTAGGGCACTCACTGTGTGCTTTCTGGCTTGTGACTTCTCCCCAGAAGTTGGCTGTGTTGGTGGGTGAACCTTTCTTCTGGTGGAGTGTAAGATGATCTTCCTGAGGAGGGTGGAGGAGCCAACTCAGGAAGGTGAAGGGACCTCATCTCTTTAGGTCACCAGCAGTGTACGAATCCCACCCTTGAAATTAGTTCCTAGCTGCCCCTGACCTCGTGTGTGGACCCACTCTTCAGCGAAGAAAGGGATGACGCCCGGGTATGTAAAGACGGAATCCTGGAGTCATTCCATGTTGCGTGTCTTGGAGAGGAAGGCCAGATGGCCTGGAGCATTCTAGTGGCCGTGACTCTTTGGGAACGGACCTCCCGTTGCCAGCAAGGAGGCCCCGTGGACGTGGAATGAAGTCCAGGCCTGGGGCTGAACCCATCCCCCTGCCCCTGCTTCTTTTGTCCAAGGAGGAGCCACCGGCCCCATACTCCCTCTGCCTCCTTTGGTGTCGATTTTCCTGGTGACTTTGGAAAACAAATCCTTTTTTGCCTTCACAGTTGTGTCCGCGTGTGTGTGCAGCGGGGGAGGCGGTGGGAAGGTTGAGTGGGAACCGCCCCTGCCTCGGAACAGGAGTAGAATCCATGTATTGTGTTGGGTTTCCCCTGTGACTGACAGCTCTTTGCCCGGAGCCTTCTTCGCTTACAGACTTAATGTATCTCCTGGCAGGTTTCCTTGTTTTGGATGATTACTCGAAGTCGGGAACAGGCAAGCCCAGGGAGGAACACAGAGTGTTTCTCTCTCTTGGGTTCATCGTCCCCATCCCTGTCCCCCCATTCCCGATGCTGTTTGGGAGTGGGGTGGTGCCAGGAATCAGGTCTGGGCCAGCTGGAAACTCTGCGCTTCTGCCTTACCCACCCACGCCCTCCCCCTGCCTGGTTCCATAGAATGAGGACCCTGAGTTGGAGTGGAAACGTTGCCTGTGCCTCCTCTGGAGCCCTCAGCCTGAGAGTTTCTGGGGACTCACACCCCAAAACTCCACACAGAACACCAAAGGGTGGCCACTTCCAAGGCAGCTGGGAGGGATCATTGGCACTCCTGACCCCAGCCTGGACCTGGCCATCCCATCCGGTGGAGCCTCCATTCTGCTTGAGCTAACTGAGCATGCCTGTCTGTCCTAGGTCCCTGCCTCACCCCAGTATGCTCTTCAGAGGAGGCAGGGCAGGGGCACTCCCTGGCACTCGCAGGGGTTCAGTGCTTCCTGATTTGGAAGGGCTGGAGGGCTGGGCCACAGCCCGGCTGTTGTATCTGACTATGGTCCTGGGATGAGTGCGGCCAGGCGGGCTGACCTCAGGGTCCCTGGCTCCCGGCTTTCCTGCCTCACTGCAGCTACATTTCTGTCAGGAAATGACTTATCTAATAGTAAGCTGGGGCTGCACTTCTTCAGCCTATAGTGGGGCTTAGTTCTCTGGTTTTTGGCATTTTGTTCTGGCAGGGAAGTGGGGAGCGACTTGCTTGCATTTGTGGAAGAAAGGAGGGAGGCTGATTGAGCCTGTGGGGCTGGAACCTGAGGGGCTGGGACGTCACCCTTCCGGAAATGTGTGCCTGAAGGGAATAGTGTGTGGGGAACGAGGGGCAGGGGACAGCAGTGGCTCCAGGTAGTCGGGAGTCCTGGTTCTGGTGCAAGCTCAGATGGTGACGGCTGAGGGACTGGGGACCTCATTTTCTCTCTGGGCCTTAGTTTTCTGATCGGTAAAATGAGACTTTGGTTAGGTGGTCTCTTAAATCCCATTGTGCTTTAATATTCTGTGCAGTTATATGTGAAGTTCGTGTTCCTTAAACACTCATGTGCCACAAAGCACAATTTTTCTTCAGAGGAAATCTCACCTGGAACTCCATTGTGGAAAACCAGGCAGCATAGGCCACCAGGTTGGAAGCAGAGGGGACTAAGTGTCAGGCTGGCTTGGCCTACACTTACTCTTGGGGTGCATCTGTGGGACACAGGGAAGAGTGAGTGTCTGACCTCAGGGAAGAAGGGCAGAGTGAACTCAATGAGACACTGAATCTGTACTTTCTCCCTGAACTGGAGCATTGGCCCTGGCCTCACAGCCTGGGGGTACGCATGATGGCAGGCCATGTCAGCCTGCCGGCCTGCGCTTGCCTGCACTTTCTAGCTGCTCCCAGAGGCTTTGCCTCTGCCTCACCCCAGAATGCTCTTCAGAGGAGGCAAGGGAGACCCCTCCCCCTATGCCACCCTCCCTGGGCTCTGTAGACTGAGCAGGTGTGGTCCTGCAGGCTGGGCTCTGTGGAGTGAGCAGGTGCAGTCCCTGCAGGTCACTTCATTTGCTGCTGCCCTGAGCAGCTGTCCTGGCTGCTGTCAGCCATGCTGGAGGTCCCTGGGTATTTGCAGCCCAGCATCTCCTGAGTGGTAGCTCCATTGCCAGCCTGAGGGTCCCTGTGGCGCTTTCAGCCATCACAGTGCCGCCAGAGCACTGTGCCCAGCGCATGAGTGGGGTTCGCTGTGGGAGGGGCCCTCCGGCAATGTTCTCCGGGCCCTGGTGTGTCCCAGCCTCTAGTGAAAGAGCTCTTCAGTGTGTTTACCCAGCACTTTCTTCCCACAGTTGTGGCTGGTTTCCATAATAGCCACTGTGCTGCACCTGGAGCTGCTGTTCTCCTCCTCCTCTTCTATTTGAGTCTGGGCTAATGAACCAGATTCTTTCTTACTATTCTTGGATTATCTAGCTTCCCATCCTCACTCAGTGATGAGGCTCCGGTCAGCCACTCTAGATGTGCCTGCCTAGGTTTGGATCCTACTTGCTGACAGTCTTTAAGTTTGCCATGGCAAACAGGTAATGCTGGTGGGGCTGTAGGCAGTCCCCCAGAGGGTCCCCTGACCCAGCTAGGACACCTTGTGTACAGCAGTAGGTTGGATGGAACAGTCAGACTGAGCAAAGTAACAAGCTCTAATGAACTCTTTGTGTTAGCCCAACTCATCAATAGATACAAGAAAATTGGAGGAGTTTGGCCAGGCATGGTGGCTCACACCTGTAATCCCAGCACTTAGGGAGGCCGAGGCAGGTGGATCACCTGAGGTCAGGAGTTAGAGACCAGCCTGACCAACATGGCGAAACCCTGTCTCTACTAAAAATACAAAAATTAGGCAGATGTGGTGGTGGGTACCTGTAATCCCAGCTACTCTCAGGAGGCTGAGGCAGGAGAATCACTTGAACCCGGGAGGCAGAGGTTACAGTGAGCCGATTTTGTGCGACTGCACTCCAGCCTGGGTGACAGAGTGAAACTCTGTCTCAGAAAAAAAAAAAAAAAAGAAAAGAAAGTTGGAGGAGTTTAAGTTTTTTTCTTTTTAGTTTCTGTAAAAATAGCGTTGATCTGAATGATTTTTACAAGTTTAGCTGCTGACTTTGGCCTGATCTTCTGATCACTTCATTGGATTGTCTTTAAGTAAATCTTGAGCATGGCTGAAACAGCAATCAGGGGCCTGCACGTTTTCTGTCTAGATGGTCTTATGGGGTTTCTTATCTGGCCACCAGGTCTGTCTAATGCAGAGAGCGTGACCTATCCGCGGGACAAGGCCTGAAGATCACCCTACTCCCATTCTGTGGGAGGCACACACACTCTGAAGGGACTCGGAGGCGGAGATAGATGTGACACCTACCTGGTGGTCTAATTCTGACACTTGTCAGGGAAAAGTACTTTTTACTGTAGCAAAGGGAAGGAAAAACAAAGACATGACTGACTTGAAACTTCATAAAGAAAGATATTGAAATCTACATCTAGAAAGAAAGGAAGAAACAGGATGGAGAGTCATGTCATCCAAGGTCATGTAATAAAAGCAAGAATCTAAATTCAGCAATGCTCTTATCTGTGAGATACGTTGAAATCTTCATTCTTTTGGAGTGGAATGAAGAAGAATGAGATTGTAGATCGCCACAGAGAGCTTCTTGAAAGAACATAGGGAAATGAATCAAAATTTTTAAAGCTGGAGTTATTTTGGCCCGATCAGTGTAAAAAACCTTTATTTGCATGTCTCTGGCTTTTCCTGAAAGCAGGGCAGTACTTTAAAATTGGACAGAAAGCCAGGAAAATAATAAATGAATGGATGAATAAAGTATAGATAAACATGTATATAACTCTGTACATATATTTGTGTATATAATTTATTTTTGAATATTTAGTTTCAAAAAGGCAATGTATTCACATTGTATAAAATAAAAAATGTCCAAATAATGCAGAATTAAAAGTAAGAGGAACATGTTGCCATGTTCAAAATGCTTTCCCATGCTTGAGTTTATTTTTATTTTATTTTAAAATTTATTAATTTATTTCTATTTCAGATTTCCAAACAAGCATTTTTTTTCTTTTGTGTTTTTGGAGGCAGGGTCTTGCTCTCCCTCCCAGATTGGAGTGCAGTGGCACAATCATAGCCTGACCCCCTGGGCTCAAGCAGTCCTCCCACCTCCCAGCCTTCTGAGTAGCTGGGACTACAGACCCACACGACCAAACCTGACTAGTTAAAAAAAATATATAGAGACTGAGTCTTGCTATGTTGCCCAGGCTGGTCTCAAACGCCTGGGCTCAAGCCATCCCCCTACCTTGGCCTCCCAGAGTGTTGGGATTATAGGCCTGAGTCCCTGCGTGGCCAAAACCTAATTTTTAACATTACAAAACACAGAGTTACAGGGTGCACACATCTGAACACTTTGGGTGACAGTCCCTTTGCCATGCAGGCAAACCAGGGACAGTGAGAGGCAGATGTGGGAGGCAACCAACCAGCTACCCAAAAGGCCCTTAGCAACCCAGTCCTATAGGGTGATGAGAGGAATGGAGGGGCCACCTCTTGCGTCCCTGGCCCTGAATGCTCTGAAGGTCTCCAGCAGTCTTGTGAATTGTCTTTGCAGCTAATTTCAAGCTCTACATACAAATGAGGACCCTTTGGAAGCTGTTTATTTGTTGACCATGAGGCACGACATACGCATTTGCCAGAGGTGCTCTGGGCAAATCATGGTCAGGGTAGGTGAGAACACCAGAGAGCGGTCAGCAAGGATGGAAGGGGATCCTAGATTTTGAGACTGTGCCTTTCCCAGTTGGCCATGTATATGAAATTCATCACCCCGTAGGCTGTGGGGGTTTCCCCTGCACACAGCACGCAGCTCCTCAGGTTACTGATCGTGCTCAGCCAGGGTGTGTTGTGAGCCAGGCTTCTGGGATCAAAGTCCAGCTCTGCCATGGACTAGTTGTGGGACTTGAACCTTTTTGTCCCGGTGTCTTCATCTAGAAACTGGATGTCATTATTGGACTATCTGCCTTCTAGGAGGTTAGAGGTGTCCTGGAGTGCGTCTACTGATAGGTGCATAGACCAGACCCCGGCCTGGGCGAGCACTCAGTGACCACTGGCTCTTGCTGCTGTTGTTAGTGCTGAAGTGGAGGTCTGTGCAGAGAGTTCCAGTCTCACGAGTGAGTCTGTGAACATCCAGGCAGTGGCTGAGCTCTTTCCATTTCTCTGTTCATTTGTGTGCCCCTTGAGTGTTTAGCTGAGCCGCCTGATGCATCGGGCATTGCACTAGTCATTGAACAGAGAGTGGATGAGTTGTGGGCCATGTCCTACATGAGGTCGCAGAGGGGAGGAGGAGAGGTGGGAACATTCCTGGGTCGTTCTCCTGCAGAGCTCTGCTGCATCAATGTTGAGGAAAGGAGACCCAGGAAGGCCAAGGCTAGACTGGGCTGGGGAGGCATCAGGGAGAAGATGGTCTGTAGCTTAGCCTGAAGCACAGGTGACCTGCACCCCCTTGCTTCAGAGGGAACAAACCGATAACATGATAAAGGGAGAAGAGTGAGGTGCACCTGCTGCCATTTTGCAGAGGCATTGGACTAACTTTGTCAGGGGTCTGTCAGTGAAGGGGTCAGCAGCCCCCTAGGCCTCTGCTCCCCATCTGTCACATGGGATGGCACCAAGACCTGCTGATTATTTTGTGTGGAGTGTGTCAGGTGTTTTTTGGGAGCTGTCTTTGAGTTTAGAGAACTTTGTGACCAAGATGGTGCTCTTGTGCTGCTATCTGCCCTGCAGGGCTGGCCTCGGGCACATACAAGCAAGGCCTCTGGGGGTGGAGTGGCTTGGGCATTGTTACCATCTGAGATGTGGGATGTTCCCATTGTGTGGTCTGGGATTCTCTACTGGATTTCAAAGACAGGGAAAGGAAATAGGAAGATGCAGCTGTAGCTCGCCATTGCAGGCAGGGAGACTGAGATGAATGGGTCCATCTCAATGAATGAACATATTCATTTTGCAAATGGCTACGCTGGGAGCCAGAGAAGAAAAATGATTTTACCCAAGTTTATGCTAAAGGTTAATGGTGGAGTCTAATCCACTAAAACGTGGGTGGTGGGGTTGGTCAGCTGGGGTCTGCTGACTCTCCACTTGGGGTCCTTTCCTCTAAATGTCCTGCTTCTTGCTATCCAAGCTCTTGTTTTCTTGACTTTGCAAGCAACCACAGCTCTGGAATAGACCTCAGCAATTCTGTAAGTAGTGCTGACCACCTTGCCCTAGCTCCGCTGTGTCTTGGACAGGCCTGTGCCAATTTTGCTGGCTTCCACCTGAGCTCCAGTGGGTTTGGGGGGCTGTCCTGGGCCTCTAGGATATTTAGATATCATCCAAGAAAGAGTCCTTAAAAGGTACCACTGTGAATAACCAAAGTGACAAATCAAACAACCCACCCTGTCCCAACCCTTAGACTCTTTAAACCAGTGGTTCTCAAGTGTGATCCCCAGACCAGCAGCATTAACATCACTTAGGGACTTGTTAGAAATGCACATTCCGGCCGGGCACGGTGGCTCAAGCCTGTAATCCCAGCACTTTGGGAGGCCGAGACGGGCGGATCACGAGGTCAGGAGATCGAGACCATCCTGGCTAACACAGTGAAACCCCGTCTCTACTAAAAATACAAGAAAATTAGCCGGGCGTGGTGGCAGGCGCCTGTGGTCCCAGCTACTCGGGAGGCTGAGGCAGGAGAATGGCGTAAACCCGGGAGGCGGAGCTTGCAGTGAGCCGAGATCGCGCCACTGCACTCCAGCCTGGGGCACAGAGCAAGACTCCGTCTCAAAAAATAAAAAAATAAAAAATAAAATAAGAAATGCACATTCCTGGCCAGGCACAGTGGCTCATGCCTGTGATTCCAGCACTTTGAGAGGCCAAGGTGGGTGGATCTCTTGAGGCCAGAAGTTTGAGACCAGCCTTGGAAACATAGTGAGACACCATCTGTACAAAACTAAAGTTTTTTTTTTTTTTTTTAAATTAGGTGGTGTGGTGGCTCATGCCTGTAGTCCCAGTTACTCAGGAGGATCCCTTGAGCCCTGGAGCTCAAGGCTGCAGTGAGCTGTGATCGCACCACTGTACTCTGACCTGGGCGATAGAGTGAGACTTGGTCTCTAAAAACAAAAAGCAATGCAGATTCCTGGGCCCCATCTCATGGCTGCTGACTCAGGAGCTCCAGGGGTGGAGCCCAGCGGTCTGCATTTTTAACAATCCTCCAGGTGATTCTGATGATGCTCACTCCAGCATCTCTCAGAGCGAGGGATAGTTTGTGGCTTTTCTGAAGCCCACTCCCTATCTTTTCCCTCCCAGGAGACCATCCCACATTTCAACTTGCAGTTTGGGCAAACACCAGGGGGTAGATTGGAGAGGAATGAAAACCAGTGACCCCATGGTAGGAAAAGCTGTTTGCCTTGGCAGGTTTGCCTGGACTCAGAGCCAAGATTCTATCAATCCTAGTGATTGACTTTATTTAAGTGATTCTCCTATTCTTTTCTCTCTCCCTCCAGCGCAGGGTGGTGGCGGTGGTGGGGGGGTGGGGGCGGCTGGGGGTGGAAGAGGCTAAGGTGCACACTGGGAAGGGGAGGGGCCCCAGTTCTTCTCTGATCCACTCTGAGGCCCAAGCCCTTGCTCCCCAAGATGCGTGGCTTCCCAGATGAAACCACATCAGGCAACATTTTGCTCTCAGAATGGGGTTTTCATTTTGCACCATTAGCTGAACTCAGTGGGGATTTAACACAATCCAGGAAATCAAGCAGTTAGCAGCAGGATTCTGGATGGCTGACACTGATTCTGCTGGTGTGTATGCATTGATGATGCCGGCGTGTGTGTGCGCATCTGTACACGAGCTTGCGTGTGTGTGTTCATATGTGAGTATTGGGGAAAGGGCTCTGCAAAGTTGCAATCTCTACTCTCCTGCCTGGCCATCTTCCCAAGGTGTCTGGAGTCCAGAAAACAGGGCAACTTCAATTAAATAATTTGTCCCAAATGAGCCACTCAGGAGCATTTTCCACATCTGCTATTTTTTGTTTGTTTGTTTGTTTGTTGGAGATGAGAGAAAAAGAAATCTGCTTTGGATCTTGTTCTTTTAGTTTAGCTTTTTTCTTTTCTTGTGTGTAACATATGTATTGTAGTCAGCAAATGCATCTAAGTATGCAGCATGTGGCTTGTGGTCAGGGGAAAGACGCTGAGTTATTGTGACAAAGCACAAGCCCCTTTCTCTGCTAAACGAATTAATGATGCCAGACATCGGCTCCTGCTGGGAACAGAGGGGTCTGTTAAGCTGCCATTGCAAGGCCATTGTCAGTAGGACTTATCTGGGCCCTAGCGCCGCAAAGCCAGCTCGCCATGGTGCCCAGACCTCTGCTGAGTGTTGGAAGGAGGTTGTGGTTGCTTTCAGCCAAACGCTGTTACTGAATCTCATTTGCACAATTGGACTTGGGGAGGGTGCTTTCTGCCTCAGGCCTCAGGGTTACTTACCCAAGACGTGTGTGATCTGGGGCTGGGAGGCAGAAACTGGTGCTCTGTCTTCACAGTTTAGTGAGGCTTTGGTATATGAACAGACTTTTCCACCTGGAGGCTCTGTGGGGTAGGAGGGGTGGAGCAGTCCCACGGGACTGGTGCACTGGGGTGCCTGTCTATGGGCCTTTCCCAATCAAGCAAGCTGGGCTAAGCCACTTTGTAGAGTTTACAGAATGGTATGGTAGCTCATATCTTTGAGAGCACTTTGAGAGGCTGAGGTGGGAGGATCATTTGAGCTCAGGAGTTCGAGATCACCCTGGGAAAGATGGCAAGAATCTGTTTCTACACAAAAATTAAAAAATTAGCCAGGTGTGGTGCTGGATGCTTGTAGTCACAGCTACTCAGGAGGCTGATGTTGAAAGATCACTTGAGCCCAGAAGATTAAGGCGGCAGTGAGCTGTGATGGCGCCACTGCACTCCAGCCTAGGCGACAGAGCGAGATCCTGTCTCTTAAAGAGTTTGCATCTTGGATCACGAGGTCAGGAGATCAAGACCATCCTAGCTAACATGGTGAAACCCCATCTCTACTAAAAATACAAAAAATTAGCCGGGCATGGCAGTGTGCACCTGTCGTCCCAGTTCCTCGGGAGGCCGAGGCAGGAGAATTGCTTGAACCCAGGAGACGGAGGTTGCAGTGAGCCGAAATTCCGCCACCACACTCCAGCCTGGGCGAAAGAGCAAAACTCTGTCTAAAAAAAAAAAAAAGAGTTTGCCAGTCTCACTGTGACTAGCTTGCCCTCTACTTCTCAGGTCATCTGTCTCTTTGGGAACTTTAGGCCCCTCTGAAAGAGAAAGCAATTTAGGGAAAAAGCAAGTCTCTTAGGAATCAGAGTGTGTGGTCTGGTATCTGCCTCTGGGTGATTTTTTATTATCAGCACCTTTTGGAAAAAATTGATCCAACTGCTTGCCCCGTCGTCCCAGATGGCTAGGCCCCCATTCATCCCCTCTTGCTCTCCTACTGGAGGAACTGCTGTGTAAAACACAAAGCTCTGGGCAGAGAGGCAGGGAGCAGGTTCCAGGCAAATACTGACAAATGACTTCACTTTTGAGCATCGGTTGAACCAGATTTAATGTATCTTCCAGTTCTAAGTAAATAATTCACATTCTAACCCCTTGATTTTGTTATGTGAAAAATGATGGGGATTGACTAAATCAGTGGACTGCCTCCCTCCTCCTTCTCAAAAAAGAAAAAAAAAAGGAAACAAAAAGCTGGTTGAGAAAGCAGAATTCTTACTCAAAACCCTTAAGAAGTCCTAACTATAGCCAAGTTGCTCCAGCTGAATGGAGGGTGAAGGGTCTGGAGATGTAAAATCTCTGTATTTCCTTCGTGATCTGACATTTTGTGGTTCATTTACATTTTGTATATACTGACATTCTTTATTAGACAGTAAGTTTTTTAAATTTAAAATTTTTGATTCAAAATAAATATAGTTTAAAAAGTTAAATTGGAACCAAAGGTTTTTAACAAAAGCTGCAGTTCCCTTCCTACCTCTAGTTCCTATGACCTAGAAGTAATAATTTTCAAGGATTTTAGTGATTTCTTCATATTCAGCAAACTGGAGCAAATAAATAACATGTTTATAATTTGATTTCTTATTTTTAATATTTAAACATTCTTTATTGATTTTCTGTTATTGAAGTTAAAGATTTATCTCTCTTACACTGTCTTTCCAGTATAGTTATATCACATTTTTGGTTAATATTCAGTGTTTAATTTATTATAATTATGTAAATATTATTTGCAGCTGAGCCGTGTAGTGTACTGCATATTTATTTCCTTTCTTTTACATCGTGAAAGCTTTCTGGCAGATATGCATGAGGAAATCGGCCTGAGTTCTCTTTCCTGCCATTGGTTTGGGCTGATGGAGCTTTATGCCTGTTTGTTAGACAGGATTCTTCAGAGAAACAGAATAAACAGGAAATGAGAGAGGGAGTTAATTAGGGGCATTGGTTCACAGGATCGGAAGAGTCTCATGATAGGCTGTCTGCAAGCTGGAGAACCAGAGAAGCCTCAGAACAATGCAGCCCCCAGTCTGAGGCTGAAAGCCTGAGAGCCCCCAGGAGGCCACTGGTGCAAGCTCCAAAGTCCCAGAGCCGAAAAACATGGAGTCTGATGTGCAAGGGCAGGAGGAGAGAAACAGCCATTATTGGGAAGGGAGGGAGAGCGGAAACTCCACAAGCTGAATACCCATCTTCTTCTGACTGCCCTCACAGCTGATTGGGTGGTGCCAGCCCACATTGAGGTCTGAATCTTATTCTCCCAGCCCACTGACTCACGTGTCAGTCTCATCTGAAACACCCTCTGAGACACACACACATCTGCAGCCTTCTCAGCATCCCTCAATCCAAGCACATCACAGCCTGCCACACAGTTGTTCTGGAAAAACCATCCTAAGCCTTCCTTTTCCTTTCTTAGGTTAGACCTTTGGTTTCCTGAATCCTGTGTCTTGTTTAATTCTGCATTTTTAAAAATAGGTAAGTGAGATGATGGACATGCTAATTAGCTTGATTTAATCATTCCTTCTCATATATAAAACATCACATTGTAACCCATAAGTGTATACAATTATTGCTTTTCAATCAAAAGTAACATTAATAATGCTTTTTTTTTTTTTTTTTTTTTTTTTGAGACAGAGTCTTACTCTGTTGCCTAGGCTGGAGTGGCATGATCTCAGCTCACTGCAGCCTCTGCCTCCCTAGTTTAAGCAATTCTCTGCCTCAGCCTCCCGAGTAGATGGGCCTACAGGTGCGCACCACCATGCCTGGCTAAGTTTTTGTATTTTTAGTAGAGACAGAGTTTTGCCATGTTGCCCAGGCTGGTCTCGAACTTTTGAACTCAGGCAATCTGCCTGCCTCGGCCTCCCAAAGTGCTAGGATTACAGGTGTGAGCCACTGTGCCTGGTTAATAATATATTTTATAAATTAAAAAATTCTGCGTTTTTGTAGAGCACATCATTGAGTAGTTTCCTAAGACATGACACATGGAAGATGATGTTTTAAAACCTTTTAATGCCTGAAGATGTTTTTATTCTACTCTCGCATGCTGATTGATAGCTTGCCCCAGTATAAACTTTGGAAATTTTAAAGGCATTGATTCATTATCCTCCAGCTTCTAGTGTCTGTATTGATAAATCCAGTGCAACTGGGATACTGATCCTTTGTGTTAGATGTCTACTCTTTTCTCTTGAAGATTTCAAGAGTTCTTTTTGTCCTTCATATTTCTAAATATCATGATTCTTTGAGCTGGGTGTTGTTTAACCTGAGGACTCATGTTCTTCATTTCTGGAAAGTTTTCTTGCATTATTTCTTTGGTATTTTCTCCCATTTGTTTTCTTGGTTCTCTCTTGCTATATAATACCCTTTTCTCAGATGTTGAAACTCTTGGATTGATTCTCTGTCTTTTTCTTTCCTCTATTTCCCATTTCTTTGTCATTTTGTTCATCTTTTCAGGAAATTTCTTCAACCTTATCTTTTAAAAAAAGTTTAAAAAATATTCTTGAAAAAAATTTTTTTTAGACAGTTGGGCTCTGTGACCTAGCCTGGAGTGCAGTGGTGTGATCTCAGCTCACTGCAACGTCTGCCTCCTGAGTTCAAGTGATTCTCCTACCTCAGCCTCCCAATTAGCAGGAATTTTAGGCACATGCCACTACACAGGCTAATTTTTGTATTTTCAGTAGTGGTGGGGTTTTGCCATGTTGGCTGGGCTGGCCTGGTCTTGAACTCTTGGCTCCAAGTGATCGACCTGCCTTGGCCTCCCAAAGTGCTGGGATTACAGGCGTGAGCCACTATGCCTGGCCTCTTCAACCTTATCTTAAAACCATTATTTATTGATTTTCTGTTATTGAAGTTAAAGATTTATCTCTTTTATACTATCTTTCCAATATAGTTATATCACACTTTTGGTTAATATTGAATGTTTAATTTATTAGAATTGTGTAAATATTATTTGCAGCTGAGCCATGTAGTATACTGCATATTTATTTTCTTTCTTTTACATCTTTTTACTTATCTTGAATTATACATTTCTTCTTATATTTTAAATTTCCAAGTAATCTTTCCTAGTCTCTGAACATTCCTTTTAATAGCTTTCTGTTCTTGTTTTAGGAATACAAAAGTCTTATCTAATTTATTATCATTTAAAACAATTTTTTTGAGGGAGGGTCTCACTCTCTCACCTAGGCTGGAGTGCAGGGGTGCAATTATAGCTCACTGCAGCCTCAATCTCCCCAGACTCAGGTGATCTTCTCACCTCGGCTTCCTAAGTAGCTGGGACTACAGGCATGCACCACCGTGCCTGGCTAATTTTTTTTTTTTTTTTTTTTGGTAGAGACGGGGTCTCACTATGTTGCCCAGGCTGGTCTCTAACTCTTAGGTTCAAGTGATCTGCTTGCCTCAGCCTCCCTAAGTGCTGAGATTACAGGTGTGGGCCACCATGCCTGGCCATATTATCAATTTTTAAAGTTTTTTTTTTTTTTAATTTTATTTTATGTACAGAGAGCTACCATGGTTTCTTTCATTTGGTGGATGTGCTGGATAATCCATTCAAGGAAGCTCATTTAGTGTAACTTAATGAAGCCTACCTTCTCTGCATACTGATGGAAACACTGGCAGCACATGTTGAGGCCGTAATGACAAGAGCGAGAACCCTGGCCTAATTTTTTTGGGTGACTCCAGGAGAGCCACTGGTGACCCATCTTGCTTTTAGGAGTGCAACAAGGCAAAAAGCGAATTTTTTTTTTTTTTTTTTTTTTTAAATACTCCCTGCATTGTCTCTGTTATCTCTGAATTCCTTTTCTTCCTTTTCTGTTTTGAATGTTCGGTCTTTGCCATTCACATTTGGAGGCTTTCCTTAAATACCTGCCAGTCCTTGACTGTCCATTTGAATTTAACAGTGAGACAAGAAGTTGGAAGCTCTTTGTGTACATGCAGGGCCTGTGATTTGTTGGGCCTCACTGGAGAATTTTGTGGAGGGCCCATAGGTCTTTTCTTTTGAACTACTCTTAGGTTGATGCAGAAGTAACTATGGTTTTTGCAACTGAAAGTAATGGCAAAGACCACGACTACTTTTGCAACAGCCTAATAATTTCTTTAGAGAAAAACCACCCAATCTTCTGACACAGGCATATAAATGTAGTGTTCTAAGATGCGAGTGTCTCATTCTTCAATTTGCAGACGTTCATGTAACCCTTTGGTGTTCACACAGCAGCACCCTGTCCTGTCCTCTTCTGTGTCTAGTATACCCCAGCCGCAGGCTGTCTGCAGGTTTAGGCCTTCTTTTTTTTTCCTTTCCTTTTTTTTTTTTTTTTTGAGATGGAGTCTTGCTTTGTCACCCAGGCTGGAGTGCAGTGGTGCAATCTCAGCTCACTGCAACCTCCACCTCCTGGGTTCAAGCGATTCTCCTACCTCAGCCTCCCGAGTAGCTGGGACTACAGGCCTTCTGTATGGAATGAAGCCCGTGGCTATTGCTGGAGTTGGTGAGGGCAGCCACCTGGACTCAAGGCCCAGGGGAGTGGGTCCGAGTGTCCCTATGTGAACTTGCTGCCAATCCCAACATTGACAGCCTCTGTGATGGAGTTCAGGAGTGTCCGGGGGCCCCAGTTCAGGAGCATTTGTGGGACCTGCTCTGCTGATAGGCTTGTTTCTTACTGGTGTCCCTGTCTGTCCCTCTTTTTCTTCTTTTCTCTGTACTTTACTGGCATCCCTGTCTGCATTTAGCTTTTCTTCTCCCTTTTAAGCTAGATTCTACCATCCATTTACTTCCTATCATACAAAATGTTGATACGATCATGTTTCCTTTACCACTTTCTTGCATGTGTTTGTAACTTGTTTTTTTGACTATAATTTTAAACTGAGTTCAAGAAGAGTGGGAACGATTGCGTGTGCTCAGTCTAATCCTAGTGTGCCTGGGAATGCTCCTTCACACTCAGTCTGGAAGCTTGGTGGGATGGCTTCTGTCTTCTTTTCCCTTCTGTTTTCCCTTTCCATTGGATTTTTGCTCTCTGGAATTTGCCCTCACCACTCTGGATCCTGGCCTCCTGTGGGCTGCCATGGCCCCAGTTAAGTGGTCTAGTTTCAGACTCATTCTTAAGCTCTTTGGCCCTTAGGGTTGACAGATGTTTCCTCCATTTAAATGGACCCTGTGGTTTTCATGACACTGGGCTGCCTGGTTTCCCAGCGGGGCCTCTCATGGCATTTACAGTAACTCTTCTTCCTTTCACCCGACGAAGGTGCTCCCTGGTGTCCCTCTTTCTCTCTGTACTTTACCCTTCATTGCTACTATCATCTGCACTCAGATGAGTTATAGGTTGATTCCTAACGCAACCTCATGCCACCTTTCCCCACAGACCCTTCCTGGATTCCTACAGCCATTCCACAGGACTGGTTATGAAATGACTGGCTTTGGGCCAATGGTTGCCTTATGTTCAAAGTCATGGGTAGGATGTCTCAGGCTTGGGAGGGTTGGAGGCACCATTCGTAGAAGCAGGGAGTCAGGAGGAAGAGACGGCTTTGAAGAATGTGAGGGTTTGGGATGGTGTGTGATGACTTCCTTATTCTCATTTCAGCTTCCCAAATAGGGCCAGGCTTCTTAGGGGAGCCTACCAAGGAAGTATGAGTTGTGAGCAAAAATGGTTTGGGTGACTGCAGGTGGAATGAAAGCATAATGGCCTACTCAAATGTAATGGATTATTTTAAGATTTCCCGAGAAAGACCCAGACAGGCCCTGGTTGCAGCCTCAAATTTTGAGTTTTCAAAGTTTCTGGGTCTCTGAATTCTTGCTGGCACCAATGCCTAGGTGGGAGTCATGTCTTACCCTTGGAGGATGTTGAAATTGTTGCTTAAGAAAAAAAACACATAATTTTTAAATTTTGTTGTTTGGTTTTAGATCAGGGTCTAGCTGTTACAGGAAGCTGAGATCCAGGGCCCAAGGTGGTAGTTTAGTCTTAGCCCTATCCTCCAGGCACAGCAGGGTGCCCAATGAGGGAAGCATGGAGGGAGCACAGGGTGGGCATAGTGCTGGAAATAAGCCTTGCCATTTCCTGGAAGTACCCAGCAGGGGCTCCTCGGATGGTTGATCCACCAAGCCTGCAGTCGTATGGTGCCCTGCACTTTACAGACAGAGAACTGAGACTCAAAGAAGAACCCAGGACCTGGGACTATATCCAGTGGTTGCCCCAGCTGCTACCTTCTGGGCTTCTGTTTGTCCACCACCACCATGTACATTGCAAATTCAGCCCATGGGCAACATCACTGGGGCCCTGGGATGGGGTGGTGGTGATCAGTTCCGGGCTGCTCCTGGGCCAGCACCTGCCCTCGCCCCAGCAGCCGTGGGATGCAGCATGGTGGGAGTCTGCACACACACCCACGAGGAAAAATCCAGCCGGGACGGCTCATGATCTTTTCAACATTGTTGGTAATCTGCACCCCTAAAACAAACCCTTGAAAGATGGAAAGATGTTAGTAATTTCTGGCCATATGTGCCTTCTTCCCTGCTCTCCCCACCTCAAAAAAGAAAGGAGCCAAGTGGCAAGACAAGAAGTAAAGTCTAATGTGTAACACATTCCCATACTCTGATTTCTCCTCCCTTGCTGCTCCCCCACCTGTATAAACTACATTCCTTTACTCGGTCATGGCAAAGGAACATTAATTTTTGATTTGAAGTGTGATTGAAAGCAACACGATCAGAAGAGTGAAATAGTTTCCACTGAAGCAATATCATTTCTAACCAGGTTGTGGTATGTATGGCAGGAGAGAGTGGTTTTGGGGTTAGGTGTGGCTTCTGATCCTGATTCTGTCTCTTACAAACTGTGGCCTCATGCTGTTTTACTTAACCTGAGTCCTTCTCCTTGATTGTAATAAAGTACTATTGATGCCTTCTTAACGTGGTTGCTGGGAGTATTAAACAAGGAGTCATAGATAGACATATCCCATTCTCATCTTCAGAGCCCAGCACATGGTGGGTACTGTATTATGATGGCTCACTTCTCTGCAGAAAAGAGGGCACCTGCCTTGTCAGCTGGAGTGTGTATTGATTTCTCCCATCTCTAATAAATAAAATAAATTAAAATATTAAATAATAAAGCTTTCACAAATGCAGTTTCTCCTTTGCCAGAGAAGTCTCTTTCAACCAGGAGGCACTCTTTTGCCATTTCATAAGTGAAGTCATTTTGAAATGTAGGTGAAACTGGGAAGAGGGTCTGAACTCCTCTCCATGATCTTCTTGGTCCATTTAATCTGTACTCTAAGTTTGCCGTTCATTCTAAAGAATTTTGGAACCATAGAGTCAGCATGGACAACATCCAGATTAAAAGTGCACATTTAGACATGGGTTTCAACTTAGGATTAGTGACTTTAGGCAAGTCAACTTAACCCCCTATGCCTCAGTTTTCTCATCTATTAGATGGGAAAATAATTATGCCTTCCTCCTGGAGTTGTTAGAATTAACTTGAGGAAATGCACGGAAAATACTTAGCTTGTGTTCTGGCAGGTCACATGCTTTCGTAATTGTTAGCCATTGTGATTTAGTTCAGGTTCAAGACTTTCCACAGGGTGTGTGGGTGGAAGCCTTGCGTCATTAAAAAGAGGGGCCTTGGAAATTTTCTATTAAAAAGAATTCAGAGGATATGCAAATTACCTGGTGACTGGCACCTAGAAAGTGATTTCCAACTCCTTTGGGAATATCTGGGGTTGGCCAGTCTTAAAGGGGAGTTGATTGTACCAGCGACACTGTGTGTTCACTGCTTTGTTTATAGAGCGCGTCCACGCTTATTTATCTTCATCAGTAGCCCCTGTGGAGCCATTGCTACAGGATGTAGCTCACAGGTTAACACTGTTAATTCAATGTCCATTGGGACAGAGAAAAGAGAAAGCAGAGCTGGTGAATGGACCAGTTTCCCATCCTCCTGGGAGTTGAGAACAGAAGCAGCCCTGGTACCATATTGGATTTGAAGAAAGCTCATCACCTGCATTTATCAATTAGAACTTCACCAGGACTTGCTCTAATCTGCCAGGAGGTCAAAGTAGATTTGGATTTTGTGTAGGTCTTCTCAGTTGGCAGAAGATCAGTACTGCCTGTCAGTGGGGATTAGTGGTTGATTAGCGATTGACTGATACTAGCAGTACCTGCTATCTTACCGCCATAGAGACCCAGTAGTAGAAACTGATTTCTCCCATGCTGTGGTTGGACGTTGATGTTTAATGCAGGAAGCATGACCATTTGAAGCAATCTTTAACTTTCCCTTGCTGAGTGCAAGTTCTGCCTGTCATTTTATAGGACTCAATTTTCAAGGAATTATAGGTCTTTCAATGTTAAAATACTAAACCAGTAACTTGCTCTTTAAAACAAAACCAAACAAAAAGAAACCCTCCTGGTCAGGCATGGTGGCTCATACCTGTAATCCCAACACTTTGGGAGGCTGAAGAGGGAGGATTTCTTGAGTCCAGAAGTTCTGGGCAACATAGTGAGACCCGTCTCAAAAAAAAAAAAGAAAAATCAGCCAGACATGATGGTGCATGCCTGTAATCTCAGCTACTTGGGAGGCTGAGGTGGAAGAATTGCTTGAGCCCGGGAATTTGGGGCTGCAGTGAGCTGAGATCGAGACACTGCACTCCAGCCTGGGCAATAGAGTGAGACCCTGTCTCCACAAAGAGAACAATAAAAAGCAAAAACACTCAGGGTTTTTTGATTTTGAATGCTGAGATCAATAGCATCAGATCGTGTGGATTAAATTGGGTTATAGGACCCTTTTTTCTCTTAAAGCACTGCATGATATTCTGAGTCACTGTATTTTTAAAAAGAGCAATGTGATTTAGTTTTGAAATTTATTTGAGGATCTCCTGGTACCAATGGCCATTACAGAGAGATACCACTGGATATCACAGAATACAGGGCGGAGGCGGTGGCAGAATGGGTAACTGAGACCTTTATTTTTATTTTTATTTTTGAGATGGAATTTTGCTTTGTCCCTTAGGCTAGAGTGCGGTGGCGCAATCTTGGCTCACTGCAACCTCCGCCCCCCGGGTTCAAACAATTCAACTGCTTCAGCCTCCTTAGTAGCTGGGATTATGGACACCTGCCACCGTGCCTGGCTAATTTTTGTATGTTTAGTAGAGATGGGGTTTCATCATGCTGGCCAGGCTGGTCTTGAACTCCTGACCTCAGGTGATACACCCGCTTTGGCCTCCCAAAGTGCTGGGATTACAGACCTTGGTTTTTATGGATAAAACTGCCGGTTTCTTGACTTGTTTCTTGCCTTTCATTTTCTCCTCCACCTCAGCTGCACACTTGGGTTATTGTTCTAGATGAAAAGCTTTGTTCTACAGTAAACACTGGAGAGTCCAAAAGACGTGAGGGAGGATGACTGACACTGTAATTGCTGCTTGGGTGATGGGATTATTAGAAGCCCAAACCTCAGCATCATGCGATATCCCCATGAAACCAACTCTGCGCATGTGCCCCTGAATCTAAAATTAAATATATATATATTTGAAAGAAGAAAGTATAAGCAAAAAATAAAATAAAATGATAAAATGCAATCACTTGGAGGATCAAAAAAAGAAAAGCTGTGTTCTAAATGCTTTCTCTTCCCCTCTTTTCTTCTGTCCTCTCCATCTCTAGCACTGAGGATGAAAATAAAAGAAGTGAAAAAAGAAAATGGTGACAAGAAGATTGTCCCCAAGAAGAAGAAGCCTCTGAAGTTGGGGCCCATCAAGAAGAAGGATCTGAAGAAGCTCGTGCTGTACCTGAAGAATGGGGCCGACTGTCCCTGCCACCAGCTGGACAACCTCAGCCACCACTTCCTCATCATGGGCCGCAAGGTGAAGAGCCAGTACTTGCTGACAGCCATCCACAAGTGGGACAAGAAAAACAAAGAGTTCAAAAACTTCATGAAGAAAATGAAAAACCACGAGTGCCCCACCTTTCAGTCCGTGTTTAAGTGATTCTCATGGGGGCGGGGCGGGGAGGGAGCCTCGGGTGGGGTGGGGGCAGGGGGACAGTGCCCCGGGAATCCTGTGGGCCACACACATGCACTGCGCCTGTCGGTAGTGGACATTGTAATCCAGTCGGCTTGTTCTTGCAGCATTCCCGCTCCCTTCCCTCCATAGCCACGCTCCAAACCCCAGGGTAGCCATGGCCAGGTAAGGCAAGGGTCATTTAGATTAGGAAGGTTTTTAAGATCCACAGTATGGAGCAGCAGCCACTGCACAGGAGGAGGTGACAAACCATTTCCACCAGCGATGTAGTCACTAAAATACAAAAAGGGGGATTGGGCAGAAAGTGAGAGCCAGCAGCAAAAACTGCATTTTGCAACTTGTTGGTGTGGATCTACTGGCTGATCTATGCCTTTCAACTAGAAAATTCTAATAATTGGCAAGTCACGTTGCTTTCAGGTCCTGAGTAGTTTCTTTCTGTCTGCTTTAAATGGAAACAGACCCATACCACACTTACAATTAAAGTCAAGCCCAGAAAGTGGTAAGTGCAGGGAGGAAAAGTGCAAGTCCGTTATGTAATAGTGACAGCAAAGGGACCGGGGGAGAGACATCTCCGGCTTTGCCCACAGTCTTTCCATGTGATTGTCTTTGGATCTGAATCAGCCAGTCTCAGATGCCCCAAAGTTTCGGTTCCTATGAGCCCAGGGTATGATCTTATCCCTAAGACATGTGGAGGGGCAGCCTGTACCTGCCTTCGTGTCAGAAAAAGGAAACCACAGTGAGCCTGAGAGAGATGACGATTTTCGGGCTGAGAAGGCTGTAGTTTTCAAAACACATAGTTAAAAAAGAAACAAATGAAAAAAATTTTTAGAACAGTCCAGCAAATTGCTAGTCAGGGTGAATTGTGAAATTGGGTGAAGAGCTTAGGATTCTAATCTCATGTTTTTTCCTTTTCGCATTTTTAAAAGAACAATGAAAAACACACACTTATTTTTCAAGGGTTTAAAACAGTCTACATTGAGCATTTAGAAGGTGTGCTAGAACAAGGTCTCCTGATCCGTCCGAGGCTGCTTCCCAGAGGAGCAGCTCGCCCCAGGCATTTGCTAAGGGGGGTGGATTTCCCTGGTAGTGTAGCCGTGTGGCTCTCCTTCCTGAAGAGTCCTTGGTTGCCCTAGAACCTAACACCCCCTAGCAAAACTCACAGAGCTTTCCGTTCTTTTCTTTCCTGTAAAGAAACAGTTCCTTTGAACTTGATTGCCTATAGATCAAGGAAATTCAGAACAGTCTGCCTGTCTGTCGCCCTGCACTTTTTACATATATTTTTTTCATTTCTGCAGACAGAAAGTTGACATGGGTGGGGTGTCCCCATCCAATGAGAGGGTTTCAAAAGCAAAATATCTCTGCAGTTTTTCACAAGTGCCCTGAGATGTTTCTCAAAGCCCTTATGTTTAATCAGTGATGTATATAAGCCAGTTCACATAGACAACTTACCTCTCTTGTCCAATGTACAGAAAGTAGTTCTAAAAAATGCATATTAATTTCTTCCCCCAAAGCCGGATTCTCAATTCTCTGCAATACTTTGAGGACTTTTATGATTGTCCCTCTGGGCCGATGCTTATACCCAGTGAGGATGCTGCAGTGAGGCTGTAAAGTGGCCCCCTGCGGCCCTAGCCTGACCCAGAGGAAAGGATAGTAGATTCTGTTAACTCTTGAAGATTCCAGTATGAAAATCAGCATGCCCGCCTAGTTACCTACCTGAGAGTTATCCTGATATAATTAACCTGTCACACTTAGTGATCCTATTCTTTTAACACCTTTTTTTGTGGGGTTCTCTCTGACCTTTTGTCATAAAGTGTTGGGGACCTTAAGTGATTTGCCTGAAATTTTGGATGATTAAACAATGTGTATATATATATTAGCTAATTAGAAATATTCTACTTTTCTGTTGTCAAACTGAAATTCAGAGCAAGTTCCTGAGTGCATGGATAGTTCTGTTTGATTCACTCAAGAGTTCAGTGCTCATATGTATCTGCTCATTTTGACAAAGTGCCTCATGCAACCAGGCCCTCTCTCTGCGGCAGAGTCCT
The DNA here is from genome assembly GCF_047675955.1 of Chlorocebus sabaeus. Taxonomy (NCBI): domain Eukaryota; kingdom Metazoa; phylum Chordata; class Mammalia; order Primates; family Cercopithecidae; genus Chlorocebus; species Chlorocebus sabaeus. The sequence continues at coordinate 41,044,155 of NC_132911.1, read as the reverse complement.
TAGTGGAGGGGTTTACCTGGAACATTAGCAGTTACCACAGAATACAGAAGAGCAGGTGACTGTGCTGTGCAGCTCTCTAAATGGGAATTCTCAGGTAGGAAGCAACAGCTTCAGAAATAGCTCAAAATGAATGGGAAATGTGAATTGCAGCTGCAGGTTTTACCACCACCTCAGAGTCCCAGGACCTTGAGTGTCGTTAGTCACTTTATTGAAGATTTTAGACCCATAGCAGCTTTGTCTCTATCACATCAGCAATTTCAGAACCCAAAGGGAGGCTATCTGTAGGCCCAGAGCTGCACTCTCACGAACCTTTGTTTTTCTCCACAAAGTGTCTAACACAACCAATGTGCAGACTGATTGGCCCGGTCATTGGTTTCCGAGAGAGGAGGTCTGCATGTGATTTGCTAATTATCACTAGGGCCAAGGTGGGATTTGTAAAGCTTTACAATAATCGTTCTGGATGGAGTCCTGGGAGGTCCTTGGCAGAACTCAGTTAAATCTTTGAAGAATATTTGTAGTTATCTTAGAAGATAGCATGGAGGGTGAGGATTCCAAAAACATTTTATTTTTAAAATATCCTCTGTAACACTTGGCTCTTGGTGCCTGTGGGTTAGCACCAAGTTCTCCCCAGGGCAGAATTCAATCAGAGCTCCAGTTTGCATTTGGATGTGTGAATTACAGCAATCCCATTTCCCAAACCTAAAATCTGTTTTTCTCATCAGACTCCGAGTAGCCGGTTGCTGTGTCGTAACTTCATAGCTGCAGGAGGCTCAGGCGATCTGTTTCAGGAGAGCACCCTAGGCAACCTGCAGGGAATAACATACTGGCCGTTCTGACCTGTCACCAGCAGATACACGGGACATGGATGAAATTCCTGTTTCCTCTAGTTTCTTCCTGTAGTACTCCTCTTTTAGAGCCTAAGTCTCTACAAAAGCTTTGAATACTGTGAAAATGTTTTACATTCCATTTCATTTGTGTTGTTTTTTTAACTGCATTTTACCAGATGTTTTGATGTTATCGCTTATGTTAATAGTAATTCCCGTACGTGTTCATTTTATTTTCATGCTTTTTCAGCCATGTATCAATATTCACTTGACTAAAATCACTCAATTAATCAATGATACTGTGAGCTGTGACTTTTTTTTTTCCCCACTCAGCCATACACTTCTCACCCTCTCCAGTGAAGCACATGTATCTTTCTCCTCTTGAGTTTCTTCAGTGATGCTTTCTGGTCCCAGTTCAACAGCTTGCAAATGGTAACTGGGTGTGGGTGGGCTGAAGGAGAACTTAGGAGGCACCACAGGCTACCCATGACCCCCCCCTCCCATTTACCATCTGCTCCTAGAAATAACTTCCAGAAGTGTTTCTCCTGGCTGTGTGTGTTTCAGATCAGAGAGAAGGTTAAATGCTTGCTCTACAAGAATGTAGCTTTCGGCCCTGCCTGAATTTCTTTTCCATGTTTCTCATGGAAACATGCTGTTTCCCCTCCGGCTCAACTCAATGTTAGAATTACCAACTAGAATTGGAAAACTTGTTCGTATCTGGGGTCTTAGACACATAGGAGGCCTTGGAGAGGAACATATGCACCCTTTTAACATAAGACGGGGTTATAGCTGGGATTTCCCAACTAGTTTGGGACTCCGAGGTCACTCGCCTGGTTGGAATTATAACCCAGGGCTCCTGCATCCCACTTGCGTAGGCGTGATGTCTGCGCTCCCTGCCGAGCTTCCCTTTGGACTCAGAGTGCTGCACCACACCCAGACCAAGCTGTTTCATGTTAGGTTATGTGCTTCTTGACTAAGTAATTCTTCCATGTGACTTCTAATTCTGCAAGCAATTACAGTGGCAACTTCAATGGACGTAGTTCCCTGATCAATAAGTCACCTCCAAACCGCAGACAATGGGCAGTTTTACCCAGAAGTGATAAAATATTCCCAAGTTACCCAAATCCACACCCAAGCACAGAGACACAACTTTTTTAAAGATGTGGTATGAGGACTTGTAAACATTCTATCAAAGTCATGCTCTAGTCCAGAAAGACTCTCACATACTAATGTATCCGACTGGTGAAATAGTGAGATACTAGCCCAGCTATGGAAAATGTCCATATTTCCTTTTAGTTCCCCTGTGGTTAATAAGAAAGAAAATTTATTCAGGCTGGGTGAAGATGTCATTGCCAGCCTCCCCGCCCCCTGCACCCTGAAGGTCACCACCATGACCCACCATTTCCATTTTTTTTAAATCTGCAAAAGGATGATGAAGTGTGTGCAAAGGTATCTCAGCTCCAGCTGCTGGAGTCACTGTGGTGGAGTTTGGGGTACCCAAGGGTCAGGACTGCTTGAGGCTTGTGCCTCAGAGATGCTGGCAACACTTGGAACCACAGGCTTGTCCTCAAGCTGCATGGCAGCTGCACCTCTTTAATGAACAATTTCGGCACTCCCCTAGGCAGGAGGTATAAAAGACCAAGGGACACAGAAGTAGGCTTGTCTTAACTTCAAAAGCTGTCTCCTCACCTTGGGTCCAGAAATGCTAGCAATTCACTTTTGCTCCTGATGGAGGGACATTGTACTAATCATCCAATAGCAATTGAAGGGCAGAGGGAGAATTGTTCTTAAATTTCAGCCTATGTGAGTATCATCAAGGAGAGCTTGCTAATATGCGGGTCTTGGCTCCTACCCCCAGACATTCTGATTGGGAAAGTTTGGGAAGGTTGGCAAAGGGGCTCTAGAACCAAGGTGCTAGGTTTCTCTAATGGCAGCAGTCCACGAGATCTTTGCAAAACATTCTCATAGGACCTGCGTGGCCTGGGGATGAGAGGCAGGAGATTATTTTGTCATCTCCCTCTCCCCACATCCACACTTCATATTGCTGCAGTCCCTTCTGAAGCTCTGTGAGTTCATCTTACCTGGCATCAGCTATTAGAGGCAAGTTAATTGCAAGGGGAAATGAGCCCTCTTTCCTTAAAGCTGGGTACATTTGGCTGTCCAAGGAGTGTTTCTCATATTTTATTATGTATGTGAGTCACTTGAGCACCAGTGTTAAAATGCCAATTCTGAAGGGTAGGTCTGAGGCAGGCTTGAATTCTGCATTTCTTTTCTTTTCTTTTTTTCCTAATTTTTTCCCAGTTTTATTTGTATAAAGACATACACGGCCTAGCCAATGGAGCTTTGTCAAATAATCCATAAGTACCTAAAGCACACATGACTCGTAATGCTTTTAATATCAAAAGAGGTTATTTTTCTTAATCCAAAGATTATGTTATATAATTATTCTTTTTTTTTTGCAAACTACTAGTTGGCCATATTAACATTTGAATAATCTTTAAAAAATTTAAATACAAATTTTGGATTTGGAGGCACATGTGCAGCGTTGTTACGAGGGTAAATTGCCTGATGCTGAGGTTTGGGCTTCTATTGACTCTATTACTCAGATAGTGGACATAGTACCCAACAGGAAATTTCCCAATTCTTACCCCCGCCCTTCCTCCTTTTGGAGTCCCCAGAGTTGATTCTCTCTATCCTAATGTCCATGTGGACCCATTGTTTAGCTCCCTCTTATAAGTAAGAACATGTGGCATTCGGATGTGACTGCAAAGGACATGATTTTGTTATTTTCTATGGCTGTGTAGTATTCCATAGTGTATATGTACCATGTTTCCTTGAGTACCCGGGTGAGGCTGAAGCTGTGAAGCTGTCAGTGTGCAGAGTGTACTTTGCGTAGGGAAGCTCTAACAGGTTGATGGTTTCAGGCGCGTCCTCACCCCCTGTTACAGTATCACCATCTCTATAATCAGCACAGCCCATCTCCTAGGGACTCAAAATATTGACCACGCTTTGGAATGGGAAGAAAATCAAACCAGAGAGTCACGCCTATAAACCCAAAGCTGGGGCTGATCTTCTCAACCCACTCATTAGATTTCATTCTTGTCTCAGACCTTAAGGGTTAATTCTTTTCCTTCAGACTCGGCTCATTATGGAAACTCACAGGTCCCTTCCTATTTCCCCCACCTATTAGTATTCTGGACTGTGCCCTTTACCAAACTTCCCAGTCCCCAACCCCCATCCCCAGACCCACCAGGGATTGGTGGAGTTAACCAACTGGTGGTATTTACCTGGACAGCTAAAGTTATATAGGAATTTGACAACAGAATTGGGACTTTTCTTGTTCCATTTGATCATGTCTAGGCAGTTTCAACCTCAGGTTATGGGAGGAGCCAATAAAGAGGGGGGAAATTGAAGTCTTTGGAGGGAAAATCCCACCCCTGATATATTGAGGACAGCCTGCCTCCTGGGCTGACTTATTAGGGGAGCAGGCGGTAGGAATTGCTGTCAGCAAGGTCTAAGGGAGGCCTCTTGTAGATTTGGAGAAGACCGGCACCAAAACAAGCTCCGAATAGGAACAGAAAGCACCTGTGTCTTCATATATCTGCAGACTATTTAGATAAGAAGGGGCTGTCCCTAATCATGGAGAGTTGTTTGCTTAAATAAAGGAAGGGAAAGCTGCATGTGTGTGTGCTTAAGGGGAGAAGGAGGAGGTGGGAAGAAGGAGAAAGGGGCCAGGAATTTTCCACAGCTGAAACCTACCACGTGGTTATCATCAGGATGATCTTCCTATCACCTGAATAAGGGGACTGGTGGATGGGGGCTGGTGAGGAAGGATTCAGGATCCGATCCCTGGGATTTCAGCTAAGTTCTGATGTGGCAATTGTAAGCACTAAGGAGAAGTTCTTATCTCCTGCTTCCCTGGAGTGCTTGAGTCCACAGTCCTACAGCTGTGAACCCTCAGGAAGCCTGCCTATTGGCTGGTCAGGTGGGATCCAGGGATCCAGCTTCTCTGAGACCCCTGGGTGTCAGGCTTAAATATAAATAAAGCAATCAGAACCCAGAGCTTGTTGGCACGGATGCAGTGAAAAGGGAATGCTTATACACTGTTGATGGGAATGTTAGTATAACCTCTGTGGAAAACAGTATGGAGATTTCTCAAATAACTAAAAATAGAGCTACCATTAGCTCTAGCAATCTTACTGCTGGGTATCTACCTAAAGGAAGAAAAGTCATTATATCAAAAAACACCTACACTTGTATGTTTGTT